>NC_091290.1:30415155-30721196 GCF_032444005.1 Ranitomeya imitator
CAAGTCCTCGAAGTTGGAAACAATACCAGTTTACTGCCTGACTGTTGGACCCATTCGTTGGCATCTGTCATCAAAATAGCCAATGGAATCCAAAGTTTCAACTTTTAGATTCTGTCTAAAGTCTATAGCAACTCCCAGGGGCACATCAAAATCCAGTATTTCAAGGCTTAAGAGGAAACCCACTATGGAATGTGTGGCAGAAACGTGATTTGAACATATCCTTTGCCTCATGGCAATTGTAGATGCCAAGTTGCACAATAACAATGTAATGACAGACTCACCCACCCAAGGTGCTGATGCTCTTTTTACCCCTCCTAGGCCAACTTGACACATTGCGGATTCTGCATTACAAATCTGAGGTCAAATACAGTCCAATACAAACAAACTCGTTTAGCAAAACCTCATTCACATGTTGCGGATCTGATTTGTTACAGATTTGGTCACGCTTTGCATATTTCCAATCCACAGCAGGTCTATTATCTTGCGGTGAAAGATTGTTAAGCTGTATTGGCCGGATGTAGATCTCCCTGAGAATCTGCCTCCAGAGATTAATTTAAAATGAAAGGGAGAGTTACCAGTGTGAGACATGTAATGACTGACTCTCCTGATTTACATGTCTCACACTGGTAACACCCCTTTCATTTAAAATAATTTCTGGAGGCAGATTCTCAGGGAGATCTATGTCCGGCTCATAGATCTCAACAGCTCATTTACATAAGAAAAATGTAGATATATCACTAAAATATATATATATTTTTTACTCGGACTCTCCTTCTATAGAGCTGTTGAGCATCTCCGTGTGTGGCCGTGTCTCCTCTTGGTGTGGATTTTAATATCTCAGCGCACCGTTCATTATATCCTCATCTTTCTCTGGGCAATGTTCTATTTTTGTTTTCAGTTACTGGAAAGATCCCTCTCTTTGATGCCTGTGAAAGCTTTCATCTAGCCCTAGTTGACATCTGTACATGCCTTTCAGGGTGAAACATTTTGCTCAAATGGTTTATTTTGCCCATAAAAGTGCCGTATGCGTAAATATATATAATTTGCCTTTCAATTTCTGTTGCATTAGAATCAAATTTCATTTTTGTCAGATCATAGAGGTTTTCCATTAAAATCGACAGCAATACTTGAAGGTAACATTTGGCGAAACGTGCCATTAGATTAGTTTGTTAGGCTGAAAATACAGGAGAACCATTTTAAAGGGTTATTCTATCCTTGAATAAGTTTGGCTCAGCAGTAATTATAAAAAAAGAAAATAAAAAAAAAAAAAACTTTCTAAACTGCTTTTAATTTAAATGTTCTCCGGTTCTTTAGATACCTTGGACATCTACATCATGGAGCTGTTCATGATTTGTGAAGCGGCCCCCACTCTACACAGGGCAGTTGGTGGCTGTGTTGTTGCCGAGAGGTGTGCATGCTCAACCTGCGCTCCATTCATATGGGGCCCTGAAGTCAGACTGATCTGGTAAATTATCCCATCTCCTACTGACAGTGAATAATTTATTAAACCTTTATGGACATTTGCATATGGGTCCTTTAGATGCTGGCAAAGCTGCCAAGTTTTCCCCAAGAAAAGACTTCAGGAACTCGCCCATGCAACTGACGAGATTTCCCTGGCACAGCCACTCTTGGAGCGCTGCCAAGTTTTCCCTGACACAGCAGCCAAGTTTTTCCAGGTACAGCCACTTCAGGAAACCACCGGCAGAGCAACTTCAGGAAACCATAGGTACAGTAGCTGAGTTTTCCCAGCACAGCCACTCCAGGAAGCCACCGATGCAGCAGCGGCCGAGTTTTCCCAGGCACAGCCACTCCAGGAAGCCACCAGCGCAGCAGCCAAGTTTTCCCAGGCACAGCCACTCCAGGAAGCCCCCGGCGCAGCAACCGAGTTTTCCCAGGCACAGCCACTCCAGGAAGCCACCGGCACAGCAGCCGAGTTTTCCCAGGCACAGCCACTCCAGGAAGCCACCGATGCAGCAGCGGCCGAGTTTTCCCAGGCACAGCCACTCCAGGAAGCCACCAGCGCAGCAGCCAAGTTTTCCCAGGCACAGCCACTCCAGGAAGCCCCCGGCGCAGCAGCCGAGTTTTCCCAGGCACAGCCACTCCAGGAAACCACCGGCGCAGCAGCTGAGTTTTCCCAGGCACAGCCACTCCAGGAAGCCACCGGCGCAGCAGCCGAGTTTTCCCAGGCACAGCCACTCCAGGAAACCACCGGCGCAGCAGCTGAGTTTTCCCAGGCACAGCCACTCCAGGAAGCCACTGCCGCAGCAGCCGAGTTTTCCCAGGCACAGCCACTCCAGGAAGCCACCGGCGCAGCAGCCGAGTTTTCCCAGGCACAGCCACTCCAGGAAACCACCGGTGCAGCAGCCGAGTTTTCCCAGGCACAGCCACTCCAGGAAACCACCGGCGCAGCAGCCGAGTTTTCCCAGGCACAGCCACTCCAGGAAACCACCGATGCAGCAGCCGAGTTTTCCCAGGCACAGCCACTCCAGGAAACCACCGGCGCAGCAGCCGAGTTTTCCCAGGCACAGCCACTCCAGGAAACCACCGGCGCAGCAGCTGAGTTTTCCCAGGCACAGCCACTCCAGGAAGCCACTGGCGCAGCAGCCGAGTTTTCCCAGGCACAGCCACTCCAGGAAACCACCGGCGCAGCAGCTGAGTTTTCCCAGGCACAGCCACTCCAGGAAGCCACCGGCGCAGCAGCCGAGTTTTCCCAGGCACAGCCACTCCAGGAAACCACCGGCGCAGCAGCTGAGTTTTCCCAGGCACAGCCACTCCAGGAAGCCACTGGCGCAGCAGACGAGTTTTCCCAGGCACAGCCACTCCAGGAAGCCACCGGCGCAGCAGCCGAGTTTTCCCAGGCACAGCCACTCCAGGAAACCACCGGTGCAGCAGCCGAGTTTTCCCAGGCACAGCCACTCCAGGAAGCCACTGGCGCAGCAGCCGAGTTTTCCCAGGCACAGCCACTCCAGGAAACCACCGGCGCAGCAGCTGAGTTTTCCCAGGCACAGCCACTCCAGGAAGCCACCGGCGCAGCAGCCAAGTTTTCCCAGGCACAGCAACTCCAATCTCGCTAGTCCTGTTAAAAAGAACCAAGTTACCAGGTCAAAGGTGTACAGTTTTTGTCTTTATGTATTGCCCTTTTTTCCTTTTTTAAAATCTGCCACATGGTTCCAGTCTTGTTGTCCACTTTTTTAATCTTTACCTAGGGGGTGTGGTTCACTGGATTCCTCAGGGGCGTGTGTCTTTAGGCTGCTCTGCCTTATCCTGTGAGTTACGCCCCTTTGGTAAAGATTATAAATATCAGCACTAAATAAAAAAAAGGCCTTTATCTCTGAAACCATATGGTGGATTTTAAAAAGGAAAAAAAGCAGAATACTAAAGGAGAACAGCGTGCTTAAAATAAGAGCAAAAACTGGCCAGTTTTAACCTGGTGAAAAGTTTCCTTTAAAACTTACAGGGTAGCTATCTCTGTAGGTGGCAGTGAGATCGCCCTTTCCTGGAAACATGGAATTAATTCAGATTTTTTATTTTTTTTTAATGCAGATAGTGACTTGGAAAAGGCTTCCTACAAGGTAGAACATAATTGGACATGTGAATGAAAATAATTGAAATACCTTACAAATTCATCTTTTCAGGCGCAAGTGTGAAAAGAATTCACTCTTGAGCAGCTTCTTTCAATTCTATGCAAATATACAGAAAGGATAAGAAGCCGAGGACATTAAATACATAAATATGAATACAGGCAATCTTTGTGTATGAGATACTATACGAGGCAGGCAACAGATGTTACAACGCTGAATGGATACCATCACCATAATAAAGGGAGCACACGTCTCCAGTTTAACCCAGCACTCATTATTGCCTTCATGCACAATGGCTGCAGGCGGATTTTAATAAGAATCTGAGTTTTATGCGTTAGTTTCTATACATGTGATATATTTATGTCTGCTGATCTCTACATGGACACTTTATTCCCCTCTTGACAAGGCACCATCATTCCACAGAATGGTTGACAACTTACTGATTGTTGGCCTTGATCTACCGGGACTCCCGCAGGATTGTTAAGACAGGTAAATGGCCGCACATGCGCATTATTGCTCCATTCATCCTCTATAGGACTGTCTGTGATGGTTAACGCTGTACTTAGCTTTCTCCGGCAGTCTCATAGACAATGAATGGAATAGTGGCGCGCTTCTGCTTTATCCTTGCGGAGCATTTGAAAGCCCCATTTCTGAGATTGGTGGGAGTCCCAGTGGTCATGTATCCCCAGAAGTCTATCCTGTGGATAGGTAACAACTTGCCCAGTCTGAAACAAACTCTTTAAGAACATTTTACTTTCTACATTAGAGTATGTTTGTGTTGTTGTCATATCCATTTCTGCTGATGGCTTATTTTCCGGTAGAATTCCACAGGAGTAAGTTCAAGTTCACACTCTTAAACTGTCTATCTGGGCACATAGGTCATAGGAAGAGGATTAAAATAATACCTTGATATATGTGATTTGATGTCTTATTCCAGAGAAATATATATATATTTTTTCTAATTTGATTTTTTTTGTACATGATAACAGGGGTATCCATCTTGCAGCTGTTATCAGCATTTAGAGATTTGCTGTAAAGAAGCTGCATGGACCAACAAAAGTCTATAGATGACTTCTTGACTTCTAAGGGAGCGTGTTCTAGAACTATGTGACCTGCGCTGAGATTTTGAGAAGGTGAGCATCACCTATTGGAATAATACATTCTGGGTTCCCTGCAGAGTTTTCTAAGTAGTGCTATAGATCTATGTGACCTGTGCTGAGGTGCTTGTGCAGAGATTGCGGGGAGGTGAGCATGACCTATTGTAACTAGTGGATCCTGTGTTCTATAGGAAAGATCTAAGGGGTGTTCTAGGCCTGTGTGTCCTGTGCAGACGTGCTTGTGCAGAGGTGTTCTGTAAGCAAGTTCTAAGGAGTGTCCTGTGAAGAGGTGCTTGTGCAGAGATTGCGGGGAGGTGAGCATCACTTATTGTGAATGGTGTATCCCGTGTTCTATTGGGGAGTCATCCTAGGAGTGTTCTAGACCTATGAGACCTGTGCAGAGGTGCTTGTGCAGAGATTGCGGGGAGGTGAGCATCACTTATTGTGAATGGTGTATCCCGTGTTCTATTGGGGAGTCATCCTAGGAGTGTTCTAGACCTATGAGACCTGTGCAGAGGTGCTTGTGCAGAGATTGCGGGGAGGTGAGCATCACTTATTGTGAATGGTGTATCCCGTGTTCTATTGGGCAGTCATCCTAGGAGTGTTCTAGACCTATGAGACCTGTGCAGAGGTGCTTGTGCAGAGATTGCGGGGAGGTGAGCATCACTTATTGTGAATGGTGTATCCCGTGTTCTATTGGGGAGTCACCTTAGGAGTGTTCTAGACCTATGAGACCTGTGCAGAGGTGCTTGTGCAGAGATTGCGGGGAGGTGAGCATCACTTATTGTGAATGGTGTATCCCGTGTTCTATGGGGGAGTCATCTTAGGAGTGTTCTAGACCTATGAGACCTGTGCAGAGGTGCTTGTGCAGAGATTGTGGGGAGGTGAGCATCACTTATTGTGAATGGTGTATCCCGTGTTCTATGGGGGAGTCATCTTAGGAGTGTTCTAGACCTACGAAACCTGTGCAGAGGTGCTTGTGCAGAGATCAGAAGGAGGTGAACCTCACTTATTGTTAATGGTGTATTCTATGTTATTTGTATAAAGGTTTTACCGGTCATTGAATTCCTACCTGCGATGATAATGAGACCGCTGAGAACTGATATCTTTACAACAGGAAGTATCAGTCTTTTGTGATGTTCTGTGGTTAGAGTGAAATCTGCAATATTTCATGATTTTCTCTGTACCGGGAAATGTGTTTCGATAGGTTGACCTCCCAGGTCCTCATTCCATGGTCCATGTACAGATCAGAAACTCCAGAACGGTGGGTTTCCGTACCTGGACTAACCGGTTTCTATAGGTTTACGAGTCTTTTTGTTTGGATCAGGAAACCTGCTTTCGGTCCATTCACGGATTGTGAAACGCAAAGCCGGCCAGCTGGCCTCCAGCAACAAACTCGGACCCTTTCCAATGACATCCAACAGAAATGAAAATGCCGCTTTGGACTATCCTACAGGGTGAAAGTAGAGTTTTATAAATTGAATTTTGCCCCTTTTTCTTTTCGTTATGGAAACATTTTCGTAGCCATTTGGAAATAAAAATAAAATAAAATTAACCCACGAAAGCGAAAACTCTTCTTGAGCCGTAATTGCAGCTTTCATGTATATATACATGCTGCACATGATTTACAATGATGCCATGTGCCATTAGAAGAAATCGCAACGAGGGGAGAAATGGAAATTTGCGTTAATAAGATACAAGACGTGATGGATTTACAAGAGGGAGATTGGGATGAAACAAGTCGGCTGGACATAAAGAAAAACAACAACAATGAAGTCAATGCCCAATCCATGTAATGCCCATCAATAGAGCAATATACATCTTATCATATATCATAGCAATGATCTAATATCACGCGGGCATAAAGGACAACATGGTTCCAGAATATCGACCACCTGCCTCTATCGATCCCATCGGCCATCAGTCAACGTCAGGCGCCAGATTGTGACGGATTGCAGAAATAATTGAAAGAAAATGGGAATAATTGCCGATAATGATATAGGTTTTGATTATGTTATCAAGCGTCACACAATTGATCGGAAAGACGTTTCATTGATCGGGAACGCGCGGTACAACCTTTATTGATCACCGGGATGGGAAAAGGGTTTTTCTTTTTTTTTTGCTGGAGTCAGGATTTAGAATTTATTTTTCCCATGTGAAATGTAATTTGCAAATCTTACACCGAGGGTTTTATGTTTAGCTTCCTCCAGGATCAATATCTTTATAAATATAGGATGAGCTTCTCCACTAGGAAGGCGGCTTTGCTAACTCTGAAGGCAACGGACATTTTGAAATATGCAGCCAGTTGGGAATCCGGATGACATTTTTGCAGCGTAGCAGCAAATAACCTCGGACGTTCGAGAAAACTAATAAATTAATACAATTAAACAGACCATAAATAAGTAGATTCGGCGCCTATGTTCTATGGGAGAGTCCTTAGGAGTGTTCTAGAATTGTGACCTGCGCAGAGATTGCAAGCCGGTGAGCATCACCTACTGTGATTGGTAGATGCACCGGGCTCCATGGGGGAGGGGTTTCTAAGGAGTGTTCTAGAACAATGTGACCTGCGCAGAGGTACTTGTGCAGAGATTGGGAAGAGGTAACCATCACCTATTGCGAATGGTGGATCTTCTGTTCTATGGCGGAGTTTTTTTAAGGAGTGCTCTAGGACTATGAGCTTGCAAGGAGATGAGCATCGACTATGGCAAATGGTGGATTCATGGGGTCATATGGGTGGGATTTCTGAGGAGTGTTCAAGAAAAAGGTGACCTGTGCAGAGGTACTTGTGCAGAGATTGGGAAGAGGTAACCATCACCTATTGCCAATGGTGGATCTTCTATTCTATGGCGGAGTTTAAGGAGTGCTCTAGAACTATGAGCTTGCAAGGCGATGAGCATCGACTATTGCAAATGGTGGATTTATCGGGTCATATGGGTGGGATTTCTGAGGAGTGTTCTAGAAAAAGGTGACCTGTGCAGCGATTACGAAGAGGTGAGCATCACCCATGGTGAATGGTGGATCCTTTGTTCTGATGTTGTCATTTTATTAGGAGCAAACTTTTGGATTGGGAAGGGGTTGTCTGAACAGCAAACGAGCACTAACTTTTTGTTTAAGGAAACAACACATGTGCGTAGCCACAATGGACAGACTCCGACCCTATCTTTTATACTGAAGCATCTAATCAGCGTGTGCAAAGATGCTTGTGAAGGGATGGGGAAGCAAGGGCAGCAGTCCATCACAAACTTCAAAATCTTGTACAAAGCCTTTAAATTATGTTATTTTAACAGTTATTTTACTGCATTAGGCACTTTTTTTTCCATACTGGCAAATATGGCTTAAAATAATGACTCCCACACAAAAACAGATGGTTATTGAGGGAAAACTACTGCAAAATCTAGACGGTAAAACTCAACTTGCTATAATACCGTAAATGGCAGATTTATTACTACCGTTCTCCTGCACAACAGAAAACGTAGGCTTAACAATCGCTCAATAAATGTCATTTGTATTAAAATAATAACCGGAGAGAAAAAAAAAAATAATCGTGGTTTATCAGAACACGCTGGAGAGAATTTCATCACTTTGCTTTAATGAACGAGTTCAGAAATGAGCCCGCCCGCTGTCATGGATACGATATAAAAGTGCCGCCATTCACCGACCAAAAGGCTTCATAGGGGGAGAAAAAAAATGGCTTCACAAGAGTCATAATTATGAAATGTTCCCACTGAAGTAACCAACACAAAATGTCTTACGGTCACGAGTGAAATGTTATTTCTTCATCTTTAGAAAATAAATAAAAAAAATATATCATGGGCGCAATATGATTTTCTCTCTGTAGAGCCCCAGATTGAGACAGCAAAAAATACAGACGTGAGACCCAGATCCCTACTGGGCTACTGGTCTGCGCTTAGATCATCGGGTTTTCTGCTGGCGTGATCCTGCTTCAGTAGATTAACTGATCAGTACCCAGAAAGTTATCAAAATTAGGGTTAGCCTAGAAAAATCGAGGGGTCACCTAATAACTATGGATAAACATATGAAAGGTACAGAGATTTCTTTCATGATCTATTTACAACCACGTCTGTAACTATAAGGAACATCCACTAGGACTGGAGAACATTTCTAAATCAGCATAGACTGGGTTCTTTACTGTAAGAGTAGTGAGAACCGTTTCTACACCAGCATGGAAGGGGTTCTCTCTACTGTAAGAGCAGTGAGAAACATTTCTGTACCAGCATGCACAGGGTTCTTTATTGTAAGTAGTGAGAAACATTTCTGTACCAGCATGGACAGGGTTCTTTACTGTAAGAGTAGTGAGAAATGTTTCTACATCAGCATGGACAGCGTTCTTTACTGTAAGTAGCGAGAAACATTTCTGTACCAGCATGAACAGAGTTCTTTACTGTAAGAGTAGTGAGATGTTTCTACATCAGCATGGATGGGGTTCTTTACTGTAAGAGTAGCGAGAAACATTTGTATACCAGCATGGACAGGGTTCTTTACTACAAGAATGTTTCTACACCAGCTTGAACAGGATTCTTTACTGTAAGAGTAGTGAGAAACATTTCTGCACCAGCATGGACAGGGTTCTTTACTGTAAGAGTAGTGAGAAATGTTTCTACACTAGCATAGATGTGTTTTTTTTTGTTTTGTTTTCTTTACTGTAAGAATAGTGAGAAGCATTTCTGCACCAGCATTGATCAGGGTTCTTTACTGTAAGAGTAATGAGAAACATTTCTGTACCAGCATGGACGGGATTCTTTACTGTAAGACTAGTGTAAAACGTTTCTATACCAGAATGGATGGGGTTCTTTACAGTAAGAGTAGTGAGCAATGTTTCTACACCAGAATAGACAGAGTCCTTTAGGCTAAGTTCACACTTTGCGAATTCCTCTGCGGATTTTTCCGCAGCAGAATTCCAAAACTCGCAGTGAAAACCCGTTGCGGTTTTTACTGCGGATTTATCGCGGTTTTTACTGCGGTTTCTTCTGCAGATTTTCATCTGCAGTTTCCTATTGGAGCAGGTGAAAATCCGCAGAAAAGAAGTGACATGCTGCGGAATGTAATCTGCTGCGTTTCCACGCGTTTTTTTCCGCAGCATGTGCACTGCGTTTTTTGTTTCCCATAGGTTTACATTGTACTGTAAACTCATGGGAAACTGCTGTGGATCCGCAGCGGTCAAATCCGCTGCGGATCTGCAGCAAAATCCGCAAAGTGTGAACATAGCCTTACAGTAAGAGTAGCGAGAAATCTACACCAGCGTGGACGCATTTTTTTTTTACTGTAAGAGTAGTGAGAATTGTCTCTACACCAGCATGAACATGGTTTTTTACTGCAAGAGTAGTGAGAAACATTTCTATACTGGCATGGACGGGGTTCTTTACTGTGAGTAGCGAGAAATGTTTCTACACCAGCATGGACGAGGTTCTCTACTATAAGAATAGTGAGAAATGTTTTTACACCAGAAAGGATGTCATTCTTTACTGTTGAAGTAGTGATCAACGTTTCTACACCAACACAGACTGGGTTCTTTGCAGTAAGAGTAGTGATAATAGTTTCTACACCGGCATGGACCAGGTTCATTACTGTAAGAATAGTGATCATTTCTACAACAGCATAGATCGAGTTCTTTTGCTGTAAGAATAGAGAGTCTATAAAACTCTTTTCCAGAGGAAGTCAAAACGGTGAATTTCCCAAAAATGTTAAAACTTGTGGATAATTTTTGGGCAAGAAGACTTGTTGATCCAGGGATCTGTTCGGATTTAGTTGGAGTTGAGAAGAATCAATAAAATGAGGAAAACTGGATTTGGTCTCGAACGTTTGTCTTCCTATCAATGAACATTGTTAGAGAATAATCAGAGCTAGACAGACATGTGCCGACTGTCCACACAATGATCCCCCAACAATTGGGTAGCACCGCGTTGGGCAGAGCCACGGACAAGACTAAAAGGTCCCAGAATTGCCAACATCAATGCTGGTAACCATGTCTTACAAAATATATTACCGTACTACATATTGTTACAATAAGGGCGTGGAGAATTTGGGTAAAAATAAATTACGTCAGTCTCTTCTATTTAGAAAATGGGAACAAAGAAAAAATTCGGGATTCATACACAGCGTTGACTTCACCCCAGTTAAAGGGGGACACGGCAGAGCGGTATCACCTAACTAATTCTTTCCTTGGCATTCACAAGTCATCCGTTGAGCTCTGACGTCTATTCTGCCTATAGTTTACGGCTTTTTAATAGTGATGAGTGAACGTGCTGGGATAAGGTGTTATCTGAGCATGCTCGAGTGCTGACAGTGTTTTCGGCGTGCTCAAAAAATATGTCCGAGTCCTCGCGGCTGCTTGTCTCGCAGCTGTTTGACAGTCACAACACATGTAGAGATTTCCTGTTTGTTAGTCAATCCCTACATCTGTCAAAACAGCCACGGGGACTGGAACATACTTTTCGAGCGTGCCAAAGACACTCTGTTAGCGCTGAGCATGCTCAGATAACACCATATCCAAGAACGATCGCTCATCACTACTTTTTAACTCCGCGCTGCAAGTGGCAGCCAGCTCCGTGTGTATCCATTCATACAACTTTCATTGCCTTCCAGACTGCCGGCTGCCATTAGAGACCGACACTGTAGGAAATCAGGCTCTCCTTATTAGACGCCCAAGGTAAAATGGCATATCATAACAGCCTTTTCCGTACTTCAAGTGGAATTCTAAGTATACAGTGCCGTACGACTACCCAAAAGTATAAATAATATAAACGCACCCCCTCCCCCCCTCGGATTGTACTAATGGAAGGAGAAAAGCTAAACTAAAAGAACCCCTCTGATAGACTTGCATAATAAAACTGAAAATATCCATGCATTCACACTTCACCGTGCCTGTCACAGCGCCCGGGGGGACAGCTCGGTGTAAAACAAAAGCAGCGATATCATTGCTGTGGGCAACACACCGACTTTCCGGTGGCAATGCTTTTTTGCTTTTCTTTACGAGGAGCACGGGTTTTCTCAATAGGTAAATAAAAATAATAATTATACTTTTCCCCCGCCAGTACACAATAAATGCAGGAGCAGCATACGTGCACAAGGCAGAACAAACAGGAGCGAAATAAATCCACAGCAGCGAAACAAATCCGCAGCAGCAAAGTTTTTGTTATGGATTTTTGCTGCCGTAAGACCGGGTATTTATAGTAGGTGTTCACACAGTGCATTCAAAAAAAGGGGAACAAAAAAAATCTTCAGTAATATTCTGCAGAATAAATTGGATGACAAAATCGGCGGCACCACGCTTATGCTGCCGCAGTTTTCGCGAAGATCTCATCCACAATGCTTTTACTGTAACCCTCAGAAAATCTGCTGACTATATGGCCTTAACATATTTTTTTTTTTGGGGGGGAGGGGGTAATAAATTATCTTAAAAAGGCTGATTGACTACTAGACAGCCCCTCATTCATGGCCCCAGGGTGCTGCATAAAGTTTAAAAAACAAAAAAAAAGTCTACGATTACTACTTAGAAAAAAAATAAATAACTTCCCTCCTAGACCACGATCACTCCTCCGCTATCAACCCTGAGCTATCCCATCAGTCTCCTGACATAGGTAATGACATGTGACCGCCACAGCCAATCAGCAGCCGCCATCACGTTTCCATAGAAGAGGAATAAACCCTATTCTAATGATTGGAAGGAATGGTGAAGGCTGCAGTCGATCAGTGGTCTCCTGACATAGTCAACGTCATGTAACTTCTGCAGTCAACCAGCGGCTGCTG
Source organism: Ranitomeya imitator (assembly GCF_032444005.1). NCBI lineage: Eukaryota > Metazoa > Chordata > Amphibia > Anura > Dendrobatidae > Ranitomeya > Ranitomeya imitator. The sequence continues at coordinate 30,427,601 of NC_091290.1, forward strand.
TTCAGCGTCAGTCTTCACAATTATGTCCTAGTATGTTCCTTTTTTTACAGAAATGTGAAGGCAGCTGCCGATTGGCTGCAGCGATCACATGACATTGCCTATGACAGGAGACTGGTGGGGGAACCCAAAAATGGAGATCGGCCACTGAACTGATTGGAAGGAGTTGAGAAGGTTGAGGTTGATCAGAGGGCGATCTCTGTTTTTGGGTTCCCCCAGCAGTCTCCTCACGTAGGCAATGTCATGTGATTGCTGAAGCCAATGACAGGAGACTGGTGGGGGAACCCAAAAACGGAGATCGGCCACTGATCTGATTGGAAGGGATTGTGAAGGTTGACGCTGATCAGTGGGCGATCTCCGTTTTTGAGTTTCCCAGTAAGTCTCCTGACGCAGGCAATGTCATGTGATCGTTACAGCCAATCAGCAGCCACCATCACATTTTGGTAAAAGAGGACGAAATAAACTTTATCTGCTAGGACAGAATTGTGAACACTGCAGCCACACAGCAGCCACTGATTGGCAGCAGCAGTGATATGACCAGTAGAGGAACTCTACGGCTGAGAGTAGAGGATCACGACCGGTCCAGGAGGTAATCATAACCCTTTAATTTTTGCAGCATCCAGGGGCCATGAAGAAAGTGATGTCCATTAGTGGACAGTCCTTAACGGCTCCAAAATTTTGGACAAAATTTATTCGAGTTTCTAGAAAGCAAATGTGATAACGGCTGAGGAAAAGCTCCATGATCAGCCTCACAAGACTGCCCACAAAAACCAGTAATAGAGGAGAGAAACTGGGAAGGCATCAGCAGTGCAAACACACTCCAGTTTACCGTTCCATCAACCTCCTCAGATCTCTGCTAATGCTATAACGTAAGGAGCCCTGCCGAGACTTCACTTATCAAATCACCCTCCCGAGAAAAACGGAAATGAGTCTACTGATACAAAGCGGTCTACTGGGACCAAGGTCTAGGGATGTGCAAGATTCATAAGGAGGAAGGACGAGAAGTCTGAGGAGGTCTCCACAGGGTGAAGTATCAGGGAATTTAGGTTAGAGGGGAAGATGCGATGTTGTCCTTCTAATTTAAAGGACAAGTCACCTGCATAATAAACTGAGCAGTAAGAGAATGAGAAAATTCAGAGTGTTCCTCCTGTTCCTTCCCTCGTCAAGTAACCGGGGCAGTCCTGGGTGGCCCACGAGTAATGGATTTGCAGTCAGCTGTCGAATTCTACAAAGCACACTAAAAAAAAAAAAGAAGAAAAAAGGTAACTCCGCTTCTCTCCAAGTTAATCGCTTCCTCTAAGGAGCGGTTCATACGGAGGGCAGCGATTAGCATGTGAGATATATTGTGGGCTCCCAACAAGCCGAACGACTGGTACAAAGCATGAGAGATTAACGTTCGTGGAAAGGAGGCGAATGGAACGGTTACTGTCTCACATCCCCGATCTACAAACTCACTTTGTACAGACATTTAATTCTTTTATTTAATGTAGACCGGCGGAGACTTCACAGCACCCACGCTGTGTCTGCAAAGGCCACGTAATATTTTGTTCATTAAAATTAAATTTTTCACCAGGCTATGGAATCTGACAGTAGCATGATATAGGGGCTAAGTCGCTGATTCCAGCGATGTGTCACTTGCTGCTCTGCTTGCTGTAGTTTTGATACAATCACTGGTTTCTCACCTGTAGATCCAGCAGAACTCAGAATGCCGCGTAGAGCATAACTCCGCCCACACCACTGATTGGCAGAAAGCTGCAAATCAGTGGTGGAGGCGTGGCTACACAGAGCAGTTGACTAGAAGGCACGAGACCCCTAGTCCTGTAGTCATAATATGCTAATAAAACACTGATTTTATTGAGACAGCATAATAAAGCCTAGTAAGTGACACATCGCTGCAATCAGGGTTGCTGCCCCTACACAATGTTGCTCTCAGATTACATAGTAAAAACCTGCTGACAGGCTCCCTTTAAGCTCTCTCTTTTCACTTAGGTTAAAAAACAATATTTTTTATTACTTTTCAATTGCTTTAATAATTTATTAGGTATACGTAAATGGTTTAATCACTTTCAGCACTACACAGAGATACCAGCTGAGTTCAGATAAACAATTAAAAGCATAAAATGACTGTTCAAACCTAGCACAGGCACTCGGTGCCACATCAAACACTGCGGTCTTGCGTGTGATAAACTGCGTCTACACAAAGGGTGCGCACAGTGCAAGTGCTTGGTTTGAATAGTCACATTGCGCTCCTTTTAAAATTATTGGATAAGTCATGTTGGACACAGGTCAGGATATCAAAGCCACAGCAAAAAAAAGCATCCAAAAAGACAAAAAAAAAGGGTCAATTTTTGATCTGGGTCACAAATCAAACTCCCCAATTCCAATCAAAGAAGCTCTGAATTTGGAAACAATGATAAAAATGGACAAGAACCAAAAAAAATGGATGAAAATTGGATCCAGCGCACTGATAAAAAAATTGTAAATTTCCAGAAAAAAACGGATGGACATAATTGAGCACCTGAGGACACATCTTGATTACAGGTGAAACATCAGTGCATTTTTTTTTTTTTTTTTTACATTGCTTCGATATATTCAAAAGGTCAATATTAACGCAGTTGGAAGGAGATTGGAGATTTGACAGTGGTGTTAGCTCTGCGGGAACATCAGGTGTGAGATTTCGTAAACTGCTTCTGTTCATAACACGGTGAGAATTAAAATATCCTGCAGAACGCCGGGCGTGGGAGAATTAGCATGTTAATGAAGATGTCACAGAGAGCTATAGCAACGGCGTATACTGGAGGAGAATACAGGATGCGGGGGAACCGTTCTATCATGGAAAGTAAACACTCAGCAATAACAATGAACAATGCCCCGGTATGTGTACAGATCGAGCTGAACACTGCATTATCTGCTGGAGAGAGATCTGAAAATACATGAATCTGTGCAGATAGAACGACAGAGAAACAAGGTAAAGTCCACAATATGTGGATGCGAGACATCTGTATAGAGAAAGAAAGAAAAAAAAAAAAAAAAAAAAAGAGGAGTTGTTGAACCCAATCAGAAAAATGCATTTCAGAGAACGGAAGCAAAACAAAAGAACAAAAAAGAATAGAATAGAAGAAGGTAAAAAAGAAGCATAAAAAAATTCAAATAAAAAAAAAATAGTAGTGAGGAAAAATATATAGAAAAGGAATTAAAGAAATATAATATGTAACTGGTGGAAAAGGTTAAACTTGATAGACCTATATGACTTTGCAAATATAAAAATAGAAAGTAAAAAGAAAAACAAAAAATATAAAAAAATAGTAGGAATACAAAAAAAAAGAAAAAAATTATATATAAAATGACAGAAATATGATATGATTATGAAAATAGGTAACACATTAAAAACTGTAACTGACCCTGCCGGTTCCTGTACAGACTAGAGATCCTGACCCTGCTGTCCCTGGGTTTTCCTGCGTAAGCCAAGATAGCCCTAACAACAGACTAGATGATCGCAACTCGCCCCTATGCTGGCTGAAAGGCCATTGAGTGCTTCACGTTCCTGTTAAGGAGGGCAGGGCAGGGTGAAAATTACCTAATAGATGGGAAAGTGTGCTGAAATAGAAAAAGATCCCAGAGTGAGTAAAACTAACCACGAAATACAAAATAAAGGTTTAAATATGTACGTTTAGAGAATATGTGGCCCACTTTCTAAAAAGAAACATTAGATAGGTGCAGGGTAAAGAACATAAACATAGAAATAAACCCTAGCTGGTCTTTTACTGACTGGCTTAAACTACAGCAGTATGGCTGGACATCCAAATTAAACTATCACCAGCAGGAAACACCAGCAGGGGGAGGAAGTAGAAAAAGCCGCACCCGAAAGGTGATAGGGCTGATAAATGAGTAAATGAAAACAGCTGTTACTCTAAAAAGACTGAGCAAGGATAACCGAAACTGAACACCCAGAGAAAAGGGGCATCTGTTGTGGCTCCGCAGACAGACGCCGACCACAAAGCTCAAGGGTTCGAACCCAGACGTGTTACATATAATAAATAACCAGTGGACAAAACGTTAAACTTGATGGACCTATGCGACCATGATAATAGAAAGTAAAAAGAAAGACAAATTATAAAATAGTAAGAAAGTATAACAAAGTATATATTAAAGAAATATAATATAACCAGACCTACATTACTATGCAAGTAAGTAAAAAGAGAAATGGTGTTTATTTTTTTCAAATAACTAAATAATAAAAGAAAAAAAATGACTACAGAAAAAACAACAATGATTGTCAAGGAAAGAAAAAAAAAAAAAGTAAATACAGTTGAGAATAAAAAGACATCAAGAGCCCAACAATCCCCGAAACATTCGGAAAGATAAAGGAGTTTTGTCAGGGCAAACTTTGTTGAATGGTTTTGGAACATTAATAGCAATGTTTGTGTGTCCTCATCCTGCAAAACTGGAAAGACTCCAACAAATGGATTAACACATTACAATAAACTATAACTGAAAGACAAAAACAACATTTACAGGTCATGGGAGGATATAGATGGCGGGCTGCAATCCAACCACTGGAGAACAAGGCACTTAAATGATGATGTGAACTGTGCTCTTCCGCTCAATAGAAGCCTCCTTTGCTAACCATCATTTAAGAAGTTTAGTAAAATGAACCTTTTACTGAAAATTATTACTATTCTATATCATGAGCACAAATGCTATGGAGAAAACGTAAGATGAGGCAGCTCCTTGGGACTCTAGGATGGATTGTGAGCCGTCAATAACCTATAAAATCAACCTGGTCATTATTCAAAGTCATTGAACGGTAAGGCAATGTCCCCCTTTACTGCTCCATAATTCTACAATAAGTATTCCGTCAGTTTTAATTTACCATACCGTTTAGTAATTTATTGATACTTTGCATCTCCATGGAAACAGACTACAAACAAACTTTGTGCAGTCTGAACTTTGATTTGGCACCCTAAAAAAAAAGCTGCTTTAGGGTATGTTCACACGTTCAGGATTTCCATCCTTTTTTTTTCAGGACTGTTTTTTTAAAAAACTGCAGCTCTTGGCAGAAAACGCAGGTCCTTTTTTTGGTCCTTTTTTGATGCGTTTTTTGATGCGTTTTTTGATCCTTTTTTTTTATGCAGTTTTCTAACCCTAACCCTACCCCTAACCCTACCCCTAACCCTACCCCTACCCCTATTCTAACCTTAGTGGAAAAAAAAAAAAAAATCTTAATTTTTTTATTGTCCCTACCAATGGGGGTGACAAAGTGGGGGGGGGTGTCATTTACTATTTTTTTTATTTTGATCATAGGTTATATCTCAGTGATCAAAATGCACTTTGGAGCGAATCTGCCGGCCGGCAGGTTTGGCGGGCGCACTGCGCATTCGCCCGCCATTTTGCAAGATGGCGGCGCCCAGGGAGAAGACGGCCGGACGGACACCGGGTAAGTATAAGGGGGGGAGATTAGGGCACGGGGGGGGCATCGGAGCACTGGGGGGGGGGCATCGGAGCACGGGGGGGGCATCGGAGCACGGGGGCGGGATCGGAGCACGGGGGGGCAGCCACACTCCGCCCACGCACTTCCGCCCGCTCCCCCGCACTTCCTGCTGCAGCGGTTCTGCACATCAAATCGCAGTAAAACCCGCAGATATATTTTTGATCTGCGGGTTTTACTGCGGTTTTGACCTCACAATGGAGGTCTATGGGTGCAGAACCGCTGCGGTTCAGGAAAAAGAAGTGACATGCTCCTTCTTTTTTGCCGCAGCTATTCTGCGCGGCTTTTTAAACGAAATTCCGGATCATGTGCACAGCAGTGACTGTTTTCCATAGGGTTACATTGTTATGTACCCTGCATGGAAAACAGCTGCGGAACCGCAGCGGCAAAACCGCTGCGGTTCCGCAGTAAAAAACGCACTGTGTGAACATGGCCTTAAAAGATTGATAGGAATTGTAACCCTTTGTCCTCCTTCAATCATCCTGGTGATTTTGGTACTGGAAAATCCAGTACTGGTGAGATCAGTGGTTCTGTGTCCATGTCTGACATCAGTGTGCCGTCAGTGTGACAAGTATGGAATGAAATGCAGCAATGAAAGAGTGTTAGGCTGGGTTCCCATTGCGTTATGGGATCGCGTTTAACGGACAGCGTTGCACGGCGAAATTAACGCCGTGCAACGCGTCCGTTAGCGCGCCCATTCAAGGCAATGGGAACGCGCATCGCTAGCGCGTGCCACTTTCGGCACGCGCTAGCGATGTGCCGGTTTTTTGTAGCGCGCCGCGGACGCTGCTTGCAGCGTCCGCGGCGCGCCCGAGGTCCGTTCCCCGCTCTCGCAGATCAGGGATCTGCACTAGCGGGGACGTTAAACGCGACCCCGAAAATCACATTGCGTTAGCGCAACCCGCTAGCGCTCATCGCTAAACGGATTGCTCTACCGCAATCTGAACAGTATTTTTTCGGACTATAAGACGCACTTTTTTCTTCCAAAAATGTGTAAGAAAATGGAGCGCGACTTATAGTCCGGATGCACTGGCTCTTGCGGGGAGGTGGGGTAGCGGCATTGGCGGAGCAACGGGTCACAGAGGCAGGAGCCGGCTGCTGCGGCTAACTCCTGTGCCCACTGCTAAAGAGAAATGAATATTCACTGCATTTCACTCCCACTGGCATGGAGGGCAATGAATATTCATTTCTCTTTAGCATCCTGGTATGACTGGCCCCATCCCAGTACTGGTATGTATGGCCCCATCCTTATCCTGGTATGACTGGCCCCCACCCCTATCCTTGTATGCATGGCCCCATCGATATCCTGGTATGACTGGCCCCCACCCCTATCCTTGTATGCACGGCCCAATCGATATCCTGGTATGACTGGCCCCCACCCCTATCCTTGTATGCATGGCCCCATCCTTCTCCTGGTATGACTGGCCCCCACCCCTATCCTTGTATGCATGGCCCCATCGTTATGCTGGTATGACTGGCCCCCACCCCTATCCTCGTATGCATGGCCCCATCGTTATCCTGGTATGTCTGGCCCCCACCCCTATCCTCGTATGCATGGACCCATCGTTATGCTGGTATGACTGGCCCCCACCCCTATCCTCGTATGCATGGCCCCATCGTTATGCTGGTATGACTGGCCCCCACCCCTATCCTCGTATGCATGGCCCCATCGTTATCCTGGTATGTCTGGCCCCCACCCCTATCCTCATATGCATGGCCCCATCATTATGCTGGTATGACTGGCCCCCACCCCTATCCTTGTATGCATGGCCCCATCGATATCCTGGTATGTCTGGCCCCCACCCCTATCCTCGTATGCATGGCCCCATCCTTATCCTGGTATGACTGGCCCCCACCCCTATCGTTGTATGCATGGCCCCATCGATATCCTGGTATGTCTGGCCCCCACCCCTATCCTCGTATGCATGGCCCCATCGTTATGCTGGTATGACTGGCCCCCACCCCTATCCTCGTATGCATGGCCCCATCCTTATCCTGGTATGACTGGCCCACAGCCGTATCCTGGTATGCATGGCACCATCAGACAACACTAAAACAAACCATTACACTTACCTTCCCGGCGCTCCCTCGCAGCATCTTGCTCCGATGCCAGCAGCTGCTTTATACTTGTAAGCAGCACATGGCAGGGATGTCATGCGTTGCTTGCAAGCCGAAGGGCAGCTTCCGGAATACTAACTGCTCTGCACGCCAGGACTGCGTGTGTGCAGAGCAGTGAGTATTCATTGCTCTTCAGTAGCGCGCACACTGTCAGCCGGAGCCTTCCTGCAGCTGCCAGGCAGTCGCGTGTGCCGCTACTAAAGGGAATATTCACCGCATTCCAAAACTGCACCAGGCAGCCAGGTAAGTGATAACGGGTAAGCTGAAATCAGGGTCTCTGCCTCTACATCATGTTGCTCTCAGATTACATAGCAAAAACCTGCTGACAGATTCCCTTTAACACCCTGTGTATGAGCAGCCTAACTACAAAACTCAAAGATGCATTAGGAAAGCAATTTTTGGGTTACGCTTCAGGGCTGTGGAGTTGATAAGCCAAATATTCGACTCAGACTCCTCAATTTCCCTGACTCCACAGCACTGCCTCACTACTGAGCATGTACATAAAGTGCAGCATAGAGTTATCTCTACTAAAAGCCGAGATCCTTAGATCAGGCACAGAACAGACATTTATAGGATATTTCATAACTTTCCCAAATTGTTATGAAAACATTTACAACACATCCTGCACTGAACTACTGTACCCAATGTATTATGCATTTTAGGAGTCTGAGTCAGTATTTTATACGGACTTCACCAAAATGGACACAGACTGATTCCACAGCCCTGTCGAGTTTTTAAATCAACTAAACACAAGAACTGTATATTGGGCAGGAAGAATGGGACCAGATTCCATTGTGAATGCAACTACATAGCTTTCACGTAAAGGTTTAATAGAGACAACGTCTGTAAAATTAAAAAAATATATATATATACACTGCTCAAAAAATAAAGGGAACAATAGAATACCACATCCTAGATATCATTGAATTAAATATTCCAATTCCAAATCTATGAAAATGCCTCAAGGCAAGGAAATGATGCTCAGTAGTGAGTGTGGCCTCCATGTGCTTGCATGACCTCCCTACAATGCCTGGGCATGCTCCTGATGAGGTAACGGACATTCTCCTCAGGGATCTCCTTCCAGACCTGGATTAAAGCATCATTCAACTCCGGGACAGTCTGTGGTGCAACTTAGCGTTGGTGGATGGAGCGAGACATGATGTCCCAGATGTGCTCGATTGGATTCAGATCTGGGAATGGGCGGGCCAGTCCATAGAATTAATGCTTTCATCTTGCAGGAACTGCTGACACACTTCAGCCACATGAGAATTGTCATGCATCAGAAGGAACCCAGTGCCCACCGCAAATGCATAATGTCAAACAATGGGTCTGAGGATCTCATCCCGATACCTAATGCCAGTCAGTGTACCTCTGGCTAGTACATGGAGGGCGCTGTGCTCCTCCCCACCCCCTCCGCCAAAGAAATCCCTCACACCATTACTGACCCACTGCCAAACCTGCTGCAGGATGTTGCAGGCAGAACGTTCTCCACGGCGTCTGCAGACTGTCACATGTGGTCAGTGTGATCCTGCGCTCATTCGTGAACAGCACAGGGCGCCAATGTTGAATCTACCAATCTTTGTGTTCTCTGACAACCGCCCATCGCATTGCACGGTGTTGGGCTGTAAGCTCAACACCCACTTGTGGATGTCAAGTCCTCATATCACCCTCATGGAGTCCATTCAGTTTGATCAGACACATGCACATTTGTGGCCTGCTGGAGGTCATTTTTGCAGGGCTCTGGCACTGCTCCTTCTGCTCCTCCTTGCACAAAGGAGGAGGTAGCAGTCCTGCTGCTGGGTTGTTGCCCTCCTACGGCCCCCTCCATGTCTCCTGGCATCTGAACCATGCTCTGGACACTGTGCTCACAGGCACAGCTACCTTCTTGCCACAGCTCGCATTGATGTGCCATCCTGGATGATCTGCACTACCTTCCTTTTTTTTCCTATAGTTACCTGAGCAACCTTTGTGGGTTGTTGACACCACCTCATGTTACTATATTTCTAGGGATGAGAGCAAAATATAAAAGTGACCAAAACAGCAGTCAAAAAGGACACGAACATATGGTCTGTGGTCACCACCTGCAGAACCACTCCTTTATAGGGGATGTCTTGCTAATTGCTGATCATTTCTACCTGTTTGCTCCATTTGCACAACAGCAGGAGAAGTTGATTCACAATCGGTGTTGCTTCATAACTGGACAGGTTGAGTAACTTAGAGTTGCATTGTGTTGTTTAAGTGTTCCCTTTATTTTTTGAGCAGAGTATATTTTTTTTTTCATAAGAAATACACTGCTTGCAATATTCCATGTAATCTAAGTCAAAACATTTTTCAATGTCATAGCATAATTAATTGAAGGGCTTGTCTCAGCATACGAGCTCAATGACCTAGCTTCAGGATAAGTCATCAACATTAGATCGGAGGTGGTAACCCACCGATTTGCTGTTAGCAGCTACAGTGGCAGCCTGCACAGTTCCACTGAATGTGTAGCGGCTGCTGCCGAGTGCTGCAGAACAGCTCCTATTCTTGCTGCGCATGGTTCAAGCCGCATAAATCATCTAACGGGTTCCCCTTTAAGAATACACAAACTACAATAATGTAAAAAAATAAAGAAAAAGTAAAAATAGATCTTGTCATTAGATTTAAAATGATAAAACCAACATAACTTTTGTGGGCACCAAGGCATTGTTCCGGCAAGATCTCCTCAATAAACATTTCTTATACTCAACAGAATATGCACACAACAATGCACCAGCAAATCTAATTTTCCTAGCAAATCCTCTGGGTCAGATTTATTTGTGTTCTAAAATGTGCTCACAGGCAGAATCTCCTTGAAATGATAATGCCACGCAACAGTTTTTAGAGTCTCACGAGGATCGGAAAATGTCTCAGGGCCACAAAAGCTCCATGAAAGGCCCTGTCGTACACCACCTACACATGTGAACAGCTAAATCGAGAAGTGTCTCCCTCTCAAATTCGAGAGCAAATTTAGGAAGAACTCGGTACTTACGGTATTTCATTGAGATAAAAAATGAAAAATGAGAAATGAGGCACAGTCGTGTCACACAAGACACACGGAGTACGAGAAGGATTCTACTACAATAATCCACCATCAAAAACTTGTTTTAAATACTCTGTGAATAAACTTCCTAATGACTAAATTGAAAACACAAATAGTCCACATGGCGCTTGAGCCTTTTCTTCAAGTTAACGTTTTTAGTAGGAAAATTCACTTTTTTTTTTTTTTTAGGTACCGTAAATACTCGTGGATGAAAAATCCAAGTTTTTGGGAGCTTTTTCATTTTTAAATTGCTTTTGCGCATGGGGCATTTTTCAACTTTGATTGAATCGGTAGACAAATCAAGAGCTTAATTTGTAGCAGAAACGCCCAAATTAATTGACATGTTGCTTCTATTTTCACATGGGAAAAAAACAAGTAGGGAAAGAAAAAAATGTAAAAAAAAAAAAAAGCGGCACATTAGCATTTCACATACCAGCTCCCTGTTTATGTGGCCAATGTGGGCCGAAACGTTGGCCAGTCTGTATTCCCAGATTTACATCCTCTGATTTAATAAAGTCCACTTATTTTCATCGCCAATTCTGGAGTACCTCTGTCTCTTCGCAATGTTTACTGTATATATGTTTTAATTTTAAAATTAATAGCAATATTACATTAAGAGAATTTGGGTGGTTTTTGACCATGATTTTTGAGCACGATCTGTGTAAAGATCCACGTAAAAAGTCAGTGTGAACAATACGCAAGCCGATTTACAGGACAGTAGTTATGAGCGAATATACTCGTTGCTCGGGTTCTCCTGAGCACACTCGGGTGGTCTCCAAGTATTTGTTAGTGTTCGGAGATTTAGTTGATTTACAGCTATTAGCCAGCCTGAGTACATGTGGGGGTTGCCTGGTTGCTAGAGAATCCCCACATGTAATCAAGCTGGCTAGTAGCTGTAAGGGTACATTCACATTTGCGTTGTTGTGTGTTGCGTCGGCGACGCAACGCACAACGCATGCAAAAACGCATGGTTTTGTGACGCATGCGTCCATTTTTGGCTTGTTTTTGGACGCAAAAAAAATGCAACTTGCTGCATCCTCTGCGCCCTGACGCTTACGCCCAAAATGACGCATGCGTCACAAAACGCAAGACAACGCATGTCCATGTGCCCCCATGTTAAATGTAGGGGCGCATGACGCATGCGTCGCCGCAGCTGCGCCCGACGCAACGCTAATGTGAACGTAGCCTAAATCATTCAGCTGGGGCGATGAAAACTAAATCTCCGAGCAGTCAAATACTCGGAGATCACCCGAGCGTGCTCAGGAAAACCCGAGCAACGAGTACACGTGCTCATCACTACAGGACAGCCATTTTCATCTATACTACATTTTATTTATTAATTGGTATCGGGAAAGTACTTAAATGTAAAAAAAAATAAATAAATCTGGCCTTTCGCATGTAGAAAGAGGTACACTTTCAATAAATATCCATCTATACGCATAATTTTATTGTTTTAAAACTAGTTACAAAAGACAATCCATGGGAACTTATTGGGACCCTTCACCGATCCGGAAAATAGGGCTCTGGTTGAAATGAAGCATTGACCTGCCTGGCACACTACAGCTCCATTCATTTGTGTAGGAGACTGGCGAGATAAGCAAGTGCTCTTCTCAGCTACCCCTGGCCTATAGGGTTTATAGTATAGACGGTCGGTGTGTGGGACCATTGCTCCCTTTAAACCGGGCATTCTAGAGCCCCATTTTTGGGATCGATGAAGGACCCATCAATCAAGACATCACCTATCCTGCTGATAAAGCGCATTCGCTAAACCTGTTCAACCTAAATATATGCAACTTTTTTTTTCCCAGTTTCTGTATAAGAAGTGACGAGTCAATCAAGCCAAGCCAGATGGTGGAAAATTGGAGGAAAGCTGCCCAGACGATACTTCTTCCTATGCCAGGGCTCTTCTGACGGTGTCCGGCTAATTAAAACACAGTGTAATGAGGGACCCTGTCGGGATTTGACATGGCCGATAATTCCGGTAGCCCAAAACTAATGATAGGTTCCCTTTAAAAAAATTTTTTTAAATATGTAGGAAATCTGCCAAGTGTAAGTATAACCCGAGACTGAAATTCAGCAATGAGAAAACTGGAAGGAAATGTAATAAAATTGTCACGGTAATGTCTCTCCAGGTGGAGTATTCGGTTTAGTTTTGTTTTTTTTCCGAAGTTCAAAATGCGTGGGAATTGCAACATAACCTATGATGACCTCTACTGCCATAATTTAGATGCAGGCTGCAGACAAAATACTTAATTCAGGACAATCAATTATCCCTGTGACAAATGAATGAGTTTTCAGCGAAAGAATAAAGTACCCGCTGACAAAGCGCCAACAAAACGCGTGAAACATCCATGCACAGGGAATGTTAACTATTCTGCTCATCCCCCCCTAAAAAAAATATCCCAGCAAATAGAGGATTAATTTCCGAAAGAGACTTCCCTGAAATCATCCAGCAATTTCTAATCCAAACAACATAATTGTTTTTTTTTTATCCTCTCATTTCATGGAGCTTGTTATTTGCCTTCCATTTCCATAAATGCATTAATGGTCTGAACTCCGACCTTATTTATTCCATAACCCTTATTAATAATAAATACTTGAGGTAAAGATGCAAAAAATCGGACATAGAATATTAAATAAAATGATCATTGTAAAATGATGGCAACGACAGAGGTTTATGAACAGGAAGAAAGTCTAAAGAAAAAAAAGCCAAAATGTGATACTGTGGTATGAAGAGAACGAAAATATGGGTGGGTGTCAGGATTTAATGCAAATCGTTGAGATTAATTGTTTTCTCTGGGTGTCCCGTAGAATGCCTTCTTCCTATAGGATTTGAGTAGGAACTAGTTCAGTTCCCCAGTACTAGATCGACTACAGAATAATAGTGTTAGGTTGACCAGGTGAGATAGATCCTTTAAGATTCAGGTCCGGGTGGGCACAAGGAACTCAGGCGCTAATGGAGCAAGTCTCACGGACAGCGAGGACTTGGCACACTCCGGAATCTCAGCAGCAGCAGGACGATGAAGTGGAACCCAGCATGTATGGAAGCATAGCATGCACAGAAGGTAGAACACACCAAACAGAAAAGTCTAGAGACTCAATCCCAACACACAAATGTGTCTAAATGGGCATTAAAAAGGTCTACGGAGCTGATGCAATGGACCAACTCCGGGTAACCTGCAAAACCCGATGCGGGGCACAGCACTGAGCAGCAGACTGAGGGGAAAGGAACAGAACCCAGAACAGGTGTGTAGAAAATGGTAACATGCTATCTAAGTGTAGTAAAGTGGTTTCTTTTTAAAGGGTGGTCTACCGCCAATATACCAAATGCACCATGCAGTAGCATAATGTCGTTATTTCATGGTCCCCAACCTAAAAACATCAGGCAGATGCCAGCAGGACACTTTTTTGGCATATGTCAGGTCTATAGGGCTTCTGAATACTAAACATGGTGTGAAAACTGCATTTCAACTCAGCGAGCATCCCTTTGGTTCTCTAGGCTGCCAATGGAAAAAAAATACAATTGAGCAAAAAGATTCACGCTGATCTGGTATGGCGTTTAGTCCGATTCTTGGTAGCAGCCGGACCATGGCGGTCGCGGTCTTCACTTGTGCAAACGTATCTGGCATAATGTTGAGGGGACTAGAAAACTCCAGGGGCACTCCTATATGTTGGGTTGAGATTACCGGTCACAAAAGTGATGACGACCCTTGTCTAGCTGCCACTGAGGACAAGACTTGATGCCGGAACGATGCAGAAAAAATGTGCTTAATTTTAGAAGGTTCACCATCGACCACATATGATGTTTGGAAGAGAATAATGAAGCATTGGGCAACTATCACCCCATATGTTGGGTTAAGATTACCGGCCACAAAACTGATGACGACCCTTGTCTAGATGCAGCTGAGGACCAGACTTGATGCCGGAACAGTGCAGAACAAATGTGCTTAATTTTAGAAGGTTCACCATCCACCACATATGATGTTTGGAAGAGAATAATTAAGCATTTGGCATTGACATGAATCTGGTAGAGATTACAAAAATGTGAAAAGGTTTTCATCATTCTCAAAATAGCAAGAATACAATTCTTTTTTGTTGTGCCAGTGCAGCGCCCCAGATATCTGGTCGTTGCAGTATGACACTCTGCCACTAAGGAGAGTGAGGGTACGTCTGATGGCACTAAAGGAATTCTCCTGACCAGGTATCACCAGCACACATTACACTTCACACTCCGGCCACTAGGGGGAGAAAAAGGCTTCATTTTTTGGGCCACTCCTCACACTGGTAAAACTAGGGGTCGGGGAGGAAGTTAGTCAGAAGCTGACTGGGTTGGATTCAGGCAACATCCCGTGGCAGGGGGTGTTGCAGGGAGAAGACACAGGGGGTCCCTGTCAGGCGTGGGAACCTGGCAGGTGCCTAGCGAACAGAACAGAACGTTACGGAACCGCGCCTGCACCTCCTTGCAGCGGTATCCTAAGAAAGAGACAAGAAAGGAAGGATATTGTGGAACAGTGTAAACGAGATCTAGCAAAAAGGAGTACCAGTAGGAGTCGTGCCGTGAGACAGAGGCAAAATCCTACTGAGGCGCGTAGCCGGTGGCCGGAACACCGCTAGAGTAACTGACTTCAGGCCTTACTTCAAACTCCGCAGGACAGTTAATTATAGGTTGGCTGTCTACCTTAAATTTCCTAAGAAGACATAGGGGGCAACATTGGGAGAGGGGCGTCTCTAGGGTCCCGGAAGACCTCCAAGCCTTCCCATCATACGGGTGCGTCCTAGCCAAAACATACTGGGGGACGAGAAACTAGCAACATCTGGAACTAACGAGAGAGAGAGCTGTAGAGAATGAACGGAACGAGAACAGCAGTTGTGAGGACTATTCCAAATGCTCAGCAGGGTAGGACTACAACACACAGGCGCTAGTGGTGGGCAACGATTTCCATCTGCAAGGGAAACTCTAGAAGTGCCCATCAGACCGGCCTGTCTCTGATAGCCCTGTTAAACGTGCTCTGGATTGAGGATCTTGAAGTCTTCAATAAAGAGGTAAAGAGACTGCAACCTTGTGTCCTCATTATTGCCTGCACCTCACACCATCACCATCCACCTTACTGGGAAGCCCTGGGGACATACTTCACCTGTGGGAAGGTATACCATCCAGCTGCAATTCCATCACCCCAGCGGACCCCACAGCAGCGTCGGTCACCCTGACCGAATACTACAGGTGGCGTCACGAACCCCTGACAGACTGCACCACCTTTATTGGACGCCCCTTAGCAGGGTCACGGACCGGGTCTAGCCACCGTGGCAGCCTCAGAACCGAACCAGAGAGGCCCAGTATTGAGAACGCGTGGCCCTGTGTCTGGGGGCGATCCACCAGCATAAAATAGGCATGGCTTAGACCTAAGACGGGCATGATGTAAGTTAGAAGCTCAATAACACCTGGCCGTCCTGAACTGTTCAGTGAAATTAGAGATGCAGCCCATCATGCAGATGAAACCACGCTTAATGCAGCTTCATTAATAAGTGAAAGCTGCCATAGTAATCCCTCTGCCAAAGTTGAAATGAAAAATCATCAGTTTGTTTCTAAAGGAACAGCAGGCTGATGGCTGAATCATTGCGAAGATGCTCTGATTATCGCTCGCCACCACCGATCCTTCTGTTTTTAAAGAAGAGATAAAATATTTTTTAGTAGCGCGAAGCCGTCGACTCCATAAAATGCGCCTTTAAAAAGAGTAGTCACTGGATACTGAGGCTTTAAAATATTGTTCGAGGAAGAAAAAAAAAAAAAAAAGTACCTTGAAAATGAAGAACATTGGAAGAAGAACCAGCGTTCGAATGATCAAAGGGAGGATTTCGCTACAATCCCATTTCAAGAGTTGGAAGCTTATTAGTTCATCTATGATCTCAATATCATTATGAAAGAAGAAAAATGTGATTGTCTGTGTGGATAACCGGCTCGGATGTGCCAGCCAGGCACAAATTATAAAGAAAAGGTGAGTAAAAAAAACAAAAAACTCCCACGTGCATAAAGGAGGAAAAAAAAACAAAACAACAAAAGATACTTAGATATTTAAAGACTTTATTCTGAAGGCGCCATGTCTACTTTATTATCGTCAGCCGCGCAAAGTCATCAACCGATTCTTTTTATCTCTCCATTCTCTTTAAATGAGGGACAATAACAGATCGTAGAGGGACCGCAGTATCTTAATTACATCGCAGGCAATTTATCTGAAGGAGCGGCACTGCTGCGAGACAAGGCGTTTAATCAGGACTGTGATCCTACGAGGAGGCTGGTTACAGAAGCAGAAGCTTCCTACTGTATGACCCATTTTTAAATTAAACTCCATAGTCATTAAAATTACATTATTTTCTGTTGTCTTGTCAACGAGTAATTTATAAGGGGTCAATAAGGGCCGGCTTCCGCGGGTTATGTGAGAATGAGGCTAGTCTATGGCTAGCGCTGCAAATCAGTCATAACCGGAGATCTCTAGGATTGTACTTAAAAGGAACTTGTGTAGACGACAGGTGCCAGAACCGCCACCAGTTACAGTTCCTGTCCAGTCCCGAAACGAATCGATGCTTACGTACCAAAATGTCTTTAAAGCATTACCTGTTATTTCAAAATAAGTTAGAACCAATGTAAATGAGGGATCACACCAGCTCTGGGCATTATATGACTGATATTATTAATTTTTGACCAGTTTTTCCTCATACGGACTTTTTCAGTTGTCTCTGAGCTAGAGGGTGGAGACTAACTGCTATGATGCCTTCCATACAATGCACAAACAGGATTCCTGCCTCCAACTATCACATGTTCATATTCAGCTACAGCATGGAGGACATTATACAGTGATACTGAGAACTTCAATTTTCAGTTGTCTCTGAGCTAGAGGGTGGAGACTAACTGCTATGATGCCTTCCATACAATGCACAAACAGGTGTGAGATATTCCTGCCTCCAACTATCACATGTTCATATTCAGCTACAGCATGGAGGACATTATATAGTGATACTGAGCACTTCAATTTTCAGTCGTCTCTGAGCTAGAGGATGGAAACTAACTGCTATGATGCCTTCCATACTGTACAAACAGGTGCGAGATATTCCTGCCTCCAACTATCAAATGTTCACATTTAGCTACAGCATGGAGGACATTATACAGAGATACTGAGCACGTCAATTTTCAGTTCTCGCTGATCTAGAGGATGGAGACTGCCATTTTGCCTTCCATACACTGTACAAACAGGTGTGAGATATTCCTGCCTTCCTGTCTCCAACTAGAACACGTTCAGATTCAGCTACAGCATTGAGGACATTATACAGTGATACTGAGCAATGTAGATGTGAATCCAGTTCTGGGGCAAGTTAAACACTTACTAGAACGTAAGCATCTGGATCTGTCTGCGTTTAGGTCCTTTTCATTTCTCTCCTCTCTTCTTAGACATTAATAGGCACCGGTAATCTAAACTCTCACCGAGCTAGCAATTTGTAGATTGATTTTAATAGTTTTTAAAGAACAAATGATGAGTTTAGGAGTTGAAAAGAAGTGGCTCATAAGTGGAGAAAGAAGCCCATTTCCTTGATGAGATATATTATAAAGTTTCTTACATTCGCGTGTACTATTGATTTGTTTACATTTTAATGGCAAAGACCACGTAAATAAGATTATGAAGCCATCATTTTCACATCAACCATTGGATCTGTCAATATGGACCTATGGGAAGGGTGAGGAGCAACATCAGCACCAATGTATCACTTGAGAAGCCAAAAGAGGTGTACATCCATCTGAAGGGGGTGAAACCCACCTACCCCATCCCCCCCCCCCAACCCAGTGTCAATGCTAACTCGTTACAGCCGGGGTACACAGCCCAGGTCTTTTGCGCGATGCATTGATACTCTTGGCATCAGTTATTGCCCCTTCTTTGTTCTCTTTCTCCACCAATTCCCTAAGTATCTTCAGAGTCTAGTAGTCCCGATTTCCATTTGTAAAAAGGAAAAATTCTATAAATCTGTGATGTCATCTGGGATTAATAAGGGACGATACAGTCTAAAAAATAACGACAGATAAGAAGTAGCAAAGATAAGTATATGAGATGCACAACGGTAACTATTATAAAGGCCGAGGATCATGAGTGTCTAATATGTATTGATCACCGATTCCTTGCTCCCTCCATATTGTATTTAGCATGATTATTCCGCTCTACGATGTGAAACTACAGGGAGCGGAGTAATCCAATTACCACGGGATTCCTTGACAGATCACGTTTCTAAATCTTTTAACGAGTATATTATCTCCAGTAAGGGTCCACATCTTATGTACTGGTCACAATATAGCCATCTAATGAATACACTGAAGGCAGGACATCGGAGTGGACACTAATTACACAAACTGCTGTCACTTTTACGGTTCTTACATGGAGATCAAGAACTCTGACAAGGAAAGTGGGCAACCAGTCCGCAAGAATGACCACAATCATTGATCATATCTGTGCAGGCAGAGTAATAATACAATGTGCTGTAGATCGTAAAAAAAAAAAAAAAACACTAAAATTCTACCGTATAACCATTTTCATTTTTTGTCTACTTTAAAGAGAGAGATGACTGTTCAAACCAAGCTCAGGCCCTCGGTGCACCCCTGGCGTGACCAAACGTTTACGTGCACCTTCCCAATTGCTTGTTTTCCCATCTATCTCCGCCGATCTCTGTATGTATAAAGCCAGAGCTGTCAATCAAAGAAGAAGGTGGGAGTGGAGATAGATGGAAAACAAGTAGGATGGAAGGTGCACTTTCACATTTGGCCACACCAAGGGTGCACCGAGCGCCGATGCTTGGATTGAACAGCACAGAATAGAATTTTTTAAGTTTTTCTGTCTACTTTAAAATGGACTGTCAGCACAGAATAACCGTTCAAACCAATTACAGGCACTCTGTGCACCCTTGGCGTAGCCATATATTTAAGTGCACCTTCCCACCTCCTTGTTTTTCAGCTATCTCTGCCCCCCCCCCTCTCCTTTGATTGACAGCTCTGGCTTTATAGATCCTGACAAGGGCGGAGATAGCAGAAAAACAAGTAGATGGGAAGATTAACTTACATTTTTGGCCATGCCAAGGGTACACAGAGCGCTTGTACTTGGTTTGAACAGTCATTCTGTGCTGACAAACTTCTTTTGAATAGGGGGCATTCCTGTAGCTTCAGTTTAAGCAGTACATAAGGCTGATAGGGCCCTACGTAGTGAACCAAAGCATTGGCTCAGTCGGCTTAATCCCCCTCCATGCACTTTAGCTATTGAAGGATCGATGATTTCTCTGTCACGAGTGTGTCCCGTCCTCCGGGGAGATCTGGAGTCAGGCGATCATTGCGTTTTGTGAATCGCAGATCTTCCATTTAGCCTGTGTGTTTAGTTCCTCGTATTAAATGGACTTTGTTTCCTTTGGCGCTGAAGAGGTTAACAACTCTTTGTTTGCTGGTTGGAGACGTGCAGCTCCATCTCACAGCTGCTCCTGACCTGCTCATTTCCTCGCTCTATAAAGGCTGGCCAGAACTTCTCATCCCCGCCTGTTAAAATTTACTTTCTGGCTTGCTGGAGTTGATGTGCTGATGTTGGAGTTCGCAGTTGCTGCTGGAGATTATTGTATGCTCTTTTTGGGTGTATGCTTTCTCCATTATCCTATTCCTATTTGGTTTGTACCTTCCTATCCTTCCCTTTACTCCTCTCGACCCTTGGTGAGTGTTTTTGTATGCAAGTTTCTTTTTCTTGTCCCAGTTTGTCTTATGCGTTTATACACCAACATATCAGTCCCAGGC
This sequence comes from Ranitomeya imitator, assembly GCF_032444005.1. Lineage (NCBI taxonomy): Eukaryota > Metazoa > Chordata > Amphibia > Anura > Dendrobatidae > Ranitomeya > Ranitomeya imitator. Next base: position 30,448,070 of record NC_091290.1, read on the forward strand.
CACCTGGGAGAGGGGACAGCTTAGGACATTAACAGGAGCATAGTAAGGTCAAAGACTCAGTCCTCTTTACCTTCAACAATACCCCCGGTACAGGAATAGTTAGGGTCCCAGCTCCAGGGACAGTTTGAGGCCCAACTTCCTCACCGAAGACCGTCACAGTGCGACACTCTTCAATCGTTCGCCCGGCAGCCATCTACCCAGACTTTTCCACCCACAGGAGCCTAAGGCTCCCTGCTCTACCACAAGATCCAACCACATTACTGTCATCTCGACTCCAATGGATACAGTTTGAAGTGACATTCGCCCTGAGATCAGAGGCCCTCAGCCAGAAGTCCAGGCCAAGTAGAGTGCACCAGATCTTGAGCTCTAGCCACACTACACCGTACCATCCTTTACACGATGAATGCAGCCAACCACTGGCCTCATGGCTAATGCCGGCATGTAAGATACCGCTAGGAAATAGGGAATCATTTTTACTATCGCTCCATGCTCCGGATTTATGCATCATCTGATGCTCTATGGGGTCTTGACCGAGGTCTAATAACTTCATAAGCAGAAATGGCAAAGATCCAACTGATGACGGGAACATAACAGGAGGTCTGGTCTTACGGCCCCAACGCTCATACCACCCCGTTTCCAGCCTCCTTCCCAGATTTCAGCTCATTCCGCACTGATTTTGCTCCTCCTTAGAATAACACGGAGGAGCACTGATGAGCCCGGACAGGCAGTGGTATATACAGTATATATATTCCGGCCACGTCGGAGTGTTTATCTCACGGTGTCTGAGAGGAGAGCGCTGCACGGTTCAAATGTGAAATAAACTCAGGGCAGGCTCTTAAATTACAGCTTCCTGCTACAAGGCGACTCTCTAATATGAAGCCAAGACGCGTTGGCAGGAATATTAAGGAGATGCGAGCAGGGATATTCTTTTCTTATGTCAGAAATTTATGGATTGTTTTAAAACCAGTGAAGAGAGCGAGGCTAAAGAGGAGAAGATACAGATTAAGTCAAAAAGATCTAGATGGCAACGCAGGAAAAAAAAAAAATGGAAAGGAGACTAAATACCGAGACCCGAAGATATGTCAGAGTTTCATATAATACTCACAGGGGAGCGATACATAATAAAGGGCAGACTGAATAAACAGCCAAGGTTCGTAGAGATAACATAAAAATCATGGAAATATAAAAATAAAGAAGGAAAAGAAGAGAAATGGTGCGGCTGTAGCACAAACAAGACGACCGTAGAATGTCGAGTCAAAGCCGTATTTCCTTCCCAATAAATAATGGCATATCGCTCAGATGACTCAAAAGTTATGGATACCTTCGAAAAAAACAATTTTATATATTTTAGGTGTTACGCTTAACAAAATTGCACCAACTTTAAGTCTGCAATCTTCATAACCTTATCAAGTGATATAGAGTTGGGATTGACCCTGTCAGTAATATAGGCTGAGAGTGTATGCTGTTTTCAATGCTCATATATGACCTCTGATACCCCCACCGAATGAATGGGGTGTTAGTGAGTACAAATGATCACCGTTACATTTGCTGTGTATGGGAGCTGCGGTCACCTATGCACAATACCACTCTAACCACAAGAACCAGTTCTCAAAGTCTTGAGGGACTTTTGGCGGTCCCGGAGTCCAGACCTCCGTGATTATACATTAAACTAATATCAAGTTAAAGAGTTAACTTGATTTAAGCAAAAAAAAAAAAAAAAGATCAGCAGGACCCTGACCCTGGTCTGGCATCCACATCCGCACTCCACGGCTATAGGATCAGGGTCGTGTGACCATCCTCAAGCGGCACTGGAATGCCGACATCTTGGGCGCCACTTCTCACTACGAAGCCCTTGCGATATTACGCAATTGTGGGGGCCTAATAACTGAACAAGGCCGCCATGATGCCGGTATTCAAGAGCCTACAGAGAAAGTTCTCAGGACCCCGAAAATTTGCCAATGTTGATGCCGGAATAGGATCCTGTTGATCTTAGTTCTTTGGGTTATCCTTTTAAAAATGTTAAAACTGTCACATTTGTAAGTTCCTTAATTTATTACGAAGAGATGTTTTTTTTTCTTCTTTTACTATGGTGACAGCATTTTGTAATTTTTCAAAAATGGAATATGCTTTACCACCCATATTTCTGACACAATAAGGGCGAACACACACAAGATCACGGGGTACCGTCTTCTTGATGCTCTTGAACCGTAGAGCCACGTCTCGCTCCGTTCTTGCATGCAGTGCCGTGTCTGTGTACACACAATCATCGCACCTCTGGAATGAATTTGCCGAGAACGGTTTCGAGCACACAAGCTCCGTACAGGAGGTGAGCGCCGTGTGAGCAGATCCAGGGGGAATGCAGATGGAATAACAACTACCGGGGTCCTTCGTGGTCATGATTCGCTTTGGGCAGATTACCGACTACAAAACCATAACACCGTGCGGGGCACATGGAGCTTTCTCCTAAGCAGAGCTGATCCTCCGTGCTGATCTCTCAAGACGAAGGATCGTTTCTTCTAGCCTCTAATAAAACCTTTATTTCATGTTTTCCTGCACAATTGTAAAGCCAAAATGACTGGAGAATTCCCGATGCGCCCTATGGGCACCGTAGGTTTCTGCCCATAAATAGCAGTAAATGAATATATAACCAAATCGGAAGGAGAACGTTTACAGCCCTTTTACACAGTGGGTTGCTGTATGGGGACATACGAGAGTTAATGCAATGGTTCGGTCCCCATATAGTCTGAATACGGACGACAGGGAAGACGTGCTGCCGACAATGAAGATTTTTAGGCAGGTTGGATAATCGATGCCATGTTTTTACAGGGCAAGAATCAGGGCCTGCCATGAAGAGGTTTCCCAAGCTTAAGATACTGATCACCTAGCCTTAAAGGTAGGTCACCAATATTGGATGCGCGTGGGCCGACATCCAGTTATCACGCCCACCGATTGGCCGTTTTCAGCTCCGGTAGCTGGTTGTAAATACAGGTGAACAGTACAGCGCCGATCACCATGTAGTGGTCAGTCCCGCGAACTGCAGCCGTAAATAGGACTGATTTGCAGTACTTGCGAATGACCACTACACAGTGATCGGCGCTGTACCGTTCATCTGTAGTTACATCCAGCTACCGGAGCTGAAAACAGCCAATCGGTGGGAGTTCTAATTCACTGATTTACATACATCTGCCAGAGCTGAAAGCATCTGATTGGTGGGTGTACCGGGCAGCGGACACCTGCCAGGCTGATACTGATTATTTATAAGTGTTTGAAACCCTATTATTTCCAGTCACCTACTTTTTTCTATGTCTAGCATGAGGGTGGTTACAATTAAAGTGGTTGGCCACTATTTGGACAAACCTGTCCTGAATCTGTTTCCACCAAGTAAAATAAAAACAACTCTACTCACCGCTAAGTTCAGGTGCCATTCCCACGGCATCGGCACTGGCTCTCCTGGGAATCTCGTCAAACAATAATCCAATCAAGACAATGAGTGAAGTCAGAGCTGCTGCTGCCCTTTCACTTCCTCCGGATGTCAATCATGTCTGTAGGAGATTTCTGCTGATTGGATGCAGAAATCGCGTCACGTCAATGTCACGCGATCCCCAAGAGAAACATTGGGATTCTGAAGGGGCTGTCTGTTATGAACAGGTAATTCAGAACCACAATGGACATAGAAGTTCAGAGCACACAAAGTGACCTGACAAATACCAAAAACAAGGACGAGCTCTGAGACGTGGGAACTCTGCTGACCGCAATCCCTAATCCTAACACACCACACTAGAGGTAGCCGTGGATTGCGCCTAACGCTCCCTATGCAACTCGGCACAGCCTGAGAAACTAACTAGCCCTGAAGATAGAAAAATAAGCCTACCTTGCCTCAGAGAAACTCCCCAAAGGAAAAGGCAGCCCCCCACATACAATGACCGTGAGTAAGATGAAAATACAAACACAGAGATGAAATAGATTTAGCAAAGGGAGGTCCGACCAACCGAACAGACCGAGGATAGGAAAGATAGCTTTGCGGTCAACACAAAAACCTACAAACAACCACGCAGAGGGGCAAAAAGACCCTCCGCACCGACTAACGGTACGGAGGTGCTCCCTTTGCGTCTCAGAGCTTCCAGCAAGCAAGAAAAACCAATAAAGCAAGCTGGACAGAAAAAATAGCAAACAAAAATAACACAAGCAAAACTTAGCTTATGCAGGATAGACAGGCCACAGGAACGATCCAGGAGGAAGCAAGACCAATACTAGAACATTGACTGGAGGCCAGGATCAAAGCACCAGGTGGAGTTAAATAGAGCAGCACCTAACGACTTAACCTCATCACCTGAGGAAGGAAACTCACAAGCCGCAGTACCACTCTCATCCACAGGAGGGAGCTTGGCCACAGAAATCACAACAGCTGTCCTAGTAGTGGACAACTACTTTCATGACTATTTAAAGGGTTCCGGAAATAAGCAACAACTTCTCGATCGGTGAGGGTCCAACCAAACGTAAGAACTGGTGATTTCTGTCCTCCCTTTCAATACTCAATCCCTGCTCCATTCATTACTCCCCATGGGACTGAAGTAGACTGCAGAGTAGTCTTGGGTCACCCCCCAGCAGTCCCGGGCCAACCCCCGGCAGTCTCGAGCCACCTCCCCAGCAGCCTCGGGCCACCCTCCCGGCAGCCTCGGGCCACCCTCCCGGCAGCCTCGGGCCACCCTCCCGGCAGCCTCGGGCCACCTCCCCGGCAGCCTCGGGCCACCTCCCCGGCAGCCTCGGGCTACCCCCCCGGCAGCCTCAGGCTACCCCCCCGGCAGCCTCGGGCGACCCCCCCGGCAGTCTCGGGCCACCCTCCCGGCAGTCTCGGGCCACCCTCCCGGCAGTCTCGGGCCACCCCCCCGGCAGTCTCGGGCCACCCCCGCGGCAGCCTCGGGCCACCCTCCCGGCAGTCTCGGGCCACCCTCCCGGCAGACTTATAGAGAAAGAAATGAAGTTGCGGTCTAGCAAGTGAACTGAAGCTCCATTCAAGCGAAAGACAGAAGTCGCCGATTTTGGCTCATAGGTCGGACCCCCACCAACCTAGAACACAGGTCTTCTTACTAGAACACACCGTGAATATATACAGTCATTAATATATAAAGTCCTTTGAGTGACATGATGCATGACAACATCATTGAAGAAATTGTAAACTCCTCCACGTATGGTTGCATGCGATTCTGATAACACCATTAAGGATTTGCGGTTTATACAGTTCTCTAATAAAGCAGATGGCTAGCTCTTTGCATGCAGTCCTATAGAACTCCAGATAACAGATTTTGAGGTCACGGCATACATTACTAAATGACAAACGGAGTTCTGCTACATCAGCAAGTTCTAGGTAAAAAAATGCATTCATAAACTAAATTTGGCATCATTTTATAGGAAAATCCTAAGAACTTCCTCCCCGATTTCTTGCATTAATACTTACTTTGTTGGTTTTTGCTTTTTTTTTTTTTTTTTTTTTTAATCCAGAAAATGGTCACCTGGGAGTTGAACATTGCAAGCGACCGATTCTTTATAGCTCTGGCTGTCAGAAATCTTCATCCTTTTAGGTCTAAATCCTTCTACAGACATTCACAAAAAGTCTCATCTTTTACGCACTAGGTGAAGCATCCCGCATATATAACCTGTCAGATTAGAAAGTAAATCTTCTTAGCTAGCGTGGAAGAGGCATGAAATAATTAGTGGATGGGCTGACGCGCGCCGGGGCTGGGCCTCACACACCGCTCTTTTATGAGCACAGGGAATGGATCGCTCAGTGCTGGAGGATACAGGTCAAACGGTCCTGGTAAATTCTGGTTCTACGTTATTGATTGACTGGTCCTGGATGCTGACTAATGCTCACAACTAGTGATGAGCGAGTACAGGTCCTTCTCAAAAAATTAGCATATAGTGTTAAATTTCATTATTTACCATAATGTAATGATTACAATTAAACTTTCATATATTATAGATTCATTATCCACCAACTGAAATTTGTCAGGTCTTTTATTGTTTTAATACTGATGATTTTGGCATACAACTCCTGATAACCCAAAAAACCTGTCTCAATAAATTAGCATATTTCACCCATCCAATCAAAAAAAAGTGTTTTTAAATAACAAACAAAAAAACCATCAAATAATAATGTTCAGTTATGCACTCAATACTTGGTCGGGAATCCTTTGGCAGAAATGACTGCTTCAATGCGGCGTGGCATGGAGGCAATCAGCCTGTGACACTGCTGAGATGTTATGGAGGCCCAGGATGCTTCAATAGCGGCCTTAAGCTCATCCAGAGTGTTGGGTCTTGCGTCTCTCAACTTTCTCTTCACAATATCCCACAGATTCTCTATGGGGTTCAGGTCAGGAGAGTTGGCAGGCCAATTGAGCACAGTAATACCATGGTCAGTAAACCATTTACCAGTGGTTTTGGCACTGTGAGCAGGTGCCAGGTCATGCTGAAAAATGAAATCTTCATCTCCATAAAGCATTTCAGCCGATGGAAGCATGAAGTGCTCCAAAATCTCCTGATAGCTAGCTGCATTGACCCTGCCCTTGATGAAACACAGTGGACCAACACCAGCAGCTGACATGGCACCCCACACCATCACTGACTGTGGGTACTTGACACTGGACTTCAGGCATTTTGGCATTTCCTTCTCCCCAGTCTTCCTCCAGACTCTGGCACCTTGATTTCCGAATGACATGCAAAATTTGCTTTCATCAGAAAAAAGTACTTGGGACCACTTAGCAACAGTCCAGTGCTGCTTCTCTGTAGCCCAGGTCAGGCGCCTCTGCCGCTGTTTATGGTTCAAAAGTGGCTTTACCTGGGGAATGCGGCACCTGTAGCCCATTTCCTGCACACGCCTGTGCACGGTGGCTCTGGATGTTTCCACACCAGACTCAGTCCACTGCTTCCTCAGGTTCCCCAAGGTCTGGAATCGGTCCTTCTCCACAATCTTCCTCAGGGTCCGGTCTCCTCTTCTCGTTGTACAGCGTTTTCTGCCACATTGTTTCCTTCCAACAGACTTACCATTGAGGTGCCTTGATACAGCACTCTGGGAACAGCCTATTTGTTGAGAAATTTCTTTCTGGGTCTAAAGGTACTGTCACACTAGACGATATCGCTAGCGATCCGTGACATTGCAGCGTCCTCGCTAGCGATATCGTCCAGTGTGACAGGCAGCAGCGATCAGGCCCCTGCTGGGAGATCGCTGGTCGGGGAAGAAAGTCCAGAACTTTATTTCGTCGCTGGACTCCCCGTAGACATCGCTGAATCGGCGTGTGTGACACCGATTCAGCGATGTCTTTGCTGGTAACCAGGGTAAACATCGGGTAACTAAGCGCAGGGCCGCGCTTAGTAACCCGATGTTTACCCTGGTTACCATCCTAAAAGTAAAAAAACAAACACTACATACTTACCTACAGCCGTCTGTCCTCCAGCGCTGTGCTCTGCTCTCCTCCTGCTCTGGCTGTGAGCGTCGGTCAGCCGGAAAGCAGAGCGGTGACGTCACCGCTCTGCTTTCTGGCTGCCCGGCGCTCACAGCCAGACCAGAGAAGCAGAGCGCCGAGGACAGACAGCGGAAGGCAAGTATGTAGCGTTTGTTTTTTTACTTTTTAGGATGGTAACCAGGGTAAACATCGGGTTACTAAGCGCGGCCCTGCGCTTAGTTACCCGATGTTTACCCTGGTTACCGGGGACCTCGGGATCGTTGGTCGCTGGAGAGCTGTCTGTGTGACAGCTCTCCAGCGACCAAACAGCGACGCTGCAGCGATCCGGATCGTTGTCGGTATCGCTGCAGCGTCGCTAAGTGTGACGGTACCTTTACCCTCTTGCTTGAGGGTGTCAATGATGGCCTTCTTGACATCTGTCAGGTCGCTAGTCTTACCCATGATGGGGGTTTTGAGTAATGAACCAGGCAGGGAGTTTATAAAAGCCTCAGGTATCTTTTGCATGTGTTTAGAGTTAATTAGTTGATTCAGAAGATTAGGGTAATAGGTCGTTTAGAGAACCTTTTCTTGATATGCTAATTTATTGAGACAGGTTTTTTGGGTTATCAGGAGTTGTATGCCAAAATCATCAGTATTAAAACAATAAAAGACCTGACAAATTTCAGTTGGTGGATAATGAATCTATAATATATGAAAGTTTAATTGTAATCATTACATTATGGTAAATAATGAAATTTAACACTATATGCTAATTTTTTTGAGAAGGACCTGTATACTCGTTGCTCGGGTTTTCCCCGAGCACGCTCGGGTGACCTCCGAGTATTTGTTAGTGTTCGGAGATTTAGTTTTCATCGCCTCAGCTGAATGATTTACAGCTACTAGCCAGCTTGAATACATGTGGTGATTCCCTAGCAATCAGGCAACCCCCACATGTACTCAGGCTGGCTAGTAGCTGTAAATCATTCAGCTGTGGCGATGAAAACTAAATCTCCAAACACTAACAAATACTCGGAGGTCACCCGAGCGTGCTCGGGAAAACCCGAACAACGAGTATACTCGCTCATCACTACTCACGACTAAAACATAAAAAATCCTACTGAGAAAACAAAAAACACAAAACAGGACATACTGAAATGCTTGTGTCATTCAGCTATCAGTTTGGAAAGTTCCTCTAAAGAACACACTTGTATTGACAAGTGCACCCAAGTGTAAGCGAGCACATAAAGCATGTGGATACAAAACCATTACAGTACCAAGAGTTTGCCAAAAAATGCCTGAGAGATAAATTTTTTTCTTAGGCAACAACCAATGGATTTAAAGAGGATCTGTCAGCACAAAGTGACTGTTCAAACCTAGCACGGGCACCCAGTGCACCCTTGGTGTGGCCAAGCAGTTCAGCGCATCATCCCACCTACTTGTTTTCCTTCTTTTACTGCCCTTCTTTTCCTTGATTGACAGCTTTGAATTTACAGGAGCCAAAGAAGGGAAGAGAAAAGAAGTACTTGCTTTGTTTGAACAGTCATTTTGTGCCGACAGATTTTTTATTATAAGCACGTAATAGTTTTTTCCTCCTCTTCTGCTCTTAGGCTACTCTTATGAAATCCTAAACAACCTGTTTAAATCCATCCTTGGTCTCACACTACAAATGTCACAATAAAGGCTAAATGCATAATTAAAGGGATTGTCTACTACTTGGATAATCTCCTCTTAAATGCAAAAGGGACCGTGGTAAATACTCAACTCCTGGACCACTGATGATCAAGCGATGCTGGATCCACGTCAGCCGGTGCTCAAGTGACATTGCTATGTCATAAGTGATCAATGGCCACTGATTGACTGCAGCGCTTACGCAACAATTTCACACAAGTGCCGATAAATGCAGTACAGGCAATGCTGCAATGGTGTCTAACTGGGAGGTGATTGTATCGTGGTTATTTTTTCCCGTGACTCTCTTGCATTTACAAAAGGGTTGTCCACATAGTGTCCGATATTGAGGATAGATCATCAATATCAGTAGTGATTCTCAATAAAATAAGGTAAGGATGTCACATTGGCTCAGTGGTTAGCATGGTGGCTCAGCAGTTATCACTTTACAGCGCTGGGGTCCTGGGTTTAAATCCCACCAAGGACAACATCTGCAAAGAGTTTGTATGTTCTCCCCGTGTTTGGAGGATGGGAGGAAACCAGAGAAAACCCACCCAAAGACATACTGATAGGGAATGTAGATTGTGAGCCTCAATGGGGACAGCGATGATAATGTCTGTAAAGTGCTGCGGCGTATGATGGTGCTATAGAAGCAAATCATAATCTAAAAATTATATCACAAATGCATAGCTGAAATACCAGGTGCCCTTCTTTTGAAATCTTTCTGGCATGGTTCCTTTGATTCCCAGTCTCATGTAACTCTATAAAAGGACCGACTTCTACACTGGTGGTCAGAAGAATCCCCCCCTGCTCGTTTATAAACAAGCTGAAAGCAGAAGTGTCTCAGATTAACAACAGAGAAGTACGAGAAGATGGCAGATGTTCTACAGAAATGGAGAGGAAACTGGGAAATCCGAGAAGCCATGGCAGAAAAATGGAAAAAAAGGGCACCCGGCATTCCAATTATATGTTATGTACTTGTGATTTTTGTTTTTTAATGCAGAAACACTACTTTTATATCGAGGACCTGTCCTTGGGAGAAGTCATCAGTATCAGACTGCAGGGGTCAGACATCTGACTCACCCATCAATCAGTTGTCGTTAACTCTGACGGAATACGGATGCAGACGAAAATAAGGCAGATTCATCCACAGAGTTTCAATTGAGTAGGAACAGAGCCGAAGTTCTGGTCAAAAGGCACAAAACGGCAAAGTGAGCTGTACAGTTCCATCTGGCCGTCATCGAAGCCAATAACCGCTAATCTACGGGAGTGCCGGTTGTCGGATCTCCACTAGTGATGAGCGAGTGTGGTTGGAGCGGACCAAGTAACTTCGGCATGCTCAAAAAATATGTTCGACGGCCTTGCTTGATTTTTTTACTCAATCCCTGTATGTGTTGCAGCTGTCGAACAGCCTCCAGACATGTTAGCACACGAGCATGCTCCGATAACACACTTTTATCCAAGCACGTTCGCTCATCACCAATCTACATATCTTCTGGTGGTTGTCTGGGACTTTTAGATTGAAGGCCTATCCTCAGGATAGGTCGTCAGTATCTGATCACTCGTGGTATGACGCCAGACAACCCTGACGATCAGCTATTCAGTTGACGGAGCTGTGAAGCTCCACAACTAAGCACATCTGGCACCAGGAACAGCTGATGGGTGGAGGTGCTGGATGTTGTATCGGTTGTTGGATCTCCACCAATCTACCTATCGTTTAGAATGAAGGCCTATCTCCAGGATAGGTCATCAGTATCTGATAAGTGGTGGTGAGATACTTGACAACCCTGGCGATCAGCTATGAAGTTACGGAGCTGTGAAGCTCCACAACTAAAGGTACCATCACACTAAGCAACGCTGCAGCGATACCGACAACGACCCGGATTGCTGCAGCGTCGCTGTTTGGTCGCTGGAGAGCTGTCACACAGACCGCTCTCCAGCGACCAACGATGCCAGTAACCAGGGTAAACATCGGGTTACTAAGCGCAGGGCCGCGCTTAGTAACCCGATGTTTACCCTGGTTACCATCGTTAAAGTAAAAAAAACAACCACTACATACTTACCTACCGCTGTCTGTCCCCGGCGCTCTGCTTCTCTGCACTCCTCCTGTACTGGCTGTGAGCACAGCGGCCGGAAAGCAGAGCGGTGACGTCACCGCTCTGCTTTCCGGCTGCCCGGTGCTCACAGCCAGAGCAGAGAAGCACAGCGCCGGGGACAGACAGCGGTAGGTAAGTATGTAGTGGTTGTTTTTTTTACTTTAATGATGGTAACCAGGGTAAACATCGGGTTACTAAGCGTGGCCCTGCGCTTAGTAACCCGATGTTTACCCTGGTTACCAGCGAAGACATCACTGAATCGGCGTCACACACACAGATTCAGCGATGTCAGCGGGAGAGCCAGCGACGAAATAAAGTCCTGGCCTTTCTGCCCCGACCAGCGATATCACAGCAGGGGCCTGATCGCTGCTGCCTGTCACACTGGACGATATCGCTAGCCAGGACGCTACAACGTCACGGATCGCTAGCGATATCGTCCAGTGTGACGGTACCTTAAGGACATCTAGCATTAGGAAGAGCTGATCGGCATCGATGCTGGATGTTGTACCAGTTGTCAGATCTCCACCAATTTACCCATCTTCTGGGGATTGTCCAAGACTTTTAGATTGATGGCCTATCTTCAGGACAGGTCATCAGCACCTGATCAGTAGAGGTGAGCCACCACACAACCCCAATCTCCTATGCAGTTGATCGAGCTCTGAAGCTCCACAACAAAGCACATCTGGCAACGGGAGGTGCTGGATGTTGTACCGGTTGTCGGATCTCCACCAATCTACCTATCTTCTGGGGGTTGTCTGGGACTTTCAGATTGATGGCCTATCCACAGGATTGGTCATCAATATCTGATCAGTGGTGGTGAGACGCCAGACAACCCTAACAATCAGCTATGCAGTTGACGGAGCAGTAAAACTGATCGGCGAGGATGCTGGATGTCTTACCGTCACAGATTAGATACAGTTATATGAAAAAGTTTGGGCACCCCTATTAATCTTAAGCTTAATGTTTTATAAAAATTGTTTTTTTGCAATAGCTATTTCGGTTTCATTTATCTAATAACTGTTGGATACAGTAATGTTTCTGCCTTGAAATGAGGTTTATTGTACTAACAGAAAATGTGCAATCTGCATTCAAACAAAATTTGACAGGTGCATAAATATGGGCACCCTTATTTTCTTGATTTAAATACTCCTACCTACTTTTTACTAACTTACTAAAGCACTTTTTTTGGTTTTCTAACCTCATTGAGCTTTGAACTTCGTAGCCAGGTGTATGCAATCATGAGAAAAGCTACTTAAAGTGGCCACTTGCAAGTTGTTCTCCTGTTCGAATCTCCTCTGAAGAGTGGCATCATGGGCTCCTCAAAACAACTGTCTAATGATCTGAAAACAAAGATTATTCAACATAGTTGTTCAGGGGAAGGATACAAAAAGCTGTCTCAGAGATTTAACCCGTCAATTTCCACTGTGAGGAACATAGTAAGGAAATGGAAGAACACAGGTACAGTTCTTGTTAAGGCCAGAAGTGGCAGGCCAAGAAAAACATCAGAAAGGCAGAGAAGAATGGTGAGATCAGTCAAGGACAATCCTCAGACCACCTCCAGAGAGCTGCAGCATCAACTTGCTGCAGATGGTGTCACTGTGCATCGGTCAACTATACAACGCACTTTGCACAAGGAGAAGCTGTATGGGAGAGTGATGCGAAAGAAGCCGTTTCTGCAAGCACGCCACAAACAGAGTCGGCTGAGGTATGCAAAAGCACATTTGGAGAAGCCAATTTCTTTTTGGAAGAAGGTCCTGTGGACTGATGAAACCAAGATTGAGTTGTTTGGTCATACAAAAAGGCGTTATGCATGGTGGCCAAAAAACACAGTATTCCAAGAAAAACACTTGCTACCCACAGTAAAATTTGGTGGAGGTTCTATCATGCTTTGGGGCTGTGTGGCCAATGCCGGCACCGGGAATCTTGTTAAAGTTGAGGGGCGCATGGATTCCTCTCAGTATCAGCAGATTCTTGACAATAATGTTCATGAATCAGTGACAAAGTTGAAGTTACGCAGGGGATGGATCTTTCAGCAAGACAATGATCCAAAACACCGCTCCAAATCTACTAAGGCATTCATGCAGAGGAACAATTACACTGTTCTGGAATGGCCATCCCAGTCCCCAGACCTGAATATCATTGAACATCTGTGGGATCATTTGAAGAGGGCTGTCCATGCTCGGCGACCATCAAACTTAACTGAACTGGTATTGTTTTGTAAAGAGGAATGGTCAAAAATACCTTCATCCAGGATCCAGGAACTCATTAAAAGCTACAGGAAGCGACTAGAGGCTGTTTATTTTTGCAAAAGGAGGATCTACTAAATATTAATGTCACTTTTCTGGTGGGGTGCCCATACTTATGCACCAGTCAAATTTTGTTTGAATGCAGATTGCACATTTTCTGTTAGTACAATAAACCTCATTTCAAGGCAGAAACATTACTGTGTCCAACAGTTACTAGATACATGAAACTGAAATAGCTGTAGCAAAAAAAACTATTTTTATAAAACATTAAGCTTAAGATTAATAGGGGTGCCCAAACTTTTTCATATAACTGTATTAGTGACCTTTCCTAAGGTTTGGCCATAAATATAGAAGTCAAGGCCAAATACTTTAAGGATAAGTCAGCAGTTTCAGAACACTACTGGAGCGTCAACGGAAGACATCATAGGATCTAAGAGTAGTTTTGAGCCTATAGCAGAAAACCGTTTTTCCCATGAAATATCCTAATCTTGGGTCCGGTGAGAGGACATTATCTGAAGTACGCTCTTTAATATTCATTCTACTTGTCATAGAATGTTAGCTGAGACAGATCAAACCCTGGATGTAAAAAGGAAAGAGCCCGTTGCACCTTTAAAAGTCTATTAACAGCCTTGGCCTTCAGCTGTAAAGCGTCTTTTCCTATCTCTAGGCAACCGACGCTGTAAATATCTCAGATCCCGCTGAACATTGAACGCTTTATGGCCCATCACAGCACCCCAGGAATGTCGCCATCTAGAAAGACTCGTTGAAAAACCAAGGAGTTCTAAACTTGTGATTTTAAAAGAAGAAAAAAAAAAAGAAATGAATAAATCCAGCTAGCAACTTAGTCTCTCCAGGGATCGCAGAACGTCTGGCCGCAGTAAATAAAGCTCTGCATCAGCTGAAATCGCGGCTTTTCTTTTTTTTTCCCTTGCACTAGGATAGAAACTGTGGTGGAGGCAGATGTTCTGATCTTCTCATAGTAATTAACAGGAGGGGAATAGAGCATTTATTCAGGAAGCAGAGCAAAAATGATGGCTTATTACTGATGCCGGGGAAGAGGGGGAGGGGACCAGAAAGTGTTAAGTATGACAGATGTGACAGGAATGTATGAAATATCAAGCGGGACGCTGGGACTCATTTTTAAAGGCAATCAGAAAATGACCTATTGTTTACATCAGGTTTTTATATTAATTTTTTTTTTTTCTTTCTTTTCAATCACAGTTTGCATAAAAATTAGCAATTTTCACACTGGCGATTTTTTTTAAATATTTTTTTAAAGCTAATTTTTATTGTTCCAGGAATTACACACGCACATTAGCTGCAATAAATGGCCCTATCTATTGTATTGAAGCATCTAATGAGCGTGTGCAATGGAGAAAGATTTGACATCGCCTATTGCAAATGTTGGATTCTGTCTGATCGCTTATTGTACCCTTACCTCTGCTGATAAGGACGCTGCTGAAAACTTTCTGAAAGGACAGGAAGTAGGAATCTAAAAAAGCTCCCCCGTGGCGAGGGTGAAAAATTGCAAACTTACTAACTTTGTTTAAAGGGGTTGTCTGGGACTTTAATATTGATGACATGTCCTTAGGATAAGTCATCAATGTCTGATCGGTGGGGATGAGACACCCGGCACCCTCTATCAGCCTTTTCCGGTGATGGCGGCGGTCAGGACTCCTTAGTTACGGAGCTGTACAGAATAGCGTCCGCGGCCGCATACTGCACCTCCGCCACCAATGATTTGAATACAGTGGTTGTGCAATACTCGGCCACAACCACTGTACAGTCAATGGTGTTGTGCTGTGTAGCTCCGTAACTGAGCGGTTCTGACCGCCGCTGTCACCGGAAACAGCTGTCAGCGGTGGTGCTGGGTGTCTCATCCCCACCAATCAGACATTGATGACCTATCCTAAGGACATGCCATAAATATTAAAGTCCCAGACAACCCCTTTAAACAAAGTTAGTAAACTTTCAATTTTTCACACTGGTCACGGGGGGGGGGGCTTTTTCAGACTCCTACTTCCTGTCCTATCAGGAAGAGTTTTCACCAGACTCCTTATCAGCAGAGTCAAGATTACAATGAGTGAGGAGATCCCACCCACCATAGGTTATCGGATCTCCACCAATCTGATACTGATGACCCATCATACAGGGGTTGTCCAGGACTTTTAGGCTATGTGCACACGTCAGGATTCTTTGCAGAAATTTCCTGAACAAAACCGGACATTTTCTGCAGGAAATCCGCATGTGTTTTTTTTTCGCGCGTTTTTTGTGCAGATTTTTCACGTTTTTTTTTCCCAGAGCTTCCCAATGCATTAAATAGCGGGAAATCCATGAAAAATCAGCAAAATTAACGAACATGCTGCATTTTTTTACCGCGATGCGTTTTTTCCTGGAAAAAAAAAACGTTACATGTGCACAAAAATTGCGGATTGCATTCTATTAATAGGATGCTTGATGGATGAGTTTTTTCGCGGTTTTATCGTGGTTTTTATAGCGGAAAAAAACGAGAAAAATCCTGAACGTGTGCACGCAGCCTTATACTTATGGCCTGTCCTCAGGATAGGTCATCAGTACCTGATCAGTGGGGTTGCGACACCAGAAAACCCCGCCGGTCAGCTGTGCAGCTCCAAAACTAAGCACATCCGAAACCGGGAACAGCTGGTTGTCATACCCCCCCAATCAGATATCGATTGCATGTCCTTAGGATAGATCATCAATGTTAAAGTGCCAGACAAGTCCTTTAATAAAGCTGGTGACGTTGTCAATGTGTTTTTTTGTGTGGTTTGTTTGTGGCGGTTTTCTATACATTTTTTTTTTTAAATATATGCAAAGAAAATCTTGATTTAAAGGGTTTCTCCACCTCTGGAAACCATTTTTTTTCCCTTTAGTAAAATGCATGTATTTTGAGTATCATTAAAAATGTATGGTTTACTTTTTACAGGCTCTTTGCATTTAACTTACATGTGGTCATAAATCCGACAAGAGGAGCTCAAGAAAAAGACAGATAAAAAAAGATTTAGAAAACAACATTGGACCATCAGAATGAGCTCGCTGATGGATCCTCAGTAGACTCATTCTGCATCCAGATATAGGACGGTGCAGCACAAGGGCTACAGAAGGCAAACGGGGCAACATTTTTTAATAAAACCCAATTGCAACATTGATTTTTAGACCTTAGTACATGATATTAACTAAAAAAAATTGCTCCCCCCCCAAAGGTGAACAACCCCTTTAAAACAATATTTCATTTTCCGATGACCCGTTCCTTTAACCCATTCATTAGATTGCTGTAAATGGTCAATTTTACTGTTCCGGGAACCCTTTAATTTCGCTGCGTGGCAGGAAATTTGCCGTATACCGACTGTTTTCGGATTCTAGCAGGGAGGCTACACACGCGTGACGAGTCGGGGGAAGATTGGCAGATTAATCTGCGCATTATAAAGGTAATATACGGCCTTGAATTTTCTAACAGCGGCGGCCGCGCGATTCTTCATTCTGATGGAGCCGCTTCTGACAGCCCCCGGATAATAAGGAGCTTTTAAAGCACAGGATATCTGCAGACTATTTTATTCAGCCGCCGCATAGCTGAATAGTTATCATTTCCTAAGATATCACTATTCATAATAGGATGGATAGGTCACGTATTTTTTTTTTTTTTTTTTACTTTTTTTTTTTCGCTTGCAATTATTTTGGTTAGAGTTTTTCTACCTTCAAGAAATAAAAAAAAAAAATTTTGTTAACTAAATGCGGTCATTTTTTACATCGAAGGGAAAACGTTCCTCCGGATACTGAAGAACGGCGATAAACCCGGTGGGGACACAGGTTGTCAACGTGCCAAGAATGATCGAGAATCGCCAGCAAAAATCAGGGGGACAGGTGTCATTTCTACTCCGGACCACCCAGACGGCAATATCCAGGAGAAAATGATGGTCATATAACGAATAATTATTAATAGGAAAAACTTTTGCAATAAACCGAGCCCCAAAGATACATTTACTATACACAAAGCTTATTGTAAATGGGTTGAAAAAAAAAAATCCCATTTTCTTCCGTTTCCCTCAAAAAAGTGCTTCCTAGGCAGGCGACGGCATTAAGATCATCACCTAAGACTCCATGAATAAAGGCGAGTTCACACATCGCTTTCAAACAGTTTGTGACGTGATTTGCAAAAAATAAAAAATGTAATTAAATTTTACAGTGTTTTACACATGATGTGTGAACTCGCCCTTGGCAGATAGATTGGTGATACAGCAACCATAGAATTCTATGGGTACCTTAAAAAGTGTGCCTGTCATTTCAAGTGATCTTTCAGAATAATCAGTCATGTGTGTTCATGAGGAATACCACTATTTCTTGCCAATATAGGACTGGTATCCTGCATTTTTCATTAGTTTTCACTCAGAATTCTCTATCTTTGATTTTCAGTTGTCTCTGAGCTAGTGGATAGAGGAGACTAGCTGCTATAACTTTTATATACAGTCCACAGACATGAGGGATTCCTGCTCTTTCCATATGTAGCACACATACAATGTCCTCCATGCTACTCCATCTGTCTAACAGTGATCTGTGAATCCAGCACATTATACAGCAGTATTGAGCTGTGCAGCTGTGAATCCAGCACATTATACAGCGGTACTGAGCTGTGCAGCTTTGGATCCAGCACATTATAAGGCAGTTCCGAGCTGTGCATCGGTACTGGGCTGTGTAGGTGGGAATCCAACACATTATATAGCAGTATGGAGCTTTGCAGCTGTGAATTAAGCATATTATACAGCGGTTCTGAGCTGTGCAGCTGTGAAACCAGCACATTGTACAGTGGTACTACGCAATGCAACTTTGAACCCAGCATATTATAAGGCAGTTCCAAGCTGTGCATCTGTGGATCCAGCACATTATTCAGCAGCACTGAGCTGTAAATCTGTGAATCCAGCACATTATAGAGCAGTACTGAGCTGTGCAGCTGTGAATCCAGCACATTATACAGTGGTACTGGGCTGTATAGGTGGGAATCCAACACATAATACAGCAGTACTGATATGTGCACCTGTGAAACCAGCACATTGTACAGTGGTACTGGGCAGTGCAACTTTGAACCCAGCATATTCTACAGTAGTTCCGAGCTGTGGATCCAGCACATTATACAGCAGTACTGAGCTGTGCATCTGTGAATCCAGCACATTATACAGCAGTACTGAGCTGCACAGCTGTGAATGCAGCACATTATACAGCAGTACCGGGCTGTGTAGCAGTAAATTCAGCACATTATACAGCAGTAATTTGCTATGCAGCTGTGAATCCAGCACATTTTACAACAGCACTGAGCTGTGCAGCTGTGAATCCAGCTCATTTTCAGAGGTACTGAGCAGTGCAAGTTTGAATCCAGCATATTATACAGCAGTACTGATCTGCGTAGAATGCTCTTAATCATGGCTATAATAAAAAAAACTATAAATAATACCCTAAAAGATTTTCATGGGAATAAACCTTTCCCATAATATAACAAAAAAACATTGCAAGACTTTGAATGCTTCATAAACGCTTCACAATTTGAAATCTTAAAATTACTGAATTACAGTTTTACTAATGAGATTTTCAACAAAAACGTAGCCCTGCAAGAAGTGGAGGCTTTGCTTTCTATTACTCACTAGAAATCTGTTTATCATGTCCTATGGTAATGTGACAGCCAGAGAAAAACGTACTTGTAAAATCCAAGTTTGTCAATGTCGGCAAGAGCAAAAGCCATAAATGATTCTGTAAGATGTAACGTCTGGATGTTCCGTATAACCAGCTCTTTAGAAAAGTGTAATTATGCCTGAACAGTCACGGAAATCAATGTCCAATTCTGAGCAAAGACTATAAAAAATGATGTTATACACAAGAGCAATCCAAGGCTTCAGCCCGTCATATGGGCACATACAGCGAAGGCTAAGCCTATGTTCACACATTGCGTCTTTGTAGCTTTTTTTTTTTACTGCTGTTTTGGCAGTAAAGAAGCTGCTTATTTTGCTGCTGATTTTTTGGGAGCGGATTATATACTGTCTACAGTACATGTTTAATAAAGTTAGCTTCATTCGCCCAGCAAAAACTAATTGTGGCTGTTTTTTCGGAAGTTATCATTGATTTCTATGGGTGAAAAAAAAAGTTGCAAAAAAAAAAAAAAAACACAAAGAATGGCAAAGCTGCAGATTCTAAAAACGCTGCAGTTTTCCAATTACGGTATGTCCGGAATAAAACAATAAAAACACTGGAATCAGGGTCTGTCCCGGCATCATGCTGCTCTCATATTAGTTGATAAAAACCTGCTGAGATTCTCGTAAATTAACCACAGTGATATGTTCAGTGTCGACGTAAAAAAAAGCTACTATTGCGGCCACTGTGAACAGACCGGTACACTGCGAGCTCTGCATAGGCAGCCATCAGCTTGACCAAGGAAAGCACATACTGTATGGACATCGCGGACTAGTACTACGTCAAGGCTATTTAGGTAAGTGGGACTGAGCAATGATGTGATGGGACCGAGCACTAAGCAGAATCACGGTATGTACCATGCTGACCGGTGGAGGTCCGGGAGCTTCGCGTTCTGGAAAATCCCTTTAAAAAGACAGATCTAAATGGATATGTTGTTACACGTCCATGTGATTTGTCATCTCCGAAAGGTCAGAGTCAGACCGGATTTATTTTCTTTTTTTCTTCTTCTTCTTCTTGCTGGTGTTCTATATAAATTATTTCTATCGCATTAGCGAGAAATGTAACTTGGAATGAGAAAATAACAAGTGTGAATAGAAGGTCTCCGCAGCGCCATTTAGGAGAAGACAACAGATATGACGCCAGCCCCTGCTAAATGCAGAATATCACAATTGCTTTCCCATTTGCATAGCTGATGTTCCTCACACCCACTCTCCGCATTACAGGCCTGAATGTCATCCGCGCTGTCGTTAGTCTAATGAGTTCATTAGACGCTATCTGCCGAGTTGTATGAGGGGGAGACATGCTCCAGTGATCCCACTCTCTCTCCGACATCCATAGAAGCCACCATAACGCCAGGGGCATTGTATGGACATTGCGCTCTGACCTTTTTATGGCACGGAGCAGAACTAAATGGCTTCCTGACTTGGGGGCACAGTTGAACTTTTCATTTTTATTTTATGGGGTCTATTTTGAAAAGTGCAGAGCCACGTCAGACCCGTTCAGTTTATTTCACGCTCTTGCCAAAAATCTAAAAGTGGACAGCGTTTCACAACTGAGGATCCGAAGAACCCAAAGCATTTTGAAGCCCACGCTCAAAAACTGGAAGACCTACTCCTTGACTACTATGCAGTACGTACTCGAAGAAATCTCGGAAATTGAAGATAAGACATATACATTTCCAGTTCTACCCAATTCAAAATTCTGGCAAATCTGTGAACGAAGAAGGAAAGTGGCCAACCCAAGGTACAGACTTCAAGCCTCCATAGATATTAGGCTAGTGTGGGCTATCGACAGGTTCAGCCAACAATCGAATGTCTATGGTGGCACCATCGACCCGGATGATCGGGGCAGAAGTCGATCAAATTTCGGATGGCCAATTGCATTGTTCTCCTCGAGATATGCCACCAGCCAATGGATGAAATCAGAAGCTTTATCATAGAGTATACAGGAGCGGTAAGTCATCCGAACCGTCAGTTGAAGCTCGAGCCACCACCACCATCATGGTTTGCAATGCACCTAAACTATTTGGATACCGAACCTGGGTGATGCAAGGAAATCCATTTTTTCCTTAGAGCGAGGGCACTGGACTAGGGAATGAAAAAAAAAAAAAAAAAATTAAAATGATCTATCAAGCCTAGTGCCAACACGAATACAGTTGTTCTTCACCGTGAGGTATAGTCACACAGGCTTCCACTTTTTTCTTTGAGTTTCTTAATATTTTCAAATAAAGTTGATACATTTATCAAATGTTATTACTCTTATCTCAGATTATTGATAAGGCCTTATTTATCAGTAAAGTGGGGCAACATGGTGGCTCAGTGGTTAGCATTTTTGCTTTCCAGAGCAGGGGACTTAGATTCAAACCCCGTGTTTGCGTTGCTTTCCACCAGGTTCTCCCTTTTCCACCGACACTGCAAAGACATACTGATAGGGAATTTAAATTGTGACCCCCCCAATGGGGTCAATGATGATGGTAAAGTGTGGTGGCTTATTCAGGACCCCATTACTGGTATCGGTTAGGGGCACCAACCAGTTATTCCATTGCTAAAGTAAAGTGTGTGACCAGTAGGTTTAGATCATATGCGCATGCTCAACCTCTGCTCCATTCATCGAAGGCGGGCCGAGCAGTCAAACCTCCAGAGATGAGGAAGTGGCCTCCAATCCTATGGATAAGGTATAACTTACAGACCTGATACAATACCATTATTTTTTTAGTAAAGTGAGTGACCGGTAGGTACAGATCATATGCGCATGCTTAACCTCCTCTCCAGTTAGGATTCCATTCTTGGGACCGGTGAGGGGCCCAGCAGTAAAAAAAAAAAAAAGTCCATACACCAATAAATCTAGGGATGGTAAAAGGTGTGGATGTTATCCCCAGGGCTATGGAGTCAGAGTCGTGGAGTCAGTATAAAATGAACAGAATCCTAGTATATATAATATATTGGGTTCAGTAGTACAATACAGTATATGCTATAATTCTTTTTCATAAAATTTTGGAAAGTTATGTAATATCCTATAAATGTCTGTTCTGTTTTTGATCTAAGGATCTTGGCGTTTAGCGGAGATGAATCTGTGCTGCACTTTATGTACATGCTCCGCAGTGATCAGTGCTGTGGAGTAGATGAGATGAATCTTTGCTGCATTTTATGTACATGCTCAGTAGTGACCAGTGCTGTGGAGTCAGAGTTGAGATGAATCTGTGCTGCACTTTATGTACATGCTCAGTAGTGACCAGTGCTGTGGAGTCAGAGTTGAGATGAATCTGTGCTGCACTTTATGTACATGCTCAGTAGTGACCAGTGCTGTGGAGTCAGAGTTGAGATGAATCTGTGCTGCATTTTATGTACATGCTCAGTAGTGACCAGTGCTGTGGAGTCAGAGTTGAGATGAATCTGTGCTGCACTTTATGTACATGCTCAGTAGTGACCAGTGCTGTGGAGTCAGAGTTGAGATGAATCTGTGCTGCACTTTATGTACATGCTCAGTAGTGACCAGTGCTGTGGAGTCAGAGTTGAGATGAATCTGTGCTGCATTTTATGTACATGCTCAGTAGTGACCAGTGCTGTGGAGTCAGAGTTGAGATGAATCTGTGCTGCATTTTATGTACATGCTCAGTAGTGACCAGTGCTGTGGAGTCAGAGTTGAGATGAATCTGTGCTGCACTTTATGTACATGCTCAGTAGTGACCAGTGCTGTGGAGTCAGAGTTGAGATGAATCTGTGCTGCATTTTATGTACATGCTCCGCAGTGACCAGTGTTGTGGAGTCGGAGTTGAGATGAATCTGTGCTGCACTTTATGTACATGCTCAGTAGTGACCAGTGCTGTGGAGTCAGAGTTGAGATGAATCTGTGCTGCACTTTATTGACCAGTGCTGTGGAGTAGATGAGATGAATCTGTGCTGCACTTTATGTACATGCTCAGTAGTGACCAGTGCTGTGGAGTAGATGAGATGAATCTGTGCTGCATTTTATGTACATGCTCCGCAGTGACCAGTGTTGTGGAGTCGGAGTTGAGATGAATCTGTGCTGCACTTTATGTACATGCTCAGTAGTGACCAGTGCTGTGGAGTCAGAGTTGAGATGAATCAGTGCTGCACTTTATTGACCAGTGCTGTGGAGTAGATGAGATGAATCTGTGCTGCACTTTATGTACATGCTCAGTAGTGACCAGTACTGTGGAGTCAGAGTGGAGATGAATCTGTGCTGCACTTTATGTACATGCTCAGTAGTGACCAGAGGTGGGGTGTCGGAGTCTATAGTCAGGAGAATTGAGGAGTCGGAGTCTGAGTTGGATGTTTGGCATATTGACTCCACAGCCCTGATTATCCCTTATCCAAAGTAAAGTACAAGACCAGTATATGAAGACCACACGCAAATGATCGACCACCGCTCCATTCAGAGCCCCTTCTTGGGATCGTTGTAGGTACAGATCATATCAGCATGCTCGATCTCCGCTCCATTCAGACAGGGTTTTTCAGAGCCTCCTTCTTGGAATCGTTGTAGGGCCGAGGAATCAATCCTCCAGCGATCAGCAAGTTGTCTCCTATCCTACGGATAAGGGTTAACTTCCAATCGTGGTACAATTCCCTTAATTACCTGGTAAACTGTGTGACCAGTCAGGGACATATCTGCATGTGATCTCAATACACAACATGCATGGCATCTAGGAAGATCAGAGCAAAAGCGGTGGAACTGGTGCATCAACCAGGGCATGCAGCAGTTAACGCCGAGGCCCATATCTCCTTCAATAATAGGAGTAAATAATAAATAAATGGAAGGTGGTGATGGTAATAGGCACTTCTGGAGAAGATGAAAAGACTCCTTGTTGACACGCCTGATAAATAAATGATATCATAAAGGAGAACAGCAGCTCCTTCACTGCGTCCTGAAACAATAAAAAGGCATTCCGAATATTCTTTTTTATGGGCCAGAAACGCGCCTGGCTATTTATAAAGTGTCAGTTTGTGTGCTCTTTATATACCACCAAAGAAAGATAAAAGGGAAAAAAAAAAACTAGCATGTCGTAAGGGGGAAGTGAGGAGGTAATCAAAAGTGGACTGAAGGTGTCAAAGCCCTAAGCCCTTCTCTAAGGATTCAATGGGGCTCAATCTACATTCTGTAGGTAGCAAGGGAGCACCATTATCTAGTGCAGAGCAAAGAGGGGTGGATGGAGGGGTTTGGTGAACAGAGACCAATAAATCAAAGCAATGTGTTCACAGGCAAGCATGGCCAGACATATGGGAAATTCTAGATCCTTCGGAATTAGAAATGACGTACAACGTAACCCAAAGATCTACGTCCAACCCATAAATACTTTGAATTTGTGAATTATTAGCACATAGAGATCTGCTTAAGTTTCCAACCACAGTAATTAGTCAAAGAGGTCTTCTCCCGATTCTTCCTTACTGCCGGCATTGCAAAACTGGAAGAGACAGGGAATGGGTGGTTGTGGGCTCAGCCAAATCTTAGGGACCTCATTGTTACCAGACATTTTATGCTACTTGGTAAATTGTAAATAATTTTTTTTTTTTTACAAACTTTATTCTTCAGGAGACATAATTTAAAGTTTGGTGCCAAGTGAAGAGGTGACCATCAACCTTAAAAAGGATTACGGTATGTGAAACCAGAACACATGAGCTGCGCGCACAGTTAACAAGCCCGTAGAGACATGTTCACACCACCAAGAGACTTGAAAACACAAAAAAGGCACAGTAAAACCAAAAACACTCTGTTGCAAAAAAATCACAGTGGACAGCAAGTGCTAGTAAAAAGATGGAAAAAACAGGGTATTTGGTTGATACGTTTTTTGCAAAAAATGTATATTAAGCCACTCTACCAAACGTCAAGGTATACCCATATCAGAGCAGTCATAACTAATGTATGTAATCCCTATCTGATGTATTTAAAACCTGGTCATACGTACAATACCTGTATGAGCAGGATTCAGAAAAGGAATGTCCATGTGGACATCAGATAGGGATTACATACATTCGTTAGGACTGCTCTGATTTGGGTATACCTTGACGTTTGCATGAAAGTTTGGTTCGGCCGAGCGCCCGGGTGTTTTCAATGGGAAGAGAAAAGTAGAGCTCGCGAGTTGAGAGAGATAACTGTTGGCCAAAGTGATCGCTCAACCAACAGCCATCTCTCTCGATTCCCCTATACACGTGAACATTCAGCTCACAAGTTCACGTGTTTTTAATATGGAGAGAGAGAGTAGAAAGTTGCTGACTCTTCTGAAAGCAACTTATCACTCCTAAATACAAAAAGACCACCAAAATCGGTGGGTTCGGATGACTAACATGTATAAGGGTTTTAAGCAGAGTTGTGTGAATACGTTCGGAATCTGAATTTTCCATATTTGTGTCATATTGGTACCCTATTCATGCCGAATTTATGTCTGTCGATCGATTCCAAACATATTCGTTCATTTCTACTCCTATTGACTCCAATGACGTTCGGCAAATATTGCAAACACAATGTTTGCCCCCGATCGTAATCAGAACTGAATTTTGAAATATTTGCTCAACTCTAGTCTTAAGCCACTTCCAGAAAGTTCTGGCGGCAGCTTAACTCCGGGGAAAGCAAAAAAAGGACCAGACGTTGATAGTCAAACTGGCCAATCCTTAGCTTAGAGAGTCTGAATAACTTCTAAAAGTCATCCAGAAATAGGATTGGTCCATTGTAGGACGTATTTGTTTTGGGACTGTGTTTGGTTCTGTCTTACCATATTACCATGTAACACAATTGCTTGTGTATTTGCGCTTTATTCAACAGCCAATCAGATCATGGAAAAATAAAAATGAAGGTGCGACCTTGATGATCTAGAAACATAAAATTACCGGTAAGCCACAAGCAAGTGACCATGGGCCAAATGTGACAAGGACATCGATCTGAAAAAGAGCTGTAAGCTGCCCAAAACAAGAGCTACTCCTTTCACGGCAATTAAGAATACGGGAAATATGGGACTGGCGATGTACATCAATCTCTACATACCTGAGACTTTACACTTTAATGTGGATTTGTTGCACTCCATAAAGCAAGAAAACCATTCGACATTAAAAATACATCAAACCCTACTGAGCTTGTTGGCGCATTATACAGGACGAGGCAGTCACTATATATAATGGCATGCAATGTATGTGGAGGACATCACAAACAAGAGGAATGTGTCCTATATCCTACTGATGAAATCAGGTTTTTATGCTACAATGAGTTATTTTAATTTTAAAAATGATATATTATACAAATCTTGCAAATTTTCATACTGATCACTAGATCCAATAATCGATTCCTAGTTCCTGCTCTTCACAAGCGTATCGGCAATAATAGACTGACTCAGACGCTATTTGTTTGTACTATAGTATAAACTGGGCATGAGCTTATCAGGATGAAGGTCATCATGAAGGAAGGAGGAGGAGGTGAGCTGTGCTATCTCCTATTGTGAATGGTGGATCCTGTGTTATCTACTGTATATAGAGGTGTTATCAGTCATTATACAGGAGGAGGAGGTGAGCTGTGACATCACCTATTGTGAATGGGGGATCCTGTGTTATCTACTGTATATAGAGGTGTTATCAGTCATTGTACAGGACGAGGAGGTGAGCTGTGACATCACCTATTGTGAATGGTGGATCCTGTGTTATCTACTGTATATAGAGGAGTTATCAGTCACTGTACAGGAGGAGGTGAGCTGTGACATCACCTATTGTGAATGGTGGATCCTGTGTTATCTACTGTATATAGAGGTGTTATCAGTCATTATACAGGAGGAGGAGGTGAGCTGTGACATCACCTATTGTGAATGGTGGATCCTGTGTTATCTACTGTATATAGAGGTGTTATCAGTCATTGTACAGGAGGAGGAGGTGAGATGTGATATCATCTATTGTGAATGGTGGATCCTGTGTTATATACTGTATATAGAGGTGTTATCAGTCATTGTACAGGAGGAGGAGGAGGTGAGCTGTGACATCACCTATTGTGAATGGTGGATCCTATGTTATTACTGTATATAGAGGTGTTATCAGTCATTGTAAAGGAGGAGGAAGTGAGCTGCAATGTCACCTATTGTGAATGTTGGGTCCGGTGTGATCAGTCTTTGTACAGGAAGGGGGCAGGTGAGCTGTGATAACCTCTGTTGTACATATAGTGTTTTCAACAGTATATAGACGCGTGACCATTTATTGTCTATGTCTGTGATGATAATAGGACTGCTGAAAAGTGTTCGGTCATCAACGGGAAGTATGAGGCCAACAGCAATCCTAGTGGTCAATGGGAAAATACTACATTTTTAATAAAATGAAAAACATTCCCAAAAATAATACCGGAGCCGGAGAATCCTGACAGCGCACACTGTGTGGATTCACAAGCCTGCAGTCACAGAGAGCCAATACAAATTTGAGCCTCCGAGCCTGGACAACCCCTTTAAGGCAATACTAACCATGTGCCTTTTACAACCTCAACACAGGAAAACAAAATGTATTTTTTAAAGAGCGCTAGTCCATCCAGAAAACATTTTGCTGCGTTACTTGTCTGCTTTGTCTGTAATGTATTGCGCAGTATTATGGATCTGACTGATAACGCGTAAATAAATAATGAGTAGAAGAGAGAAAAAAATCTACACCGGTCAAGTGTGGACTGAAAGTTTATGTTTGAGAAGTGAGACGTAGAAAGGTAATGTAAGGCAAAGAACAGAAGGGAAAAAAAAAATCAAGGCATCAGCATGAAGGAGGGTGAAGACAACAATGCCGGGTCCACAGCAGTCTATATTCATGTGCAATCGTAATAAAAGTAACAGAAATAAAACTATTAACCAAGAAAAGAGCCTAGACTCCGATATGGATTTCCTCGTACGCTGCACTGAGTGGGTAGAAGAGGTCCCCGAACATCAACTTTCTATTAATGAATTCTTCTTTTTCTTTTTTCCTTATATGCCCATGCTGAAATCATAATTCATCAAATACGGTGTTATTACCAGATCATTCAAATGTTGATCCATTGCTTTCCCTGTCTGGATATGATCTGTAGACCACGGCAGTGTGACGGTTTACCGCTAATAGAGAACAATCTACAGAAAATAGGACTGGTATATAGGTAGGACCCAGTAGGTAGGCACCTACAAAGGGGCAAAAAAGTATTTAGTCAGTCAGCAATAGTGCAAGATCCACCACTTAAAAAGGTGAGAGGCGTCTGTAATTTACATCATAGGTAGACCTCAACTATGGGAGACAAACTGAGAAAAAAAAATCCAGAAAATCACATTGTCTGTTTTTTTAACAATTTATTTGCATATTATGGTGGAAAATAAGTATATAGTAAATAAGTCAGAAACAAAATGTCATCTCAATACTTTGTAATATATCCTTTGTTGGCAATGACAGAGGTCAAACGTTTTCTGTAAGTCTTCACAAGGTTGCCACACACTGTTGTTGGTATGTTGGCCCATTCCTCCATGCAGATCTCCTCTAGAGCAGTGATGTTTTTGGCTTTTCGCTTGGCAACACAGACTTTCAACTCCCTCCAAAGGTTTTCTATAGGGTTGAGATCTGGAGACTGGCTAGGCCACTCCAGGACCTTGAAATGCTTCTTACGAAGCCACTCCTTCGTTGCCCTGGCGGTGTGCTTTGGATCATTGTCATGTTGAAAGACCCAGCCACGTTTCATCTTCAATGCCCTTGCTGATGGAAGGAGGTTTGCACTCAAAATCTCACGATACATGGCCCCATTCATTCTTTCATGTACCCGGATCAGTCGTCCTGGCCCCTTTGCAGAGAAACAGCCCCAAAGCATGATGTTTCCACCACCATGCTTTACAGTAGGTATGGTGTTTGATGGATGCAACTCAGTATTCTTTTTCCTCCAAACACGACAAGTTGTGTTTCTACCAAACAGTTCCAGTTTGGTTTCATCAGACCATAGGACATTCTCCCAAAACTCCTCTGGATCATCCAAATGCTCTCTAGCAAACTTCAGACGGGCCCGGACATGTACTGGCTTAAGCAGTGGGACACGTCTGGCACTGCAGGATCTGAGTCCATGGTGGCGTAGTGTGTTACTTATGGTAGGCCTTGTTACATTGGTCCCAGCTCTCTGCAGTTCATTCACTAGGTCCCCCCGCGTGGTTCTGGGATTTTTGCTCACCGTTCTTGTGATCATTCTGACCCCACGGGGTGGGATTTTGCGTGGAGCCCCAGATCGAGGGAGATTATCAGTGGTCTTGTATGTCTTCCATTTTCTAATTATTGCTCCCACTGTTGATTTCTTCACTCCAAGCTGGTTGGCTACTGCAGATTCAGTCTTCCCAGCCTGGTGCAGGGCTACAATTATGTTTCTGGTGTCCTTTGACAGCTCTTTGGTCTTCACCATAGTGGAGTTTGGAGTCAGACTGTTTGAGGGTGTGCACAGGTGTCTTTTTATACTGATAACAAGTTTAAACAGGTGCCATTACTACAGGTAATGAGTGGAGGAAAGAGGAGACTCTTAAAGAAGAAGTTACAGGTCTGTGAGAGCCAGAAATCTTGATTGTTTGTTTCTGACCAAATACTTATTTTCCACCATAATATGCAAATAAATTGTTAAAAAAACAGACAATGATTTTCTGGATTTTTTTTTCTCAGTTTGTCTCCCATAGTTGAGGTCTACCTATGATGTAAATTACAGACGCCTCTCATCTTTTTAAGTGGTGGAACTTGCACTATTGCTGACTGACTAAATACTTTTTTGCCCCACTGTATGTATTTTGGTTGGAGTCACCATTCAACCAAATAATTATCACACATTTTCTTCCTTTACAATGGTATTTCCACCTTGTAATTTTATGGCAAATCACAAGGAGGCGCCATAACATTATAGACTCCGACCACTGGGACTCTAACCAATCCCAGAACAAAAAAAAAACCTAGAGGTCCATTTCTCCTGCACAGTAAGGAGTCAAGTTTCTTCTCGTAAAGTGCGCCAAGTCAGCTAACAGGTCATGCAATGCTCTCCTATTGAAATATGAAAATAACCTCTTTATGCAGGGAAAAGACAGGGACCCTGGCGCTCCCTATTGAAAGTAGCAATCCTAAAAGTCAATATCGACCCTTTAGTGAGCATATCCACATGGCTTAAGACAAGAAGGTGAACCAGAAACTCTATTTTCAGAAACGTGTTTCGGTATGTTTGCCCCTCATCAGTGCAGAAGAAGGAGAACTGGTTTGGCTGCGTGAGAGGCCTCAGAGGATACTTTAAGGTGTAAAGTTTCTCCTTGTGAAGAGAGCCAAGTTGGCATAGAGATACATAGGCCAATAGAAACTGAAACACAACTCAGTTTAAGTAAATGGCCTCTAAATAAGGAAAACCTGACGGACTAGTATCAACCAATTATTGCTGGGGCTGAATAGCTGACACCCTGCTCTAATAGCCAGGATCAGAAATAACGCCAATGCTGTCCATTAGTGATGAGCGAACGTGGTCAGATATGGGGCTATCTGAGCATGCTTGGGTGCTAACAGAGTGTCTTCGGCGTGCTAGAAAAATATGAGCATGTTCACTCAGGACTATTGGACAGGATTGGCGTTATTTCTGCTAAAAATGCCACATCAGTAACCCTCCCTCAAAAAAAAAGTATAATATATTACATATACACACCTTAAATTGTTCTCGGTTCCAACCAAAGGCTGGATTAAATTAAAAAAAAAAAAAAAAAGTGACTGATGTTTTGCCACCTCTATGCCAACGTTCTGCCCCCACCCCAACCCCCCAGAAAAAAAAAAAAAGTTTTACCATACATAAAATAACACAGCCTCCATTTGTTATGGAAAACAAGAAAGTAGTGAAGAATTGGTTTAGAATTCCATATTACTGAGATATAACAATCAGATGTAATGCCAGAAATGTCTGTTATACACAGTAATGTCGGTTTCTAGGTCACTGATAACATGATGTATTACCGCCTGTCTGCAGTTACATGATGTTCGATCAACAGTAGAGCTCAAATACTGCAGTTTGTGATATTAAAACTATAAGCCACCTTTATAGCACCCCCCAGGAAATGTTTCACCCACATCATGGCATCTTCAGGGGTTCTGGGGCTGAATAGTCCAGAAATTACCATTTAGAAAAGTATATTGGGGAACTGTTCAATAGATATTTCTCCTGCTGTATATACAGTGCCTTGCGAAAGTATTCGGCTCCCTGGAACATTTCAACCTTTTCCCACATATCATGCTTCAAAACATAAAAGATACCAAATGTAAGTTTTTGGTGAAGAATCAACAAGTGGAACACAATTGTGAAGTTGAACGTAATTTATTGGTTATTTTACATTTTTGTGGAAATTCAAAAACTGAAAAGTGAGGCGTGCAATATTATTCGGCCCCTTTACTTTCAGTGCAGCAAACTCACTCCAGAAGTTCATTGTGGATCTCTGAATGATCCAATGTTGTCCTAAATGCCTAATGATGATAAATATAATCCACCTGTGTGTAACCAAGTCTCCGTATAAATTCACCTGCTCTGTGATAGTCTCAGGGTTCTGTTTGAAGCACAGAGAGCTTCATGAAGACCAAGGAACACAACAGGCAGGTCCGTGATACTGTTGTGGAGAAGTTTAAAGCCGGATTTGGATACAAAATGATTTCCAAAACTTTAAACATCCCAAGGAGCACTGTGCAAGCGATCATATTGAAATGGAAGGAGCATCATACCACTGCAAATCTACCAAGACCCGGCCGTCCCTCTAAACTTTCATCTCAAACAAGGAGAAGACTGATCAGAGATGCAGCCAAGAGGCCGAGGAACACTCTGGATGAACTGCAGAGATCTACAGCTGAGGTGGGACAGAGACGTTTTTTGCCCTCATACAAGCCTAGTGCCATGTAATGTTTTTGGGGGAACTCAATTTTTTTTTCTAAAAAAAAAATAAATAAATAAAAATACAACTTGTCACAAAAAAAACAGAAACGTCACATTGGCATGTCAATGGAAAGCCAAACAAAAACAGTAAAAAAACGTAGAGGGGGGGGGGGTAGAGAACGTCACATTCGCATATCAACGAACGGAAAGCCAAACAAAAACCGTAAAGCAAAAAAAAAAACGTAATAGGTGGAGAAGAAAAGCTATCACGTTGGCATGTCAACGGAAAGTCAAACTAAAAAAGTAAGAAAAAAAAAACAGTACGTTCTGAAAATATAAAGTTAAGGACTCTGAAGCTGTGATGACGGGTAACAATTTTGCATGCTACTAAGACCTCCTAAATTCACAGATTTTTGCCCCCCTATATTACCTGGGATGAACGCCAACAAGCCATCATGGGTGAATTTATGGTTTTATAAGGTCTCGCTTGAAAGCTGACGTGACGGTTATGAGAAACATTCTCCAAACCTGAGCGAGGTGCCAAAAGAAGATCCTACTTGAAGGTCAGAAGAAGGAGAGCTGCCAGGGTCGATAAAGTGCTACCCAGATCCCGCCATTAATTATTCCTTAGGGACCCATTTACTGGAGCCTCCACTCTATCCCCTTCTTGTTAGCAGGCACTTTGTCACAGGCCGTTAATTGGAGACTTAAGACAATTGCAGACTTTATTCTTAGCAGAAGAGGCTCCACCAACAATGCTGCAGACTCGGAGCGATCGGAATAATGGAACATGGGATGTTGTATAGAAGAGAAGTACAGAAATATCGGAATACTGTGCACTAGAAAGTACGGTACAGTACACACATATATGTCACACATACTAATACACCCTAAGTGCACAGAATCCTCAACGTCGGAGAACTCCCCACAACAAATCATAAAGTGTGATACATTGCTAAATATTTCATACGGTAAAAGTATACAAATGAGTAACATAGTAACATAGTTATTAAGGTTGAAGGAAGACTTTGGCGCTCAGGCATGAACGGTGACTGTCTGCTATGAACGCCAAATATTTCTGTTCGGGTTCACCCATCTCTATTCATAAGCCCTTTTAACCTTTTTTTTTTTTTTTTTTTAAAAAAAGGAGTTTGACAACACAAAATGATTGTTCAAACCAAGCACAGGCTCTCGGTGAACCCTTAGCGTGGCAGAGCAATCGCATGCGCCTTCTCACCTACTTGTTTTCCACTTGTCTCCTCCCTCTTGGCTTCTATAAAGTCAGAGCTGTCAATCAAGGAAGAAAAGACCGGAGAGAGATGCAATCAAGTAGGTGGAAAGGTGCACTGAACTTCTTGGCCGTATCAAGGGGTGCACCGAGCGTTTGTGCATCGTTCAAATGCTCAGTTTTTGCTACCAGACTCGCTTACATAAAAAAAAAAAAGTTAAAACGCCTGCCTATCATTAGAGGGAATAATAAGAACACAAAGAAGAATAATAAAATATAATACTGCATAATATATACAGGGGGGGGGGGAAGCACAAGACAAAAACCGTTACATTGACAAGATCGGAATCTTCATATTCTAGGGAAAGTAAGAACATGAAGGAGACAACAAAGCCCCCTGGAGGATTTTTTTTCGAGATGACAAGGATTCCATTAGAGGGAAAGCTTAGTGAGGAAATTGTGAAATCCTTTCTTGGCATTATAAAACGTGCAGAAGAGAAGGAGCCTGTAATCCACAGCAGATAAACAGATGCTGCCATTGCTTCCTAATTGTGCCTACACAGTTTAGAAAAATGAAACAAACATCTTCTTGGCCGGTTTTCATTACGCTCCATTCTCTAAAACTCATCACTGCTACGTCGAGAACATTTTTCTTGGTGAACATTTCCCTTTTCATCGTCACATAAAGATGTAAAACGCATCAGTGAGCGATTCTCCGTCTGTGCAGTGTGGATGGCGCAAACAACGGGATCGGTGACCGGTTGGGCTCGGTGACCGGTTGGGCCCGGCGCTCTGCACAAGCCAACTATGGAGATAATCGGCTTCAATACTAAGAAATATACATTACTGGAATCAACGATATCAGGGTAAAACCTATTAAAAGTAGAAGCTACATTCTGGCTCCTAGGGGAGCTTGGGCAGTAGGTGTTTATTTTGTTACAACCCCTTTAAAGGGCATTTGTCAGTGGGATCAACCCTCCTAATCAGTCTATATGGGCATGTAGGTCATTGGAAGATGAATAAAAGGATACCTTCACAACTGCGATCCGATGTCTTATTCCAGAGAAATCCACATTTTTTCCTACTATGCAAATGAGCTGTTAAGATCTATGGGTCGGACATAGATCTCCCCGAGATTCTGCTTCCAGGGCTTATATTAAAAATGAAAGGGGCACTACCAGTGTGAGACATGTAAATGAGGACTGTCAGTCACTACTTTGAAGCAGTTCCTGATGGACTCTACTCTAAACTAAGCACTGTACAATCAAAAGGCTGCAAAAAAAAAATGCAGGTAAAAAAAAAGTGTGGAGGGGACTGAGAAGATTAATGTATAGTTTTTGGAGAAAATGTTAAATATAACTTGAGTTTTTAATTATTCAAACACCTGCTTGTTCTGGGGCTTTCAGTCCAGTGGGCCGTCCTATCAGTGATTGACAGTTTTCTTTGTACAAGTGTGCATGCAGAGATAGCCATCACTCACTGATAGGACCGCCCACTGGACTGAAAACCCCCTGAAAAATCAGAGGTTTAAATGATTAAAAACACAGGTTTATACTGAATCTTTTCTTACAAAACAATATATCAATCCGCTCAGCTCCCTGTGCTCTACAACAATGTGCCTGCAGATCGGACTGCATTCTTTCATGAAGACTGATTCTCTTGAAAAATAGAAAGAAAGCAAACAGAAGGCATTTTTAACACTTCACAATGAACAATTCGCTGCTGCTTTACGATCCAGAAATGGATAATAAAAAATGGTAATTTTTCCCTGTGAGTCCATCAAATATTGTTTTAAGAACATTGACGTCTTGAAACTTTTTTTTATGTTAGTCGCAATGCAAATACTTGATTTTTCACTGTACCTCCCATGCTGTAGAGAGCAACAGAGTAGAACTTTTCAAATTTCCAAATCTTTTCCCCTGAAAAGAGCTGCTGTTTTTATTCATCATTTCATATGAAAACAAAAACTCGTATATTTTTATGTTCTCATAAAATATGAAAAAAAAAAAAAGAAAAAGACAGAAATCAATACCCTCAACTGAATCGACTCTAGCACGGTTAGGAAGAATTGTTCAAGAGGTTCTTGTCCTCAGAGTTGGTCATGTTTTTCATTGACCACCTTGAATGAATAAATCCTTTTGTTAAGCGAGTGATGGTTTTGTTAAGGTAACAATACAGAACGTTGGCATGCGATTACGTGACCCATGAGGATCGGCAGATCATTCATGCAGAAATCCAAATAATTTCGGATAAAAAGCCCCCTCTTAGTGTAAAAGGGCCACGGCTAACAACGGTCACACGATGGCCTTGTCATATGTTCATACGGAGATGCGTTCAATCGTCGTCAACTTGGCTCCGATGCAAATTAAAAAGACAAAAAAAAAATGTTGCTAAGTGGGATAAGAACATGCTGGCAGAAATGCCGACATCTGGAAAGGGCTTGTGGGTTACTCCAGGGACCGACGATTCGACTGATGCAGAGTGATTAGTGATTCAGATCGAATGAGGCGCCGACCAGTTCTAGTCTCATACGGACGGAACAATGAGGCTTTCCTGGCGGAACCTTCTGTTCACGTATTCAGATTAACAATTAACAACGAGACAGATCATTATTCGCGCAATTTCAGGCTGAACGCTCCATAAATCTGGCCAAATACTTAAAAATTTGTGCAAAAAAAAAAAAAAACACGTAAACTGTTCTGTACTTTCTGAAACTAAGAAAAAAAAAAAATGGGAAAGATCTAATTTTCCCAAGAATGTTTTTTTGTGGTTTCATAAAAATTTCACAAGATCTGTATTCCGTTTGGTAAAAAAAAAAACTTGGTAAATAAAATGTGAAATTAATATTTAAAATGATGTCCATCAGGGCAAAAGTCTTTACAAAAATTAGGGCAAGTTGCCCTGAGAAAAATCGCCTTTCAATTGTCAAAATCGTTTTTCCCAGAAAACCCTCATTTAACAGACCTACTATTCGGTGCTTGGAGCATCGCGGGCAGCCACTGTATCATCTCAATCATTCGGTCTACCCAACTACCGTATTTTTCCGACCATAAGACGCATTTTTTTTTCCTCCAAATTTGGGAGGAAAGTGTGGGTGCGTCTTATGGTACGGATGTAGCATGTGGGGAGGGGGGCAGCAGTGAGTGGGATCGCACTGTTATGCCACTTCAGGATGTCCCCGCTGCCCAGAATCAGCGCTGCCCAGACTCAGCACTGGGGAAACCATGTGGTCCCGATGATTAAGTGCAGTGAATATTCATTAGCTACTCCCCGCCCACCTATCAGCTGAGCAGTGAGCTGGGAGCAGCAAATGAATACTGCACTTAAGCAGGGACACACATGGCTTCCTCAGAGCCGATTCCTGCAGCAGCTGGGGAGGTCTGTGTGTCCGGGGGAAAGGAGGCAGCAGCAGGGGCCAGAGGAGATCGCTGCATACCTGCCTGCCATGCCTGGGCTGGACGCTGAGTGCTGTGCACAAACAGGACCTGTTTGATGTCAGGAGTGGGCGGGCTGGAGCATCACATGGCAGCTCAGAGCCCTCCCTCTTCTTGACTTCATCACAGGTCCATCAGGCTCTCCACTAGAATCTGCAGCTTCCTCATAACCTGTGCTGTGGAAAGGAAACGAGGGAAGGCTCTGTGTGCAGTCATGGGATGCTTTTACCTCACCACAGTGTGGCTGGCTGCCACATTTAAGAGGTTAGTCTTTACAAAACACAATAAAGCACTCTGCCACTCCTTTGGTGAACTATAACTCCCAGCATGTCATAGGATCTGCAGGACATGCTGGGAGTTATAGATCTCCCATGGGATTTTAAAGCAGCACTCCAGTGTTATTTTGCAGTGCTGGAGTGGTGCTTTAAATATAAGCCCTGTGCCCCCATTCTTATACTCACCCTCCAGCATCTTCATATAGTACTGTACAGACACCACACTGGTCCCGCAGCTTCCAACATAATAACATACTATTATATATAATAACACCACATATAATAGTATGTTATTTATGTTATTAAATATTTTACCACTTTTTTTGCTTCAAATATTTTTTTCCCTATTTTCCACCTCTAAAACTTGGGTGCGCCTTATAGTCCGGTGCGTCTTATAGTCCGAAAAATAAGGTACTTCTCCCTTTTACCGATTGGAGGCGCTGCCTTTCTGACTGGCCTGAAATCCTGGCAAAACCAAAATTCTAATTGGAGTTGGCCATCGTCCTGTTTTGCGCATGCACCAATACTGAACCTGTCGATACATGCGTAGGGTTTGAGATCAGATTTCGATGACCCAACTGAAACCAACACATCCAACAAATGAAGAGAGGAAGGGGATCTGTGTGAGCGGAATGACGAAGAGAAGGAGCACGGCGGGATTGACCACAGCGCACAGATTAGCATATCCAATAAAATTTAAATAATAATAAAAAAAAAAAAATGTGCAAAGGTGTCGACAGCCTTTAAATTTTACAGACAAGGCTTCTGGTGAAACCCCCCAAAAAAGTAGCAACAACATGAACTTTTTTGTTTTTTTTCAGCCCTTTAATTCTTAGCAGATTGGTGGTGGTCTAGGATCCTGTGTCCCCTAATGGAGATGCAAAAGACCTCTTAGCTCAGGAGATAGGAGCGCACAGCTCCTGCTTGAGCGCACAGAGAGGAGGTATGGATACAGTAGAAAGCCATAGGCTCTACTCCTCTGAGTGCGCCTTTCTCTTGAGCTGCACACTTCTAATAATGTCTTGAACAATAGATGTAGGGGGTCCCTGGACCCTGTGCAGAAATAAGGCTCTAAAACATTAAATTAAAATAGATTTGTAAAAAAAAAAATCAGTAAACGGAGTCTAGTAGTAGGGGGCTATATCGGAAGTATATGGGGATTTACTACACACATTTTTGGAGGATTACCCGATTAAAGCTAGAGAGAAATGGGAGGCCGAACTGGGGGAAATAGACGATGTCAAATGGGGGTCTATTCTGGAATACATTCCTAAATTGTCAATGAGTGAGCCTGGGAGACTGTCGCAACTGTATGTGGTTAATAGGGCCTATAGGACACCCGACTTGTTGTTCAAAGCCGGAGTGAGATTGGATTCTGAGTGCCCTAGGTGCACTCAGACTGAGGCGGGTATGCTTCACATGTTGTGGGTGTGCCCCAGGCTCTTTTCGTATTGGGTAGCAGTGTTGAACCAAATTGGGGTGCTTTATGGATGTGCGGTTCCCAGGGATCCAGTGGTTTGTATACTTGGGTATGTGGAGGAATTGTCGGCCGAAGAAACTGCCAAAATGGCAATAGCTAGATTGCTCTTCGTTGCAAGGAAAGTGATTGCGAGATACTGGATTAGGGAGGAACCTCCAACCAGACGAGAGTTTGTTGCACAAGTGAATCATATTGTCCAGCTCGAAAAAAGCATCTATACCAAGAGGAATAGGATGGGATTTTTTCAAAAGTTATGGCAGCCATGGCTAAATGGGAATGATTAAGAGGTTGTGGAAAACAATGTTAATAATGCAATATGTTTGTAATAAAGAAGATCTTCTCGTGGAGGGGGGGGGGTAAAGTTGGGGTTGGTTATCTGAGGGAGGGAGGGGGGAGAAGGGGTATATTTTCTTGTTAAAATAAAAAACACAAATGCACCTTGTTGTATAAGTAGATAACATTTATTATGATCAATACAAATTTATCTGATTAAAAAAAAACGGAGTCTAGTAATTAACCGATGCAAAGCAAACAACCAAAAATGGTTAAAAAAAGTTAATTGTTAATTTTTCTTGAAATTTAAACCGCATGAATTCATTTTAATAAATCTTAGCACAATTAATACCGTAAGGAAAGCTGAGAAAAACCTAATATTATGCCGTGCAGATCAGCCAAACTGGAAAAACATGTAAAAGTCTATATACCTCCGAACTGCTTCAAAATATCGTCATTTAGCCCCAGTATCCGAGCAGGTAGGTTAGTCAAAATTACAAAAAATAGATGATCGAGAAAAGGCACAAAAACACCAGGAACATATTGAACACCAAGATTCAACATCAAAGTGACATCCACAGGAATGCCAGGATACAAGGTTACCCCAGAACATCACACTGTTTCCGCCTGCGCGCTTCCTTCACATAGTGCGTCCTGGTGACATCTCTCGGCATGGTCAAGCAACAAACATACCCAACCACATGATTGAAAAAAAAAAAAAGGAAAACATAATTCATAGGACCGCGTCAGCTTTAATTTCTGTATGGTCCATGCGTCAAGCCCGAAGGAAATGCTTCCGAGCAAAGGTCAGAACAGGCATTCTGACTAGTCTACAGCATGGATAGACCTGTCACTCAAGGGGATTGGGCGGGAAGAAGGCGCCAGGGACCACCTTTCCGATTATGGCTTGGTCCTTGTTGGCTTTTAAAGTACCGTATGCTTTTCACTTTAAAGAGCACCTGTCACTTGCCATAAATATGCATATTTAGCATGCTCGCCCCAAGCCATATTTGCAGTTGTATGGCGGATTTGGACACCTTTGGGAAACAGCTACATGACTAGTATGGTCATCGATCTTACGCCAAAGAAAATCACCAAGACAGATGGAATTGTGTGACTTAGTAAAAGATTTGTAATATAAGATAAAATTCTTACCTCGATTCTGCCAGTGTCCGGCTGGAATCCGCGGGCTGGATCTTCAGTCGTGACTCGACACTGTATGGCGCAGCCATTAATACGGATATTTTCCTGCTTCAAGCCAAGTTCGGGCAAACTTTTCCCTTCTGCAACATGGATCTGAGCATGGACCAAGTCAACACTACAAAAAAATACATACCGGTAAGTAATATTATACTTGATGGTTTCATTAGTTACATTATGTCGAAAACCAGACAAACATGCAAAATATTAACCAGTAATATCTCATCTTACTAGGCAATCATACAGCTTGGTGAATAATTGCTCAAAGGGCATCAAGTACCAAGCGTGCTCATAATACAACTCCATGCTCAGGAAAAAAAAATCAGAAACATAATTCAGGGCATAAAGAAGTGAAGACAAAAGAAACTCTTAAAATCCCATTACTCCTATAGTCTCCAACTTTGTATATAGATTGTATTAATACAGTACAGATTGGGCTATGTGACCTTTCACCACAACGCGCGTTTCGCCCTGCTGCATCAGAGGGCATGTTGAGTCATGTGTGATCATGTGTAAAAACAGTTATATTGTCAGACACAAGGAAAACGGCTGATAAAACTCCTAAGAGCATAGCGGATAGCCGATGTAGCTCTAAAAAAAACATCACCGGTATCCGCCATCTGGTAGGCACGGGTTTTTCAACAGTTGTGGGTGATAACACATAGAAATTCAATGTCACTACTGAAAAAATTTCCATAGTTTACCCAAGATTGCCAATTCTACAAGAAGCCTTCGTACAAGCCTACAGACAGAACACTCAGCCTGAAGTATCCTTATTTGTCAATTTAGCCTGCTGAGTGCTACATAAAATAAAAAGCAATATGATCATTCGCCGTACTCTGGGCATCTACCATGGTTCAGACGAACAAAGAAGGCAAAAGTGGTTAAATCCATTTTATTGTGATGTAACACGCATCGTAGGAGACAACTCTTTCGGTTTCTAATACATTTTCAAGAATATGCCTGGGAAATCTTTGCACATAACACAGGTGGCATACTGTACCACACAGGACTTACTATTCTTGTAAGCAAAGGAGTCCTAAACTTCTTAAAGCTTAACATCTCTCTAACGCCTCCCTCTCCAGTACAAAGATGGAGCCCCTTTTTTGGCATAGAAGCTGTATTATTTTTGCATAGTCTTGTCATGTTGCTTAAGATGAAGAGAACCTTTCACTAGATTTTGCATGTTGACCTGAACACTATGTAATAATGGCTGGAAGATGTTCGTTATCAAAGTATTTGGTACCTATTGAGTTCGCTTTGATTAAGTCCAAGTGGGCGTTATCAGATACTTTTCAATGTGGGAGGTGTACTTCTCCCTGTATGAGTTGCCCAATCATAGCAACACAGCAGAAAAAGAACACACCCCTCACCATAGCTTAGGTTTCTCAGTGTGCGAGATGTAATAATCCAACTCTGATCTCCTGGTCTATCCTCCTGCATGATTAGAAAGTGCTGAGAATTTTAGAACACAAAAGGTCTTTGTGGGGGAAGGGGCAGCACAGCGGTGTTTAGCTAGGTAACATTACAAACCCTTCTATCAGCTCTCCTCCTCTCATAAGTGTCAGCTCTGCTGTACTACCCATCCTCATTTGCATGTCGATTCTAACACCAATTTCTCAGTAACGGAGGAAAGGACTATCCATTACCGGTATGGCTGGACATGCCTTTGCAAAAGGTACAGTACAGACCACAAGTTTGGACACACCTTCTCATTTAAAGATTTCTGTATTTTCAGGACAATGAAAATGACAAAAATCACACTGAAGGCATCAAAACTATGAATTAACACATGTGGAATTATATACTTAAAAAAGTGTGAAACAACTGAAAATATGTCTTATATTCTATGTTCTTCAAAGTAGCCACCTTTTGCTTTGATGACTGCTTTGCACACTCTTGGCATTCTCTTGATGAGCTTCAAGAGGTAGTCACTGGGAATGGTTTTCACTTCACAGGTGTGCCCTGTCAGGTTTAATAAGTGGGATTTCTTGCCTTATAAATGGGGTTGGGACCATCAGTTGTGTTGGACAGAAGTCTGGTGGATACACAGCTGATAGTCCTACTGAATAGACTGTTAGAATTTGTATTATGGCAAGAAAAAAGCAGCTAAGTAAAGAAAAACGAGTGGCCATCATTACTTTAAGAAATGAAGGTCAGTCAGTCCGAAAAATTGGGAAAACTTTGAAAGAGTCCCCAAGTGCAGTGGCAAAAACCATCAAGTGCTACAAAGAAACTGGCTCACATGAGGACCGCCCCAGGAAAGGAAGACCATGAGTCACCTCTGCTTCTGAGGATAAGTTTATCCGAGTCACCAGCCTCAGAAATCACAGGTTAACAGCAGCTCATATAAGAGACCAGGTCAATGCCACACAGAGTTCTAGCAGCAGACACATCTCTACAACAACTGTTAAGAGGAGACTTTGTGCAGCAGGCCTTCATGGTAAAATAGCTGATAGGAAACCACTGCTAAGGACAGGCAACAAGCAGAAGAGACTT
The DNA here is from genome assembly GCF_032444005.1 of Ranitomeya imitator. Classification (NCBI taxonomy): domain Eukaryota; kingdom Metazoa; phylum Chordata; class Amphibia; order Anura; family Dendrobatidae; genus Ranitomeya; species Ranitomeya imitator. The sequence goes on from NC_091290.1 coordinate 30,490,433, forward strand.
GTTTGGGCTAAAGAACACAAGGAATGAACATTAGACCAGTGGAAGTCTGTGGTTTTGTCTGATGAGTCCAAATTTGAGATCTTTGGTTCCAACCACTGTGTCTTGGTTCGACGCCGAAAAGCTGAACGGATGGACTCTACATGCCTGGTTCCCACCGTGAAGCATGGAGGAGGATGTGTGATGGTGTGGGGGTGCTTTGCTGGTGACACTGTTGGGGATTTATTAAAAATTGAAGGCATACTGAACCAGCATGGCTACCACAGCATCTTGCAGCGGCATGCTATTCCATCCTGATTGTGTGTAGTTGGACCATCATTTATTTTTCAACAGGACAATGACCCCAAACACACCTCCAGGCTGTGTAAGGGCTATTTGAACAAGAAGGAGAGTGATGGGTGCTACGCCAGATGACCTGGCCTCCAGAGTCACCAGACCTGAACCCAATCGAGATGGTTTGGGGTGAGCTGGACCGCAGAGTGAAGGCAAAAGGGCCAACAAGTGCCAGGCATCTCTGGGAACTCCTTCAAGATTGTTGGAAGACCATTCCCGGTGACTACCTCTTGAAGCTCATCAAGAGAATGCCAAGAGTGTGCAAAGCAGTCATCAAAGCAAACGGTGGCTTCTTTGAAGAACCTAGAATATAAGACATAATTTCAGTTTCACACTTTTTTGTTAAGTATATAATTTCACATGTGTTAATTCATAGTTTTGATGCCTTCAGTGTGAATGTACAATTTTCATAGTCATGAAAATACAGAAAAATCTTTAAATGAGGTGTGTCCAAACTTTTGGTCTGTACTGTATATGCACATATAGTTTTGGAGTGAAATCATGATGACACAGCCTTAGAATTGGTAGAGGTCCTGGAGATAAGACCCCAAAAAATAACAGAGTGATGGTTGTGACAACACAGTGTTTAATATTAATTATCCCAGACATTGAATGGCTGCTTGTTACCCATTATATCAGCTCCTATAGGTGACTGTATTGCCATCTTTGGAGGACAAGAACGCAGGGTCATTGAAGAATTGATATTTGCTAAGATGTTTCGAAACAATGAAGGACTAACTATGCAGATTGATTAAATACGCAAATATTGAGAGAGCAAGGCTACATTCAGACATTCAGTATTTCACATCAGTATTTGTAAGCCAAAATAAGGAGTGGTGACGTGTTTCTTTTATACTTTTCCTCCGATTGCTCCACTCCTGATATTGGCTTACAAATACTAATGTAAAATACTGACCAAACACTGATATTGTGACCATAGCCTTAATCTCAAACCACTTTCACCCTGAACTGTAGATGATGGCCTGAACCGCAGATGTGGGTATAAAAAGGGATTTCTATCCTTCTGCAATGAGACTCTATAGAACCACAGCCGAGGCACAAAGGCTCCATAAAAGGGAACACAAATTTGCCATTCTACAGGATGGCAGCTTAAGGGGCCACGGCCCTAGTTGAAAGAATACAGATCTGCTCCACTGACCATCACTGAATCCATGGAAACGGTTGGGACCTTCCGGTCACCTGACCCCCTGGATATGTTTAGGAAGCCAGGTTGTGACCCTCCGGTCACAAGGCCTTATGGAGATGTTCAGAGAAGCCAGGTAGGGACCCTCTGGTCACCTGACCACATACCTCAATGGACTATCAGCTTCCTAAGCTTGTTGTTACCCCCTCTTTGTGGGTACCTGCCAAAAGTGGGGTGCCATTAGTCAGCCCTGGAAGCATCAAAGTCGCAGCTGCTCTAATCCTGGCGAGCCAGCAGAAGGGTGAGTAATTTTTTGCTAGGACTGTTCTATAGGTTATTGTCTGTTGGTGGTTCAATAAAGTATTGTCCTCACCCTGTATTATTATTGTTCCGAGTAGCATTATGCCCACGGGAAAGGAGAGCAGGCATTCAGCGAGATGAGCCTTGCTCCATGCGGTCTTTCTCAAGAAAGCCGGACTAGCGGACAGAAGCACCCACTGACCCCCATTGTCTCCACAATGATGATATGACAACACTTAATGCATTGGATTAATTTCACATATATTAGGGTGCAGTCTATACATTACCATAAAGTATACAACAGAGCTAATGGCGTAGAGCACGTTACTTACAGTACATACATATAGCTTCCTGCGAGTTAAATGCAGCTACGCTGGCTATGAAAGGGTTAAAAGAAAGCAACGATACCCTGCAATTAAAATAAGAAGCAGTAAAGTGTGCACAGTAGTCAAAAATGGCCACCCTCGTGCCAACAGCCATTAACTCTGCCACATCAGGCAGAGCCCCTGAGGGAGACATCGGATGAAGGTTGATAGCTTTGTAATCATGACAAAAACTCAACGGGGTGGAAGAAGAGAGGCCGATAAAATGGGGTCTGGAGGAAGGAGGCCGCAATTATAGTGTCAACACGTCGTCTGCTTATAGGGCTGAAGTGCTTCTCCGCACAGCAATGGAGAGCCTTCTAACACTACATGCATAAGTGAGGAGCGCGCGCTCTATGGCGAGAAAAGTGTGAGCCTATGACACCGCGTCTTCTATAGAGCAGAAAATTAGCAAAAGGATTACAATCCAATCGTTTAATGTAAAAGGTAAATTCACATAATTAATGGAAAAATTACAATTATCCTGAGGGATCTACTAACCAAAAACTGTGCTGTTGATTATTAACGAAAATAGTTCTATGAGAATATACTTATTATATAATCTAGAATATCTCATCTTCCTGGCATTCATCCTAAACTGACCTAACCTACCTGAAAATAAGGTGAATCCAAAAACGACTGCAAAGTCATGATGGCACAGTCCTCACAACTTCAGGTTGTTTTTTGTTAAATACATGTATTTCAGGCTAAAAATCATTTTAGCAATTGGGTTTTGTTAACAATTTTCCATCGTTTCTTTTCTGCAGCCTCTGCAGTGCACAGTCTACTGCATCCTGCAGAATGAGTTATCCGAGAATCCATCAGTGAGCTCCTTCTGAAAATAAAAGGAGAGGTGTCTGTGCCTTTTAAATCTGAGGAACGTGAGAGCAGAGCAAAAGAGGCAGAGACACACACAGATCAATGCTGGTGCTTTCCAGTAAGTGTCTCATCTCACTTGTGATGGATTCACAGCTACAGATGACTTTTTAGGATACCCTCAAAGTGATCATTTGGATGAATGTTGGGAGATCCGACACTCCAGAGGCTGATTATCAGGTATAAGCACAAGGGGAGGATGTGTAGCAGATTTTTCATCTTACCAGATTTTAAAAAAAAAAAAGTGCATTAATGTATCAGCTCTGTGGAAATCTCACCCACAAGAAGCAGAGAAAATTCACAGCATAAATTAACATGCCGTTTACTTCAAATCTGAAAAGCTGGTTAATTTAGGATGTGGATTTTCAGGGCAAAATGTGGAAAATCTGCGGCAAAATCCTCTTGATTTGGTGCAAATTCTGGGGCTGAAAATTTCACTCTGTTCCAGAACGGTCTTTTCATATTTCGCGGATGTCCGGTTCTGGTTTTTGGCCCTCGAATTATTGAATTAATTTTCTTATTGAATCGTCTTGATATTAAGATAAATCCCTTTTAATCAGGTTTTGGGGTTGTGCACAGTGTCGGACTGGGTTGGCAACGGCCCACCAGTAACATTGATTCTTGGGGTCCACTGTTCAGTTACATGCAAAAATAACCTGACCCTAGCAAACAAATGTACATTTTCTTCTATATAATATTATTTAATGAATGATTAGATTATACCTTTTTATGTAAAATGTCAATCAAGTGTAATGGCACTACTTATTAGCACTCCTTCACAAGGGCGGCCTACCGGAGGATTCAACTGTCCTCCTGTCGGCCAGTCCGAGCCTAGTTGTGCATATTACATTTTCGCACCGCTCTGGTTCGTGCTGGGTGAACTCGCTTAGAAAATAAAATGAGGAGTATTGGACTCCACTTAATATCTCTAGTAACATCTGTTACAGCATCCAATGCGACAAATCTTAGAGAAACTCAATAAATGGGCAAATACCGTACATTCATACGGTAATGAACATAAGCCAGAAATAGAACATGCGAGATCTGCTACTTGCAAAAGTTAATCTCAGGCCACATGTCAGATGCGGAGAGCCGGCGACGGATGGAAATCTTCTAGGCAAAGTAACCTTGTTCCTATAAGCGAACGATGGGGTGCGTAAAATAGGCTTCCTGATGTACATCCTCACAAAATGCCAAGAGTACGCCCACACGTGACAGACGCAGAGTGTTTTCCACCATGGATTTATAGCAAGAAAATCCACCAAGTGTTAAAGTACTAGAAAGTGGATGAAATTTGACAAAATTTTATCCACACGACAAGGAAAACAAATCTGCAGCGGAAATGGCACTATGCTGCAGATTATGAATCAGTGTCATGGATTTTTTTCTCGGTATTTCATATTTTGCAATTGGATAAGTCAAAGTGGAACAAAATCCACATGTTTTTCGCAATGAATTCTGTACAATTATGTGCACGTTTTACCACTGTGGTTCAAGAAAAATCCAGTACTGTGACAGCTTATATTATGGATTTTCATGGAGGATATCGCCCATTGCAGAGGGTGAAATCTGCTGTAAATCGGAGACGATCCTGCAGGAATATATAACCTGTGGAGACGTAGCCCTAAATCTGACAACCACAACTATGTCACTACATAAAGGGGTTATCCAAAACTACAATTTTTTTTTATTATTATTATTATTTTCACTTTAGGCCCAAGAACTAACAAGCAGGTAGTTGCTAACAGGGGCAATTAACTGCCTGTTCTACCCTGCACTGATCTCATCGGTCAGAGACCACTCATGCTGGCAATCGAGGCTTCTGCTGTTGTCACGCTTCTCTCCCGCTCTTCTCTGTTGACTGGTCATGACTGCAGACGTCATGCTGATTGACAGCTGACGTCATGCTGATTGACAGCTGGCTCCCCGCTGCATAACTGTGGGGAGCCGGCTGTCAATCAGTATGACATCGGCAGTCACTTCGTCGACAGAGCAGCCCGGAGGAAGAAGAGGAGATACCTCTGCTGAAGTACAGCAGTTGAATCGCCAGCAGGAGTGGTCTGTGACATCTCTGAACCGGCGCCGGATAAAACAGGCATGTAGTTGCCTGTGTTAGCAACTACCTGCCGTTTTTTTTTTTTTTTTTTTACTATGGACCAAAAAACTAATCTATTCCTGGATAACCTCTTTAACGGATTAATCAAGGTAGTAAGATGCAGCATGGGAAATATGGAACATAAAAAATCCATACAAATCTGCACATGCCCGGGTGCTACTGAGTAACTTGGGCGTGCTCGAAAAATATGTTCGATTCCCCGCGCCGCATGTTTCACGGCTGTTCGTCTGCCGCAACACACGCAGGGATTACCTAACAGGCAATCCTTGCATGCGTTCCGGCTGTCGTAAAGAAGGGAAATGTGCAACCACGGGGACTTAATGTATTTTTCGAGCACGCCCAAGTCACTGTTAGCACCTGAGCATGTTCAGATAACACCTTATCCGAGTACGTTCGCTCATCACTGGTAAAGAGAAGTTTTTAGGCTCTTTTACACAATCTGCAGCCGGGGAACCTTTAAGGAGAACCAGTCCTCTTCCCACATTCAGTAAAAAGTTATATTAAATTTAATTAATACTCTTCTTGCCTGTAATATTGCTAGTATATATCCGATGGGTTCCGATAAACAAACCTGATCCCCTTTTCTATTTTTTTTTTTGCAAAACCGTTTGGCACATCTCAAGCCAACTCCGTGAAGTTTCAGCTACTCAGATGGAAAATCGCCTGCTGCTGTTTTCATTAACTTCAATCGAGATGCTAATTGTGTTCAACCTACCGCATGAAAAAAGGCCCAGATCTAATCCTACAACTATAGGCAGAGCGACATGACACCCAAAACAAGCATTTCCTCCTAAATTCAAGCCAGCGTGGTCACGAGACTCGAGCATACATACAACAAATACACACAGCTCGTAATGCAGTCACGCGTTTCAGGAGACTTTGGTTCCATAGGAAAACGGAAACATAAGTCCAGCCGGTCAAGCCATAAATATCGTCCATTGACAAAATTACCATATAACGCCAAAAAGCTTAGTGGCGCATTACAAAAGGCCCCCATGCATGTTAGATGAAAATCGGTTGACGAACTATCCTTCGTCAATGACCCAAAATACATCACACACTACATGGGCCAACATTGGATTTTTTTCAGCTGATGATGCAGCCAGTGATGATGTACAGGATCCCCAAGACTTGTTTCAGACCAGTTAATATCCTGGCCCAAATGTAGGACCAATGACCTAAAACTAACAGGGTCACAGGGATCTATGACGGCGTTCGTTCCAGCCCTTGGACCCATGGCCGTGCCTTTAGTTTGAAGTCGTAATGCCGCCCTCATCTGAAACAGACCGAAAAAGGTCTTCCTGAAAGTCTACAGTCATGAATTTATTTAAGTTAGTCCCCTACAAAGACGGATGAAATATGCCAAAGAGCTACGAAGAGAGAAGGGCTTTCTGGATGGCAGAAAAACCACCCTATAAAACAGAATATGGCTGACAAGGTTAGCGGGCAGATAAAAATTTTTAGGTCTTCACTTTCCTAGGACAAGGAGTAGTTTAGTTGGCTTGTTAAAGTAAAGTAATGCCCCCGATATGTATTAAATAAAAGTTGGAAGCACATCCGATGCGTTTAGGGACATTCCGACTCCATCAAAAAGATGATTTTGGGGGAGATTACTCCACTTTTTGATTGTTAGTAGAGATAAGCGTCTGTCAGGGAAGTCTGTAAGTGGCTTTCTCACTCTCACTATTAAAAAAATACATTAAAACTCAGCCAAGTGCTCAAGCGTATGGGGGAGTTGGGAGAGGAGGCGGTCATCCAAGCAAACATCTGGTTGACAGCCATCTTATGTGTATGGACAGCTTAAGACTACAGCAAAAGCAAGACAGCGAGCCACATGGTTGTACTTATTTTGCAAATAGTGAGAGATTTAATGATTTTTTGCACCAGTTTTCTAGCAGAACGAAAAAAAGGCAAATTTTTGGGCCACACCTATTGTGCACAAAAGCACACAACTTTTTACTGACGTTACGCAGTTGTCACTACTTTTCTAAAAAGTTGGAAGGACTTCGCGAAAGGGCTCCTGCACACGACCGATTTTCTCATACGAGTGATATCTGTGGTCTATGGGGGTGTGCACGTCTGATTTTTTTTCTAAGACCTCGGATCTGGACCATTTTTCTCAGAAGTGAAGAAAACCTACCCTAGGACGAAGAGGTAGCCCGTGGACCCAACTGATTCCAGAACTTGAAGTACATTTCATCAGGAATCAACCCCATCACTTAAGCTCGCCATACACAGACAGCTGTCGTCTGAGCGCTCCTGTGTAGGGATGAGTGAAAGTGCTCACTACTAGGGTTTGCATCAGGCGCTCGGGAACTTGTCGAATATCGCGGGTTTTCGGGTGACATGCTCGATTCTCCGCCGCGATGCAACCTCCAGCACTTTCGCTCATCAGTACTCCTGTGTTCTCTACGAGAGCTGTTGCCAGACCTTACTGGTGGCTTATCTCTGGGAGAAAAATTCGACAGTAGGGCGAACCTGTCGAAAGGCTTCAGATGTTGGAAATGCAGCAAACAGGATCCTTCTTTCCGCCAGCATAATCAGCTCCCTATACACATTAGATTGTTGTGATTGACAATTCCTCCAATAATGGCAGGTTCTGCCAACATTGATCTAATCTGTATGCAACCTTTAAACATTTTTTTTTTAATTTTATGGCCCCAGTGGTTCCAAATGGATTATTAGGTGTGTGCTCTTAGAGAAATTTGGTGCATCTAACTCCGGCGGGATTTCATAGAGTATGAAACGTCGATCTTCGTGCATTCGCCACCCGTTCTATATTGCTAGAATGAAAAATAAGTGTTTCGTCAGCCACTAGGCCTATTATCACGGTACAAATATAGAACAGGGAAAACAAAGAGGAAATCATCCTTCGAAGAAATCAGATTACAGAAAATAAGGTCATGCCATCGAGTTGAACTATCCCATATACCCGCAGCACATTAAAGTCAATCCGGCCTTGTTAAATTATTAGAGATGAGTGCAAGACGGAAGAAAAAAAAAAAAAACAGCAAAATCCAGACCCCAGATTGCGAGTATCTAATTTGTAGGGCATTAATACATATGAGACGCAAAGCAGATTATCATAAGGCTGTTAGCAACAGAAATATGATTTATGAGCCGGCAAAATTCTTATTAACAGGGCTGAGCCATAGTGATGGGTTAAACATATTTTTTAGTCTACGGCTCCATAGCAGCCATGCTCGAGCAGGGAAATCTGCGAGTGACGGGAATATTGATTTGTAGTGGTCCGTTTCACATGACGGGGATTTGTACTTCGCTTGCAATTAAGGCCGGGATTTCAGGTAGCTCGAATATTAGGAAGGAAAATCAGAAAAAAAAAAAAAACATCAGCATGTGGTTGATAACAGCAGTACATACCATGCAGGCTGCGGAGGAGGACACACATTCACATCATACAAGGTATATACTATATACACGCTATACAAGGATGTACAGCCTAGTCCTATATCAGTGCAATGTGGGAACGGGCCGTACTGCTGGAGCTTCCCACTATGGCCGAGAGCGGAGGCGGCCACGTCACTGTACAAAGCATTGCACCATCAGTCACTCTCTGGCGTTCTGGCGGATAATATAATAATAATAATAATTTTTATTTATATAGCGCCAACATATTCCGCAGCGCTTTACAAATTATAGAGGGGACTTGTACAGACAATAGACATTACAGCATAACAGAAATCACAGTTCAAAACAGATACCAAGAGGAATGAGGGCCCTGCTCGCAAGCTTACAAACTATGGGGAAAAGGGGAGACACGAGAGGTGGATGGTAACAATTGCTTTAGTTATTCGGACCAGCTATAGTGTAAGGCTCAGGTGTTCATGTAAAGCTGCATGAACCAGTTATCTGCCTAAGTATGTAACCGTACAGACACAGAGGGCTAATACTGCATAAAGTGAATGAGAACATGATGCGAGGAACCTTTTTTTTTTTTTTTTTTTTTATTATAAATAGGCCACACAGGGATCGTTAGGTTAATGCATTGAGGCGGTAGGCCAGTCTGAACAAATGAGTTTTTAGGGCACGCTTAAAACTGTGGGGATTGGGGATTAATCGTATTAACCTAGGTAGTGCATTCCAAAGAATCGGCGCAGCACGTGTAAAGTCTTGGAGACGGGAGTGGGAGGTTCTGATTATTGAGGATGCTAACCTGAGATCATTAGCGGAGCGGAGGGCACGGGTAGGGTGGTAGACTGATACCAGGGAGGAGATGTAGGGTGGTGCTGAGCCATGGAGTGCTTTGTGGATGAGGGTAGTAGTTTTGTACTGGATTCTGGAGTGGATGGGTAGCCAGTGTAATGACTGGCACAGGGTAGAGGCATCGGTGTAACGGTTGGTGAGGAATATGATCCTGGCGGATGTCTGTATTTGTGACGTCACCTCTCGATAATGAGGTGAACAGCGCAGTCGCTATTAAAAGGGGTTTTCTGGTTTCAGAAACACCCTGTCCCCGGCTGATGATCTTTCCCCTGTCCCCAGCTGCTGATCTTTCCCCTGTCCCCAGCTGATGATCTTTCCCCTGTCCCCAGCTGATGATCTTTCCCCTGTCCCCAGCTGATGATCTTTCCCCTGTCCCCAGCTGATGATCTTTCCCCTGTCCCCAGCTGATGATCTTTCCCCTGTCCCCAGCTGCTGATCTTTCCCCTGTCCCCAGCTGCTGATCTTCTCCCTGTCCCCAGCTGATGATCTTCTCCCTGTCCCCAGCTGATGATCTTTCCCCTGTCCCCAGCTGCTGATCTTTCCCCTGTCCCCAGCTGCTGATCTTTCCCCTGTCCCCAGCTGCTGATCTTTCCCCTGTCCCCAGCTGCTGATCTTCTCCCTGTCCCCAGCTGCTGATCTTCTCCCTGTCCCCAGCTGCTGATCTTTCCGTCAGCAAGGCAGCCAATAACCGAGCTCAGTTGTTCCGCCTCAATCGACAGCAACAGACACTTAAAGCCTCGGAGCTCAGTGACTGTCTGCAGCACTGATGTCACCTGGATAGCACTGTAGCCAATAACAGAGCTCAATGGCTCTGCTGAAGTTGACGGCATGAGCCGCTTAAAGCCTTTGAGCTCTGTGATTGTCTGCCAATGCCGATGCCACCCTGACAACAATGCAGCCAATCAGAGCTCAGCTCTAGTTGATGGCATGAACCACTTAGAGCATCTGAGCTTAGTGATTGTCTGCAGTGCTGATGTCACCTTGACAACACTGCAGCCAATAACAAGCTCAATGCTCTGCTGTAGTTAAAGGCATGAACCACTTAGAGCCTCTAAGCCCAGTGATTGTCTGTAGCGCCTATGTCACCCTGACAACACTGCAGTCAATAACCGAGCTCAATGGCTCTGTTCGAGTAGAAACCATGAACCACTTAAAGCCTGAGCTTAAATGATTGTCTGCAGCGCTGATGTCACCTTGACAGCACTGCAGCCAATAACGGAGCTCAGAAGCTTTGCCTCAATTGACTGCATGAGCATTTGAGTTCAGTGATGGTCTGCAGCGTGGTTGTCACGCTGGCAGCACTGCAGCCAATTACAGCTTAGCAGCTCTGCCCGAGTTGACGGCATGAACCGCTTAGAGCCTTTGAGCTCAGTGATTGGCTGTCAAGGAAACAAAGTGCAGCCGGGGAACAGTAGCCATCAGAAACCAGAAAACCCCTTTAATATGTAACTGTTTGAATCTAGCGGTGTGGTCACCATTCCTCAGATACGGCCCCATATGTTCCTTGTATATTAAATCTAGCCTGCTGATTCAAGGGGGCGTGGCTCCCAACTCCTCTGCAGTTTGTTTTTAAGACCACACCCCCTTGACTAACGAGACTAGATTAAAATAGAGGGAATCAATGGCCGTATCTCAGGAAAAAAAGTCAATCTGAACTTCAGAACAGCAACATTTATATCAGGTATACAATAACATTTGCGGCACGTCACAGGTCCTCTTTAAAGGGAATCAGTAAGCAGGTTTTTTACTATGTAATCTGACAGCAGCAAGATGAAGGGGCTGAGACCCCGATTCCAGCGACGTATCACATTGTTTACTGGGTGCAGCAGTTGTGTTACAATCCCTGCTTTCTCTGCTGCAGATCTAGCAGAGCTCGGAATGCTGAGCTCCTCAGTATAACCCCGCCCACACCCCTGATTGGCAGCTGTCTGTGTACACTGCATAGTGACAGAGAGCTGCTAATCAGTGGTGGTGTGGTTGGACCAGGAGGCACGAGACACCTAGTCCTGTAGTGGTAATCTCGAACATATTTTTCGAGCACGCCGAAGACACTCTGTTAGCACCCGAGCATGCTGAGATAACACCTCATTCCATAAACCTGAGTAAAGACGCAAACTCTGCAAAGAGAATATATTTCCAGTCTAGTCTAGTCCCGTACAAACTGCCCATCAGAATGAGCTCACTAATCAATTCTCAGTTAACTCATTCTTCAGCCGGCAATAGAAGGCACAACACAGAGGCTATAGAAGGCAGACGGTGCAAAGTTTTTTGAATGGAACCCAATCTCAAAAAATATTTTCTTAGCCCATAATACAAGCATTTAAAAAAAATATATATAAAATAAAAATGTCCCCCAAAAAAGTGGGCAATCCCTTAAAACATTGCAATAAAAGTGTGCAGTAGAAACACACAAAGTACCTGTAGATGCTACAGTATATGATGAGGCATTATGGCGGTCTTTCTTCTCCGCTGGAAGCGCACAGATTACAGGTCCTGGTTCAGCACACGCCGTTCAGGAAGAGTGAGAAACTAATGAGGGGTTGGTGTAATGAGGGACATCACGCTGAAGGTCCACAGGGCGCCCCCACGGCCCAGGGCAGCCATCATTTCTCGGAGACGTGGTAGATTTAGACGCCTGCACTTTGACAAAGACGTAGGATATGGATTTCTTCGGAGTTGTGTCACGCAAGGCTGCCGTACAGAAAAAAAGATTCCAAATATTTTTTTTTTTAACCTATACAAGAAGAGGTGACACTGAAGATATGGAGCGCGTCACCTACGCTATAAAGAAATATATTAAATATACGGAGCAGGGGTCCTGGGTTCAAATCCCACCAAGGACAACATCTGCAAGGAGTTTGTATGTCCTCTCCGTGTTTGCGTGGGTTTCCTCCGGGTTCTCCGGTTTCTTCCCACACTCCATAGACATAATGATAGGGATCTAGACTGTGAGCCCCAATGGGGACAAAGACGATGAGATCTGTAGAATTAATGGCGCCATATAAAAAAATTAATTCTAGCCAAATTGGGTTCTTAGTCTGGTCAAATAAAAATGGCACCAAGAATGTTGTATGAGCACAAACGGTGCCAACCAGTCATCTAGTTCTCCACGGGTAAGGACATGTTTACTTCCATTTATTTCAGTCCTCCTGTCCCCCATTATAGTCAAGAGGGTCCGTTGGGCGCCATTATGATCCAATCTCATACCCGTGCAAAAGTAATATTTACCATACAAATCCTCGGCCGCTCCTGTGCACACGCTTCCCTAATCCCCTGCCGGACTCGGCTTTCTTGGCTTTTGTGATGAATCGACACATGACCCCTGCAGCCAATCACATCCTGTAGAGGTGTCATGTGGGACACCACTGCAACTAGCGACTGGCTGTATTAGTCACATGGCGCCGACACGTCATCCCTGCAGCTGGCTGAACAGAGACCGGTGGGGAACCAAGGTGGTGGCTGAATGGAAGGAGAAGGGGGATCGGTGAGTGTTACGCCAAATTTAGGGCAAAAGAAGCAGAAGAAAAAGAATTTCAAGGGGTTGGGAAACACAAAATGTGCCCACAATTCACATAAGGATAAAGGGTGTTTTAGTGACTTCTATTGGTGGCCACATAGATTATGGGGAGTCCGACTCCCGAAATCTCAATGATCAGCTGATCCGTTGCACCTCATGTCTCCGGTGTGTATTGCGCCCCCGTCGGGTACAGCTCAGTACATTTTGTGGTGGTTGTGTTTGATGCTCCAGCCCAATCCTATCTACTTGAATGGTACAGAGAGCAGGGGTGTCAAACTGCATTCCTCGAGGGCTGCAAACAGGTCATGTTTTCAGGATTTCCTTGTACTGCACAGGTGATAATTTAATCACCAACTCATTATTTGTGTAGGTGATTAAATTATCACCTGTGCAGTACAAGGAAATCCTGAAAACATGACCTGTTTGCAGCCCTCGAGGAATGCAGTTTGACACCCCTGGTACAGAGTATCGTTGGGATGAGATACCAGGCACGGTCACTTAAAAATGGGGTGCCAACAGTAATGGGACAGAACCCCACCACTCAGATAGGCCAACACTGCAACTACCGTATATACTCGAGTATAAGCCGACCCGAGTATAAGCCGACCCCCCTAATTTTGCCACAAAAAACTGGGAAAACTTATTGACTCGAGTATAAGCCTAGGGTGGAAAATGCAGCAGCTACCGGTGCATTTCAAAAATAAAAATAGATGCTCCATACCGTTCATTATGGCCCCATAGCTGTGCCATATAGTGCTCTGCACCGTTCATTATTGCCCCATAGATGTACCATAGAAAGGTGTGCCATATAGTGCTCTGCACCGTTCATTATTGCCCCATAGATGTACCATAGAAAGGTGTGCCATATAGTGCTCTGCACCGTTCATTATTGCCCCATAGCTGTGCCATATAGTGCTCTGCACCGTTCATTATTGCCCCATAGCTGTGCCATATAGTGCTCTGCACCGTTCATTATTGCCCCATAGCTGTGCCATATAGTGCTCTGCACCATTCATTATTGCCCCATAGCTGTGCCATATAGTGCTCTGCACCGTTCATTATTGCCCCATAGCTGTGCCATATAGTGCTCTGCACCGTTCATTATTGCCCCATAGCTGTGCCATATAGTGCTCTGCACCGTTCATTATTGCCCCATATATGCTCCTTATAAAGCTGTGCCATTGCTGCTGCTGCAATAATAAAAAAAAAAAAAGCCATACTCACCTCTCTTGATTGCAGCTCCCGGCGACTCGTCCCAGCGTCTCTCCGCTCTGACTGATCAGGCAGAGGGCGCCGCGCACACTATATGCGTCATCACGCCCTCTGACCTGAACAGTCAGAGCGCAGAGACGCCGGGAAGATGGAGTGGCGCCGGGAAGATGGAGCGACGCCCGGCGGCTGGAACGCGGACAGGTGAATATAAAATACTCACCTAGTCCCGGCGCTCCTGACGCTGCCCCTGCCTGTCACACTGTCTCCGGGTGCCGCAGCTCTTCCTGTCAGCGGTCACTGGCACCGCTCAGAGGAATGAATATGTGGCTCCACCCCTATAGGAGTGGAGTCCATATTCAGTTCTCTAATGAGCGGTCCAACGTGACCGCTGACTGGAAGAGCTGCGGCACCCGGAGACAGTGTGACAGGCAGGGGCAGCGTCAGGACTAGGTAAGTATGCCTCAGACCTCTCTCCCCCTCACCCGCCGACCCTGCCGCCCACCGTGACTCGAGTATAAGCCGAGAGGGGCACTTTCAGCCCAAAAATTTGGGCTGAAAATCTCAGCTTATACTCGAGTATATACGGTATGCATTAAAAAAAAGTTTTGGAAATATCCAAAATTCACAATTCAGCGGAATTTCACCAGACCCGATCCCATCACAGTAAATAAGCCATGGAAAAAGGGCAATATTTATGACTTCTCATATTTACTGGAGCCTAACCTGTGTTTATGTAGGGAGGCTGAGGAACATACGGCGAGGGAGGGTTCAATTAAGCCGAAGCCCCGTAGCCCCATAAATCGACACAGTCGGCAAGGTCTTTTGTTCCTAATCAGGGACTTGTGTATAAAATCAGCCTTCTGTGTACCCCGATGGCAGATTTTATTTGCTCCTTTCACAATAAGCCATAATTCAGATTGGTATTTATTCCCATTTATTCATTCGGAAAGGTTGCCGCTCCTTTTTTATGGCAGTTAAAGGTTAATGAAGGGAAGAATGAAGCTCTTGTGAGATATGGCGCGTTTATGAGACCCAAGTGATCCAACATGTCCATAAATCAATGTGGAATTAACGTTTGGCGTAGAATAAAGATGGAGCTCGGCTCCATTCCATCTACCAACGTCTCTCCTCGTTCCGATACGAAACGGCGCGATTGTTTCTGGTCTGCTGGAGAAGTCACACAATGTTACAGCCTACACAATATAACATCGGGTATGGCGCTGTACCACGGACGGACGGCTAACCGCACCTAGACATTGGAAGATGAAGAGGCTCAGTGCATCTACACAATCATCCAAGGCTTCGAGGCTTTTGGAAGCGGAAGACGGTCGTTTGTTTGTTTGGTGGTATTCAAGGCGAACATAGTGATGAGCGAACGTGGTCAGATAAGGTGTTTTCTGAGCATGCTCGAGTGCTAACCGAGTGTCTTCAGCGTGCTCGAAAAATATGCATGTCTCATAGCAGGGATTGCCTAACAATTGGGAAATCCCAGCATTTGCTGTGACTGTCGAACAGGCGCGAGACATGCAGCTGCGGGGATTAATCATAGTATTCGAGCATACCGAAGTCACTTAGCACCTGAGCATGCTCAGATAACACCTTATCCCAGCACGCTCGCTCATCACTAGAATCTACCACATCAGAATTCCATGCAATTTTTCAAAAAGTTTTTTTTTTTTCAAAGTAATGACATAAAAAAAAATTTTTTTTATTTTTTTATACTCGTGGCATTGTTTTCCAAAGAAAAAAACTGGTATAAACAGCAACGTGGATTTCAAATTAATTAATATTTATATATACACACCACCTAGTGCTGATCTCTGCAGCGCTTGTTACTCTCCTTCTACTCTGATTGATCTGTAATCCACGACTCGGTCCCGGTGCCCTCACTGGAGACTTACACATATGGTTACATAAAACTCATGTGGGATACGGGACATGGCTTTGCTACTGTATTCTCCAAGTTCGTCTAATGCGGCAGCCCTGACCTTCCTTAGACCGCTCCATCGGATATTTTTTTTTTTGCCGTCTGGAACCTTATGACGATAGTGACAAAGTAGGTGAAGGTTCTTATAGAGTAATTTGGGAGAGTTTTAGGGTCATAGAAGGAATGAATAACTCACAAAGAAGAAACATCTTGTAGAAATCTTGCTCTGGCTCTGCTCCATCAAACATTACGCCAATTGCCCTTTAGATCATTACAGGAATCAATGATCCTTTTAGAACGGTAAAGGGCAAGTGTCAATTCTAATGTCATCACCATATTGTGGCCTTCTCATGATACCGGGCTCGGCGTGTATTCACGCGTTAAAAGATGTAGTCCTAGGATCGGTGAAACTCATGCCTGGGTTTAGCGATGACATCTAATACTTCCATCAGGTGGTGTTGGCCCTAAAGATGACGTTTAAGAAATACAAAAAACAAAACTTGTAGTAAAACTTGAAAAATCCTTCAATTGGACAAATAAATTGGCACCAATTTCCTAATGATCCCATTTATGAGTAAGAATATTAAAGTCTGGACTCGAGCTCGTTAGCGTTTTGGACGTGAATTGTTGAGATTATTGGACGTGTACATTTAGCCGTTTCATGGTGGATTTGCGACTTCTGGATTAAGATTTCAGTTATTCATTTTCCTATTTTAAGTCAAACAATAAATGCTGGAAAAGTGGAAATGTGAGATACCAACAATGACTGGGCAACTATGCATGGTCTCAATGCGCAACAACAGAAAACACAGGACAGAAATGGGACAAACTTATGACTCTAGAAGAAACGTTCTTGACAGACCAATCCAACAGATCGTAACGGATCATTATGGGTCGGTCGGATCTTCTAATAACAGAAACCATGAAGTCATTGTGGACAGTGGCCATACACGTCAGATCAAGGTCACCGGCATCTACCAATTTTGGCAGGACCGAACAATGATCTGACATGTAAAGGAGTGTCTAAAGAAAGAAGGTTCAAACATGGCCAATTACTCTGCTAGTAAGGGAGATACGTCATCTATAAAGGTTTTCTGCCAGTGGTTTCCCCATCAAGAACGCAAGCACGATCTGGGGAGTGTGCACATTTCTGGAGGCAGCCAAAAAGAATAGTTGCCCGGTCAAGCATTCGGCCAACAGGGATCTACAGCACTCCCAATAAATGTTTGTAATACGGTTTTTGGGGGGGTTTTTCACGAGGGGCACAAAGTTCAGTCTCCATTTTAGAGTGGAGAGATGATCTCACATTCTCGTTATAACTCCAATTTTTGTCTATGTGATAGCTGGACAAAGCCAAACTTGGTATTCCACCATTTCCAGCAACGTCATAGACCATTAATGAAAAAGGTTGAGCTCATGTGCGGCCACCACCCTATTCTAACAGTGCAAGTCAAAGGCTTGTTCTCAGAAATGAGGTCCGAGAACAAATGTCTGGTCTAATCCCATTGAAAACATCATTGCCCGTCCTTAGTCCACATTTTAGAACGTTCTAAAATTCCAATAAATCATCTGTGACGTGATATTTCGAGATTACGGTTCCAGCAACTTTACGTATAAGTCATTCTGGACCCTACTGGCACCGAATTTAAGGATCTTTTTTTTTTATCAATTTCAGAAGGGCTGGAAGAATTAAAGTCGGCCATACAGATTAGATGGATGCCGGCTAAATGAAGTATGGCCGATCATTAGGCCAACAGCCATATCTCCCACACAGAAGAGCCCTCGACCTACCAAGTGCTCAAGTTCTCTATGAGGAAGATGTCAACCGGAGGGCTTATCTCTGGGAGAACAAAGCAATCAGCAGTCCAAAATCAGATATACACGATCGACATCTCTCCCTTCATCAACGATCCGGCACTCCCTTCCACGTTAGACCATTGGACAAACCAGTCAACACTGGCGTGTTCAGTCAATGTTAGCCCAATGTATATGGGAGCCTTAAGTCACTACATGGAGCCACTATGTACATAACTTATAGTAAATTATAGTAGATTGCAAAATAATATAACAGTGAAAGGATAGTATATAGGTCTATACAATAAGGGCTCCAACGAAAGGTTTCATTTTTTTTTCCAAAGGAGATATTTCATACATTGATGCAGTTCTGACCTGTTATAGCTGGGAAAGATCAATATCTTACACAGCTAGCTCCAAGTTCAGAGTCAGAGCTAAGGAAAGGACCTCATTCGGAGTGTCAACCTTCAGGGTCACGCGTTAAACTAGAAATGAAGACAGAAAATCAATACCATGAGATCAACGTGAGGGACAACTCTACGTTCTGATCCTAGAGTATGTACGGTAATTGGCCTAAGGTGGCCACTCGGAGCCGACCTGGAAAATGGCAATATAAAAAAAAAACGAAGCAACTAAAAATTATTGTTTTGAGCCAAATGTTGACCTCAACGTTCCATCATCACATTCGTTAAAAATTAACTGCAATGTGTACTTTTATAACTAGTGATTATAAATCAGAGAGTATGGGATACAGCAACACTTTAATTACTATAGCTAAAGCGAAGAAATGGACTGGCACATGTTGGTGTAAGCGCAGATTCACGCGGTGGACGGTCCATTTCTTTGGTTTTGGACATTTAAGTGAATGTCTTCCCTTTCTGGGCTTTGCGTTCTGACTATATAGCTTTCCAAAGGCAGGTGTTGAAACAGTCAGGTTTGGGTGATGCTATGCCCCTCATCTATTCTGAGGCCTCCTGGCCACAAGTTAGGGTCCATCCCGATTCGGTACACCTTGTCGCAGTGGGATGGTTTTTACACTCATTTTGATCAGAATTGTTATTTTGTTATTTACATGTACCATTTATTTGATTACTGCATGGTATTTGCTCATTTGTTTTTAACTTCGGTTTTGTCTTTTAGCTACTATTTTTTTTAAGTTTCTTATTTATTATTATTATTATTTATATAGCATGATTAATTCCATGGTGCTGTACATGAGAAAGTCAAAATTTTGTAAAAGTCAAAAAATAGAATTATTCTTACCGTTAATTCGGTTTCTAGTAACCCACCACGACAGCACACCTGGAGGATGTTACCCCTTTCCTAATAGGGACAGGAAATGACAAGAGGTTAAATAACCCCTCCCTCATCCTCCCCTCAGTGTTATTATAAAGGACCACAGGAGAATGAATGCTTCAAATTATATTTATTCTTTTCAGAACGTATATTAAGCAAAGGGAGGGATTACTCCTGCTGTCGTGGTGGGTTACTAGAAACCGAATTAACGGTAAGAATAATTCTATTTTCTCTAGTAACCCCCCACGACAGCACACCTGGAGCAGTACCCAAGAGTAATTTTTAGGGAGGGACTACAGCACTAAGGACTTTTTCTCCGAAGGCTAAGTCTTCTTTTGACATCAGGTCAAGCCTGTAATGTTTGGAGAACGTATGGACCGAGGACCACGTGGCCGCTCTGCATATTTGCTCGATGGAAGCACTGGCTTTCTCGGCCCAGGAGACAGCTGTTGCTCTAGTAGAATGGGCTGTAAGCTTTCCTGGTGGTGGAAGGCCTTGAATTTGATAAGCCTCCAGGATTGCTCTTTTGATCCAATTTGCAATTGTGGATCTGGAAGTCTTCTTCCCCTTATTCTGGCCGAGAAGATGAATAAACAGATTTTGATCTTTTCTAATCTTTTCTGATGCATGAAGATAATAGAGTACCATTCTTCGAACATCCAAAGTATGGAAATGTTCCTCTTCCTCATTCTTTGGTTCTTGATAGAATGATGGAAGAATTATCTCCTGCGATTTGTGGAAATCGGAGACGACCTTTGGGAGAAAGGATGGGTCTAATCGTAGGATAAGCCTGTCCTGAAGAATCTTCATGTAGGGCTCGTTGATTGATAGGGCTTGTAGTTCACCCACTCTTCTGGCTGTTGTTATAGCTACCAGGAAGGTGGTTTTCCAAGCGAGTTTATCCATGGTTATGGAAGATAAGGGTTCAAATGGTGGCAGTGTAAGTCCTTTCAGGACTATATTCAGGTCCCAGGATGGAACTATATTTATGGGTCTTGGAGATATGCGGGATGCCGCCGTCATGAATCTTCTTACCCATCTATGGTTGGCTAAAGACTGGTCAAAATAAGAGCTCAAGGCTGCCACTTGTACCTTGAGGGTGCTGGGTCTGAGACCCTTCTCCAGCCCATCTTGTAGAAAATCCAGGATCTTGGCTAGGTTTGGTTTATCTGGGTTAGGTTGCTCAGGAGCACACCACGTGATGAACGTCTTCCAGATCTTTTGGTAAATAGAATTAGTTACCGTTTTGCGACTTTTTTGTAATGTTTCAATTACTCTCTTTGATAGTCCTCTAGTTCTCAGAATTGAGAATTCAGAAGCCAGGCATTTAGGTGTAGCCTCTCGGGATCTGGATGCAGTATTGGCCCCTGGTAGAGAAGGTCTTTGACCGGTGGAAGTGCTATTGGCCCATCTATCTTTAGACTGATGAGGGCCCCAAACCAACCTCTTTTGGGCCAAAGTGGAGCCACTAGGATCACCTTGAGTTTTTTCTGCCCTTATTTTCTGCAGGACTTTTGGTAGGATCGGCAATGGCGGGAACGCGTATGCTAGCGAGAATGTCCATGGCTGGACCAATGCGTCCACAGCTAACCCCGGATTCATCGGATCTAGCGAGAAGAACTGGTCTACCTTTGCGTTCTGACTGTTCGCGAACAAGTCCACTTCTGGCTGTCCCCATCTTTTGACTAGTATCTGAAAGACTTCTGGGTTTAGGCTCCATTCTCCTGGATGGACCTCTGTTCTGCTCAGGAAGTCGGCTTGTACGTTTATCTCCCCTTTTATGTGTAGGGCGGATATGGAGAGAACATGTTCTTCGGCCCACGAAAATATTCTTGCTGATATTCTTTTTAGATCTTCGTGTCTTGTACTTCCCTGGTGGCGAAGGTGGGCAACTGTTGTCATGTTGTCTGAGTATATTTTTAAGTGGGAATTTTGTACAAGAGTTACCGCCGCTTTGAGAACTTCTTCTACTGCTTTTAGCTCTTTGTAATTCGAGGATTGTTGTGTTATTTCGGCTGACCAGAATCCCTGGAATATGTGCTGGTCTACCGTAGCTCCCCAACCTTTTCCACTGGCATCTACTGTTATGGTCACTGCTGGGACCTGCAACCAGGGAACTCCTCTCATTAAGTTCTCTTTTTGTAGCCACCATGTTAATGAGGACTTTACATGCGGTGGTATCCGGATCTTTTTGTCTAGAGAACCTGGGGATCCGTCCCAGCTTGACAGAATATGTGTCTGAAGTATCCTGGTGTGGGCTTGAGCCCATGCCACCATCTGGATGCAAGATGTCATGGTACCTAGAACCGACATGGCCCATCTTAGAGATACTCTCTTCTTGTCCCGCAATGTTCTTATCCTTGATGTAAGCAGGGACCGTTTTTGTTCGGGCAAGAAAGATGTTTGTCTGTGGGAGTCTAATAAGACCCCTAAAAAGATCTTCGTTGTGGACGGAACCATATCCGATTTTTGGGGGTTTATCACCCAACCCAGAGATGACAGGATCTGGACTGTTGTTTGAAGATGTTCCTGTAGAATTGGAACCGTGGGAGCCACTACCAAGAGGTCGTCGAGGTATGGGATTATGCATATCCGTCGACTTCTGATGTACGCCATCACCTCGGACATGACCTTTGTAAAGATCCTTGGAGCTGATGATAGTCCGAATGGGAGGACATTGAACTGGAAGTGGTCTATAACTTCTCCTCTGGTGACTGCAAACCTTAGAAATTTCCGATAGGTTGGATGGACTGGGACGTGATAATATGCGTCCTGTAAGTCGATGGTTGCCATGACGAAGTCTTGCCCTATTAAGGGTACTGTCGATCTGACGGACTCCATTCTGAATCTTCTGTAGGTTACATATTGATTCAGCGGTTTCAGATTGATTATCATCCGATGGGTTCCGTTTGGTTTCCTTATCAGAAATAGGCTGGAATAATGGCCCTTGTTTCTTTCGTCTTTTGGGACTGTGGAGATCACCTTGTTGATTAAGAGATCTTCTATCCCAGTTATCAGGGTGGACTGTAGCTTCGGTGTTGATAACGTTGTAGTTTTCATTCTTATTTGGGGATATGATGTAAACTCTATTTTCATCCCCTCTTTGACCAATCTTAAGGTCCACTGATCCACACCGATCTCTTGCCAGACTGGGAGGAAGTTCGAAATTCGACCCCCCACTATGACGGCGTCATTGCTTTCTCTGGTTTTGGGGTTGTGAAAGAAAAAGATTCCTGTCTTTCCCTCCTTTCGGATAGCTCCAGCGACCTGTTTTACCCTTTCCTCTGTATTGAGGAGTATGCTCCTGCTGAGTGCGGAAGGGTCTTTTCCTAGGGTTTCTAGGTTCTGGTAAGGTCTTTTTCTTGTCTGAAGCCTTCTCCAAAAGGTCATCCAAGGCTGGTCCAAACATATACTTTCCTTTAAAGGGAATAGAACACAGCCTCATCTTGGAAGTCATATCCCCAGACCAGGATCTTAGCCAGAGTGCACGCCTTACCGAGTTTGACAGTGCGGATGATCTCGCCGTCACTCTCACGGATTCTGCAGAAGCATCTGCTAAAAAGCCTGTTGCTTTCTGGAAGATAGGCAAGGAGGCCAGAATATCTTCTCTCGGAGTACCTGAGGACAAGTGCTCCTCTAGCTGCCCCAGCCAGCGATGCATCGATCTAGCCACGCAAGTGGATACTGAATTGATGTTCAGTAAAGATGCTGACGTTTCCCACGACTTCCTTAGTAGTCCGTCCATCTTACGTTCCAGAGGGTCTCTCAGTTGGGAGGCATCCTCGAATGGTAGCGTGGTCTTTTTGGCTACTCTGGCAATCTGGACGTCCACTTTTGGGACTTCTGACCAGCATGACGCTGTCTCGGCATCCACAGGAAATCTGTCTTTAATTTCCGCTGGAGTAGTCAGCTTCTTTTCTGGGGATTCCCACTCGTCCAGAACTAAATCTCGGATGTTTTGGTGAATAGGAAACACCTGACGCTTCCTAGAACGAAGTCCTCCAAACATCTCTTCTTGCACGGACTGTGCCGTCTTCTCTTCCTCAACCTCCATAGTTTTCCTTACAGCCGTAAGGAGTTCTTCTATATCAGATGAAGAGAAGTAGTATCTCTCTTGCTGGACAGTTTCAGAGTCCAGGGATAATTCACCCTCCTCTGGGGGTTCGTCCGACGTCTCTCCCTGAGAGTCCTCCTGCTCTTCCTCCTGTGGATTAAGTTTCCTTTTCTTAGCCTCAGGAGGGGCACTAGGAGATGGTGTAGGCTGAGAAAGAGTGGCCAGAGATGTTTTAATCTCCTGCTGGATTAAGGTTTTAATCTCCTCTATCAGGGATGGCCGTTCCTCGCTGATAATTTTGTCTGTGCATTCTTTGCACAATGATTTCTTGTATGAAGAGGACAGCTTCTTCATACAAACTGCGCATTTGCGGGTAGTTTTTGTTTTGCTTCCTGATGTGGGTTCCTTGTCCCCCTAAAAAGAAAGGGGAGAAGGAATCATAAGACTACAACCCACATCAGGGAATGGACACCCGGGGCCAGACTACTCACTGGGGCCGGGATGGTGCTGTGTTCTGCAGGTGCAGAGCGTGAGGAAGCAGACATCTCCATAGTCTTCACCACACAGTGGTCCTACCTGCGATGTCTTCCTGTCCAGGGCCTGAATATATAGGCGACCGGACGCAGCACCTGTCCTCCTGGATGAGGACCTCCTCCTCCGGTGTCCGGAAGTACGTGGGGGGAGAACGCCGACGTCTTCCATGCTATCTCCTAGCGTTCCTGGCTGGAACGCACGAGGAACTTCCTGATTCAGAGAAGCCGGCCGGCGTCTGACGTCACATCCGGCCGCCGGCTTCAGACCGGAAGTACCCACACACGCGCGCGCGGTGCGGAGGAGGAGAAGGGCTGGAGAGCTCCGAGAGGCCTCCAGCCAAAGAACGCCCCAGACCTTACCCGCAGGCGCGGAATGGTGGCGAAGGAGTCCCGAGTCGGAGGAGACGGGAGCAGCGACAGGGAATGGACGTAAGTCTGATCCCAGCTGCCCGGCCAGATTATCTGTATTCCCCCCGGTGACCGCTGCCGGCACAGTGCACCTGGGATGACCTCTTCATCCCTAGTAGGGACAGGAAAGAACACTGAGGGGAGGATGAGGGAGGGGTTATTTAACCTCTTGTCATTTCCTGTCCCTATTAGGAAAGGGGTAACATCCTCCAGGTGTGCTGTCGTGGGGGGTTACTAGAGAAAATATATATATTAACTCTTTCTTAAAGAAAAATTCCAGTCTTCAAAAATGATCATCACTTATTCCTCGGTGTGGATCCTACTACCAGGGCCCCCACCGTCATCAGAATAAACTTATGTCCCCGTTACGATTTGGTTCTAACTTGGCTACAAGACTGAGGACAGGAGGAGTTGAAAGGAGCCATTGGTTGTACATGTGCCCTTCCACTCCATTCAATGTCTATTTTACCTAGAGAGATTGCCATCAAAGTCATTGCTTTAGACCAGTGTTCCCCAACTCCCGTCCTCAAGGGCCACCAACAGGTGGTGTTTTCAGGATTTCCTTAGTGTGGCCCAGGTGGTGGAATTGTTGCCTGTCTAGATGATGGAATTCTCACCTGGGCAATACTAAGGAAATCCTGAAAACATGACCCGTTGGTGGCTCTTGAGGACTGAACTTGGGGAACACTGCTTTAGACAATGAATGGAACAAAAGAGCAAGCCGCTTCTTTCCACTGTTCCTGGCCGCAACCTTAAGAACAGGAGAGAATGGAGGACATATTTTCCCGCCTCTGGCAATTGGTGGAGGACGACTAGTGGGAGTCACACTTCTTTAACAAATATGACCTGTCCAGTAAATAAGTGATCACATTTGAAGACTGAAATACCCTTAAAGGATATGTGCACCCAATGGCTTGAAGATGCTGAAACACCAACCCTGAGGTTCTAATTGAAAGTGCAGCATCAGGAAAAAGCTTTGCTGCCATTTTTGCAGTGGATCCTCCACCGAAACTGCCCGGAACAAACAGGAAATCCCTGCATGTGTCGTGGCTGTTGAACGACAGGAGACATGCAGCCGCGGGGACTAGGACATATTTTTTGTGCACGCCGAAGACACTCGGTTAGCACCCGAGCATGCTCGCTCATCACTAGTCCAGAACTCTGAACCTACTACTGCCCCAACATTTCCAACTCCCCTTCTGATTAGCCGGTGCAGCCTCATGCATGTATGCATCACACCATATCAGAATGACGAGACAGTCTACTGATCAGAAGAGGCAGCCAGGAACGTCGCGGTGATAGGAGACTCGCAACGCTCTGGTCTGGTGGCCACACATTACCAAGATGGTTGCAGAGTCTATTTGCTCAATTCTATGCAAAAAAAAGATTATATATATTTATATATACGGTATAAAAAAATGGGCAAAAGAAGGGATTTTTCATAATTGATTGCAGCAACACAGCATTGCAGATGGTCAAACACCGGAAAACCTCCACAACATCCAATTAGGACTGCTCTCTGGAGCAGAATCCTCTATGTCAGGCCTCAGCAGCATTGATAATCTCTCACTACGGACTCTCCTCTCCTTGCACACATTTGATTTTACTTCTAAATCAGGGAGGTTTGAGCTGTGTGACTATAAAGGAAAAAAAATAACGCATACAGAACATAAAAGAAGAAGGGTACAAGGACACCAGAAAGCGCTCAGTGTCCTCACAAACAACGGCGCGGTGACGAGAGACGAGCGCAATTACCCAAGGACAGTGGGGCGAGCCGGAACAAAACAGCGCGCTCGCAGGAATACACACAAATACAGGCACGCAAAATAACACACGCACCACCTAAGGGGGTCCGCACTAAACAAACATGTGTATACGCAATGCAAAATTTATGCATGTGATACATATTAATGACTGGAGCCGCGAGCCGTCACTCTCGCCATAACTACTAAACGCATGCTAATTCGTTATCCCAAACATTTTCTGCTTGGAGAAGCAATGTTGTGCTGAAGGAGAGGAAATCTAAATGTTACAATGAGGTGATGATATTAAGAGGGATGAAGAGACCGGATCCCACAGAATTCTGGCCCATACAGAGGGGGGAGGGGGGATTTATTACGTGTGCTGTCTCATACGCCAGGCCTAAAGCAAATGGTTCCTCTAGTGCAGAATTTTTTTTTTTAATAATTAACCAGGTAGTGGTATGTATTATTACGACAAATCAGGATCCTCCATTGACAATAGGTGATGTCACAGCTCACCTCCTCCCTCTCCTGTACAAAGACAGATATCACCTCTATATACAGTAGATAACACAGGATCCACCATTCACTATAGGTGATGTCACAGCTCACCTCCTCCTCCTGTATAATGACTGATAACACCTCTATATACAGTAGATAACACAGGATCCACCATTCACAATAGGTAATGTCACAGCTCACCTCCTCCTCCTGTACAAAGACAGATATCACCTCTATATACAGTAGACAAGACAGATATCACCTCTATATACAGTAGACAACACAGGATCCACCATTCACAATAGGTGATGTCACAGCTCACCTCCTCCTCCTCCTGTACAATGACTGATGACACCTCTATATACAGTAGATAACAGGATCCACCATTCACTATAGGTGATGTCACAGCTCACCTCCTCTCTTTCCTGCACAAAGACAGATATCACCTCTATATACAGTAGACAACACAGGATCCACCATTCACAATAGGTGATGTCACAGCTCACCTCCTCCTCCTGTACAAAGACAGATATCACCTCTATATACAGTAGATAACACAGGATCCACCATTCACAATAGGTGATGTCACAGCTCACCTCCTCCTCCTGTACAATGACTGATGACACCTCTATATACAGTAGATAACAGGATCCACCATTCACTATAGGTGACATCACAGCTCACCTCTTCCTCCTCCTCCTGTACAATGACTTGCTTAGATAAGAGCATACCTAGTTTATACTTCTATACAAATAAATAGGGTCTGAGTCAGTCTAATGCTGCAAATGTCCATGCGTAAAAATTCGATTTCTTTTTAATTATAGAGAAATGGAAATCGGGGAAAAAATGCAAACCATAGGTACATTTTCTAATAAACACATTCCCTTTAAAATAAAATTACAAAACCAAAACTGATGAATCAAAAAAGGAGAAGGATAGTCTACAGCCCAAGCAGGGAGTATGAAAGGCAAAAAGTTCATACGGTAAATATAACCACAAGAAAGATTTACCGTAAGTATTTCAAAGTCTGGTGTTTACTTTTAAATAAAAGTCTTCCTTCTTTGTTGCCTTTTTTTTTTGCTCAAATACATGAAATTTGCTCAAATACATGAATTTGGGACTAAAACATTTTTTTACTTGTATGGTATTGTTTGGCTTTTAGTTTGCCTGCACATTCATCTTTGATGTGGTCATAAATGAGCTCAGAGAATTAAGAATTAAAAAAAAAAAAAAAAAAAAAGTTTTTCAAACTCTCTCATAAGAACGAGCTCACTGACTGATTCTTAGCTCTCTAATTTTGCAGCCAACATTAGGAAAAGCAACAGAGGGAAAAAAAAGAAAACTGGTATTAAATTAATGAAGCTTAATATATTTTTTTTTACATGCATTTAAGTAAAAAAATAATAATAATTATCTTCCAAAAGTAGACAATGGTTTTTCTCCTCAGCTATAGGAGTAGAGAGAAGGAATTCATGCAGAGAATTGTCAAAATTAATTGCATTGACTATAAAGAGCACACTCCGGCTCCTATCATGGGAAAAATAGTGCAGTGAAGGCTGCAACGCAGATGTGAACAGAGACCAATGCGGCTGCGCACAAAATAAGTGGATCTGATTAATAGCCAGCAAATGAATAACGTGAAGGATAAAACGACTGTGCTTCAAGAGTCAGGGCGTACATTAATAGGATGTGTCCATGTGGACTATACATTGTGAAGCATAAAGCAAATAATTAAATACAGAATCCCGGCCATTTTCTGTTTTCTGCTAATGGATTGCTTCTACTTAGAAAAAAAAAAAAAAAAATCAATACAACTGTTTAAAAAGAATCTGTAGTATGCTCGCCATTGATCGCTTCCTGAAAAGCATTAACGATCTATATAAAATCGGGGGGCTCTAATGCGTCACATGGAGCGGCCGCCGTCGAGGAGCGATGGCGCTTCAACACCACAGCACTGCCGAATTCAAAGCAAAGCAAAAAAAATAAATAAAAAAAGGACGACACCTAAAATAGCAGAAGCGCGCGCCTGTCCTGACGTTTTTATTATTCATCTGAAAGTCTGCTTTCATATATATTGCAGACCGGCCGTATCAATTTTACATGAAACACACATTTATTATAAATACATTTCGCCACAATGTGGATTTCAAATTGCTTTTGAAAAGACAGAGGTTAATCCAGCATGAACTCCCCCCCAAGAAACAGTCATAGGCAAAGTCTGTCAGAATGGAAATTTTCAAAGAGAGGTTAAGACTGAGAATTAGTATCAAAGGAGACTTTATGTAGGGTGCCGGGGAGCAGCTGGAGGCGTCCGGAGGAAGAGGCAGGAGACCTCGCGGGGAGAAGGGAGAAAAAAAGATCCGTGCTTTATGTGAAAAGTAAAATGATTTTTAATGATTGGGCACAAATCAATTATTATTTCTACCGGCCCACTCCCCGAGCGCAATGGTTGTTTTTAGGAAAAGGAGGGGGATCTAGAACAGTCCATGCACACAACTCATTCAGGCGGAAGCCGTCAGAAACAGCACCGAAGAAATCCTTTATACATATTATATCAGTGTTCCCCAACTCCGGTCCTCAAGAGCCACCAACAGGTCAGGTAGATAGGCAGGGTCAGCTTTTAGGATAACTATCGTCCAGAATTTTTGTGAAGGGAGGACTCGCAGACAGGGCTTGGAGATCACCTATTCTCCGGGTTGACTTTACGGCTATCAGCAGAGCAGTTTTCAGTGATACAGTTTTAAGGGGTATTGACTCTATAGGCTGGAATGGGGGGGGGGGGATCTGTTAGAGCTGATAAGATTAGGTTTAAGTCCCAAGGTGGCAGTCTTTGAATAGCTAACGGTCTAGACCTTGCAGTGGCTCTAATAAATCATGTTACCCATGGGTTGCCAGCTATCTTTTCATTGTAAAATGCTCCTACCTGTACCTTTAAGGTACTTACTGAGATGCCCAGTTCTATACCCTTCTGTAGGAATTCCAAGATCTCAGTAATTGGGACCCCATCCTGTACTCTTACCCCGGAGGTGGAAATGAATTTTTTCCAGGTCTTGCCATAGATTTTAGTGGTGACTGTCTTCCTACTTTTCATTAGTGTGGAGACTAATTTATCCAAAAACCCTCTTCCTTTCAGTAGCATCCTTTCAAAATTCCATGCTGATAGGTGGAGATTCTCTGACTGAGGGTGGAACACTTGTCCCTGAGACAGAAGGTCCAGGAGTTCCGGAAGAACCCAAGGAACGGTGACCGAATAGCATCTTCAGCCAGGAGAACCAAGTTCTTTTGGGCCAGAAGGGAGCTATGAAAATTAGCCTTGATCTATCCTCCTTGACCTTCCACAGAACCGCTGGGATGAGGATGGTTGGGGGAAAGGCATACGCAAGACTCTGTGTCCAAGGGATCATGAAAGCATCTAAAGCCAGAGAACAAAAGGCTTCCACTATCCTGTTGTCGATATTGGCAAAAAGGTCTATTACTGGAATCCCCCATAACTTTACAATCTGATTGAAAATGGACTGATATAAATGTCCATTCGCCCTGTTTCAATTGAGCACAGCTCAGGAAGTCTGCCTTCTGATTCTCTACTCCCCGAATATGCAGCGCGGAAAGGGATTGAAAATGGTCTTCTACCAAATTGAAGATTTTGGAAGTAGTGTGCATTAGGGTTTGGGATCTGGTTCCCCCTGGTGGTTTAGGTAGGCTACCACCACTCGATTGTCCGAAAATACTCGAACATGATGCCCTTGTAGGTTGTGTAGGAAGGCTGATAAGGCGTGGCCCACTGCCCAAAGTTCTTTTTGATTCGAGGAAGCCTCGTGTTCCTGACTTGACCAAACCTCCTGAGTGACCTTGTTGCCCAGGTGAGCTCCCCACCCCATGGGGCTTGCATCTGTGGTAACTATGTGAGAGATCTCTATTACCCAGGGGATCCCTTTTGACAGGTTGTCGATATTCATCCACCAAACTAGGGAATGAGTAGTGGCTGAATTTAGAGTCATGTGACCCTCTAATCGACCCCTTAGTGTAACCTGGTTTTTTAAAATGTCCCACTGGAGATCTCGTGTGAAGTTGTGCCCACTGAATTGCTGGTAGACAGGCAGAAAGAGAACCCAAAAGTGACATTGCCTTTCATAATGCCATGGAGGGATTTAAGAATGCCTTTGATACTAGATTTATAATCTTTTGATTTTTCTGATCTGGGAAGCGACATTCTTGTTTTGCAGAGTCCAATGTCAGACCCAGGAATTCCTGAACCCTGTTTGGCTCTAGCTTCGATTTCTGCAGGTTTAGAAGCCAGCCTAGATTTATTAGGGTATTCATCACTCTGTCGCGCTGTTGTCTGCAGTGCTGGGCAGAGTTGCTCACAATCAAAAAATCATCCAAGTATGGAATAAGCAAGATGTCCTGCGTCCTCAGATGAGCCATCATTTCCGCTATTAATTTGGTAAATATGTGGGGTGTGACGGATATGCCGAAGGGAAGGGCTCTGTATTGGAATTCCCTTATTTATCCTTTCATGGACACCGCTAGTCTGAGGAATTTTTGTGAGTTCTTGTAAATGGGGACGTGATAATACGCGTTGCTGAGATCCAGTACTATCATAAAACAGTTTGGAAACAGAATTTTGATGGTTGATTTTTTGGTTGACTCCATCTTGAATTTCTGATTTTTTACATAACAGTTTAACTTCCGTAGGTTTATTATTGTTCAGAAGGATTCATCTGGCTTTGGCACTAGAAATAACGGGGAGTAAAATCCCTTCCCTCTTTCCAGAGTGGGGACTTCCTGGATGACGGCTTTCTCTAGAAGATTCATTATTTCTTGTTCTAGGGCTTCTTGTTGTTGGGGGGATGGGGAGGACCTCAGGGGAGTTACCACAGTTTTTGAGGAGGTAGGGAAATAAAGTCTATCCAAAGCCCTGACTCAAATAAGTTTAATATCCAGGGGCTGGTTGATATTTTTTTCCAAGCCGGGAAGAACTGAGATAGCCTTCCTCCCGCCTTGGGGGAGCTGTCACTTAGGGGTCTTTTTATCTCGTGAGGAATTGCCAAAAAGGTAACCCCTGCCTCTCCTCTTCCCTTCGTGCCATCTGTTCTGCTCCCTCGGGAGTCTCCTCCAAAAAAATTTTTTATTCCGGAAGGGACGTCTTATTAATGGTGGGGCTAAATTAGAGAAGCTTTTTCTTTTCCCCCGCTTTTTGTAAGATATCATCCAGGGACTCCCCAAATAAGAAGTTTACCTTCGCATGGGATTGAGCAGTTTCAGTTTAGTTTGTAAGTCACCCGGCCAACTCTTGAGTGTTCTACGGGCTGCATTTGAAAGGGCTGCAGATTTAGATGCGAGTTTGACTGAGTCGGCCAATGAATCCGCCAAATAAGCCACCGCGCATCATAGGGATGGGTTCCAACACCTTATTCCTAGGTACCCCATCCCGCAGTTGCTTTTCTAAGTTGTCCACCCATATCATTAGGGATCTAGAAGTACATGTGGGTGCTATGGCAGGTCTCAAACTTTCCCCTGCTGATGCCCAGGCCCTGGGAGCCCTTTTGCCAAGGGGATCATTCAGAGTTTCCACATCCTCAAAGGGGAGTGCAAATTTTTTCGAGGCCTTAGCCACTGCAACGTTAAGTTTAGGGGCCTTATGCCATGAAGTGGAAGCCTCCTCCTCAAAAGGCATGTTTTCTCTTAAGGCAGGATACCAATGAGTTTTTTCTGTCTGGTTTCTTGTAGAGGAATCGGAGTGGGAATAAATTATAGATTCCTTCTTCTTGACCTTTTCCCCTTCTTTAAGGGACTTAAACACAGTTTCTACCACCGACTTGATTACGGATCTTAATTCAGAGGCAAAATTCGGGGTTTCCTCTAAGAGAACCCGGTCCTATACAGGAATCGCAAAGCTTCTTATTCCAGGACTGTGGTATGGGTTTTTCACCCAAGGGGCAGGATCTGTGTTTTTGTCTTTCCCACTCTTTTCTTTCCCTAAAATAAACAGAAGAGAGGGGACCCCAATTAGAACAGTGAACCTTCACGAAGATCACTCACCAATCTGACGCAGCCGCAGGTACCGGATCCGGAGGAGGGGTAGGATCCTGCAATGTGGGTTCCGGGGATGGTAACTTGTTCACCACACTGGAGTTCTTGCTATGTTGTGTGGAATGACTGCTGGATCTAGTACTCCGGTTGTCAGCAGAACACTGTTTCCTCTGCACATCTGATTTCTGTCACTGGTGGTGGCGCGGCTGCTGTTGCTGCGGCGATGGCTGCTGCAGCTGGAGCTGCTGGTCGCTGTCCTCCATTGTTATCACCTGGGACGGCATGCAGCAGGGAGCTCCACAACTCACCGCTTTTTAAAGCTTGGCGCCTATTACCAGCCCCTCCCCCCTGTGGCTGCATCATGTTTTTTTCTACTGCGCATGCGCGCGCAGACCCGAAAGTGCCACATCTAGATCCGGGGCGGCGGCCATCTTGGTGCACCTTGCGCACACTGCGCATGCACCTTCCCCGAAAACCAGAAGTCCTCACTAGTTCTGGCGCAGCATACATCTTGGAACACCCTGGGCACATTCTGCTCCTCGTGCGCGCTTGGCCGGGACCTGGAAGCCCTTGTCTCCTATCCGGAGCGGTGGTCGCACTCCCCCCCCCCCCCCCTACTCACCCTGCAGACCCATCGGTCCCAGGAGTGGGGACTTCGGACACTGCACAAGCCATGGCAGGGGCCTCCCTGCTGCCAGAACCCGGACTGGCCAGCTCCGGAATCCCTCGATGATCTTCGGCTGGCGTCTCAGGTACCGACACCGAATAGGATCCCCGTCAGAGACAGGAAACCAAACTGATGCGGGGGAGAGGTACCACCCATTTATCCTGTAGGTATCATACACACTCCCACGTATGTATGTACAAACGATAAAAGAAAAAACTTTAAAAATTAATATTATATATAGCTGTATTAAAAAGAAATGTTGATAATTGAATAATTGAGACTATTTTGACTCCTAATAAACAAAAATAAAAAGTTGTATGTGCCTCAATATGGTATAAATGGAAGCTAAAAGACACCCTGCGCCAAAGAAGCTGATGTAAAGGAGGGGATAGGACGCAGGCGACAAACGTTTAAAGTTGTTTCTCTTCAAATGAAATAACGAAAAAAAACGAAAAAGGAAAAATTACTTGATTGAGAATCAGAATTGGCCGGTCCATCTCCATTACAATATTCCCAGCTCAGGTTATTGGACTTTCTGCCCTTTGCAGACAATAAGCCGCGTCTTGCAGATAGAAATTGGCACCGACTGTGTTCCAAGTTCTATATTAATGGAAATGTCTTCCTTCGGTTATTTTATGCAGCCATCTAATGCGGCATCATTAAGAGCCAGAGTAATGAGTTTTTGCTTCCTTTTCAAAACTCAACAGATGTGAAGTGATAAAATCGTGCCTTCCCCCCTAATCTTTTTTTTTGGGGGGGGGGAGGAGAAAAGACAGAGCAATTTTCATTGCAGTGTCTTGCAGAGCAAAGAGGTAACACTTATAATTAAGCGATAATGCACCGAGCATATACAAACAATATCTCTCCCAAAAGCCTGTGGGGTACGGGGGCACCGAGTCATGGCCGAAGAACGGATGCTCTACCAGAAGACAAATCGCCTCCAGTCTTCTACAAGAAGAAATTAGGTTTCTTAATAGCTCATAATAAATTACAAAAAAGATACCAATGTCTACAGAAAAAGAGAAAAAAGGCAAAGCAATAAAGGCTATGGACTCCTCTGACACGGAAACAAATTTGTATGCATTATGCATGTACAGTGGGTACGGAAAGTATTCAGATCCCTTTAAATTTGTCACGCTTTGTTTCATTGCAGCCATTTGGTAAATTCAAAAAAGTTAATTTTTCCCTCATTAATGTGCACTCTGCACCACGTCTTGCCTGATAAAAAACAGAAATGTAGAAATTTTTGCAAATTCATCAAAAAGAAAAAATGAAAAAATTATTGATACGCCGACCTCCTGGAGAGTGTTGGTCACTTGGTCGGCTGTTGTGAAGGGGTTTCTCTTCACCATGGAGATTATTGTGCGATCATCCACCACTGTTGGCTTCCGTGGGCGCCCAGGTCTTTTTGCATTGATGAGTTCACCAGTGCTTTTTTTCTTTCTCAGGATGTACCAAACTATAGATTTTGCCACTCCTAATATTGTAGCAGTTTCTCGGATGGGTTTTTTCTGTTTTCGCAGCTTAAGGATGGCTTGTTTCACCTGCATGGAGAGCTCCTTTGACCGCATGTTTACATCACAGCAAAACCTTCCAAATGCAAGCACCACACCTCAAATCAACTCCAGGCCTTTTATCTGCTTAATTGAGAATGACATAACGAAGGGATTGCCCACACCTGTCCATGAAATAGCCTTGGAGTCAATTGTCCAATTACTTTTGGTCCCTTTAAAAACAGAGTGGCACATGTTAAGGAGCTGAAACTCCTAAACCCTTCGTCCAATTTTAATGTGGATACCCTCAAATGAAAGCTGAAAGTCTGAACTTCAACGGGATCTGAATTGTTTGGTTTAAAATTCATTGTTGTAATGTCTAGACCCAAAATTAGAAAAATGTTGTCCCTGCCAAATATATATGGACCTAACTGTATAGGCTGGAAGTCACATCTGTGGAAATCCAGGATGCTGCGGCCTTTATTTGCTCATGTATCAGCACAGCTTCATTCCTGCACTTACTGACAAGTTTTCAGTTTGCAGTGTTCATTCCTTCATTCGTTTTCAAACCCACCGACATACAGATTGGAGCATGATCCAAGTTTCAGTTTTTTTCATCTTATAGGAGTGTCTCTCTCAGTAATGTAGGCTGGATTTAAGGTCTGTGTAATTCCAGAATGCTGCTGCCTTTATTTGCTTCTATCCCACACTTATTTCCTTCTTGCCTCCGGTCTGTTGATTCTGTTAAACCTTAAAACAGAAGAAACTTTCCCCTCTTGCAGTGCAGATCTGGGAACAGCTCCGTCCCTTCTGCTTTCTCAAACACTAAGGCGAGTGCTCCGGATATCATTTCATCAACTCAATGGGATGCAGATTGGCAGCGCTCAAACTTAAATCAGGGAAGTGCTAAAAATGCAAGTTGGGAACATAATGGTGCAAGGAGGATACACCAAAGTTCCCTCATTTGCATATGGATTGAAATTCGATTTCTCTGTCACTTCTACATTTTAATGTATACTGCTGATAAGTTTCCTACAAGGGCCAAGTCCTCCACATAAACGTTCAGCTACTTTATTTTGCAGTTTGGTGGCGAGTGACTCCACTTAAGGTCAATTTACACTGCACAATTATAGTGAACGATAATCCTGCAGTCTAGACTGACGTTCCAATAGTTCTCAGCAGCGAGTCCTGTTTACACAGGACGGTACGCCGCCAGAACAATGATCTTTTGTACAGCACAAAAGATCATTTCACCCGAAGAACAAGAGGTTTGCTTGTTCGTCGGGTGAAATGATCTTTTGTGCTTCACAAAAGATCATCGCTCTTGGCGGCACATTGTCCTGTGTAAACCTAGGAAAATACAGCACCTAATACTACATGTACTGGTGAAATGTAATATTTTCTTCCATGATGCCATAACAAAAATAGAAGAATACTGCAAAATGATTGCTCCCGGCCCCATGATGAGGATTTGTGCCAAGCATCTATAGCAGAGCTGTCACATATATGAATGCATCAGTCCTCCTAGGGATCTGTGATGTAACTATTCAGGCCTCCATTTATCAGCAAAGCTGTTATTTTGCATTTAGCATGTGTTGACTACCTACGGGGTGCCGAAAGTTGCAGCACAAAATCACTGCGTTGTCAAAAACAATCGCTCTGAAGACATGGGGTCTGGATGGATGAGGGGGTGGACATGCGGAGGGAGCAGTTTGGTCTTCCAGACGGCAGCTGCTAAGGATATGGATGACAAAAAGGAACGGTGCCTCTCGAATCCAGCAGTTCACAGTCCTGCGCTGCCTCCAGGCTGGCGCAGATGCCAGCAGTAGTTACTGGGACACAGCTTATCCCCATGATACCCACTGAGATGAAATAGTAGGAAATGATGGGAACTTCAAGGCGACATTGAATTCTTCCTACACGGAATGCAAAATCTCCAAAATCCGTGCAGAAAGATCATCCATGTACGAGCCGGACTACCTGGGGCATCGAGAACGATACTCAATGAGGACCTCAAATCAACCCAGTGCTGAGAACCACAGCATGTTAGGAGCATGCCCTGTAAAATTCCTCTGGTATTCCTCCCGGAAATATATTTCATTGTACAGGAGGAGGAGGTGAGCTGTGACATCAACTATTGTGAATGGAGGATCCGGTGTTATCTACTATATATAGAGGTGCTAACAGTCATTGTAGAGGAGAAGGTGAGCTGTGACAACACAGGAGGTGATGTCACAGCTCACCTCCTGCTGTACAATGTCTGATAACACCTCTATATATAGTAGATAACACAGGATCCACCATTCACAATAGGTGATATCACAGCTCACCTCCTCCTCCTGTACAATGACTGATAACACCTCTATATACAGTAGATAACACAGGATCCACCATTCACAATAGATGATGTCTACTGTATATAGAGGTATTATCAGTCATTGTACAGGAGGAGGAGGTGAGCTATGATATCGCCTATTGTGAATGGTGGATCCTGTGTTATCTACTGTACAGGTCCTTCTCAAAAAATTAGCATATAGTGTTAAATTTCATTATTTACCATAATGTAATGATTACAATTAAACTTTCATATATTATAGATTCATTATCCACCAACTGAAATGTCAGGTCTTTTATTGTTTTAATACTGATGATTTTGGCATACAACTCCTGATAACCCAAAAAAGCTGTCTCAATAAATTAGCATATTTCACCCATCCAATCAAATAAAAGTGTTTTTTAATAACAAACAAAAAAACCAACAAATAATAATGTTCAGTTATGCACTCAATACTTGGTCGGGAATCCTTTGGCAGAAATGACTGCTTCAATGCGGCGTGGCATGGAGGCAATCAGCCTGTGACACTGCTGAGATGTTATGGAGGCCCAGGATGCTTCAATAGCGGCCTTAAGCTCATCCAGAGTGTTGGGTCTTGCGTCTCTCAACTTTCTCTTCACAATATCCCACAGATTCTCTATGGGGTTCAGGTCAGGAGAGTTGGCAGGCCAATTGAGCACAGTAATACCATGGTCAGTAAACCATTTACCAGTGGTTTTGGCACTGTGAGCAGGTGCCAGGTCGTGCTGAAAAATGAAATCTTCATCTCCATAAAGCATTTCAGCCGATGGAAGCATGAAGTGCTCCAAAATCTCCTGATAGCTAGCTGCATTGACCCTGCCCTTGATGAAACACAGTGGACCAACACCAGCAGCTGACATGGCACCCCACACCATCACTGACTGTGGGTACTTGACACTGGACTTCAGGCATTTTGGCATTTCCTTCTCCCCAGTCTTCCTCCAGACTCTGGCACCTTGATTTCCGAATGACATGCAAAATTTGCTTTCATCAGAAAAAAGTACTTGGGACCACTTAGCAACAGTCCAGTGCTGCTTCTCTGTAGCCCAGGTCAGGCGCCTCTGCCGCTGTTTATGGTTCAAAAGTGGCTTTACCTGGGGAATGCGGCACCTGTAGCCCATTTCCTGCACACGCCTATGCACGGTGGCTCTGGATGTTTCCACACCAGACTCAGTCCACTGCTTCCTCAGGTTCCCCAAGGTCTGGAATCGGTCCTTCTCCACAATCTTCCTCAGGGTCCGGTCTCCTCTTCTCGTTGTACAGCGTTTTCTGCCACATTGTTTCCTTCCAACAGACTTACCATTGAGGTGCCTTGATACAGCACTCTGGGAACAGCCTATTTGTTGAGAAATTTCTTTCTGGGTCTTACCCTCTTGCTTGAGGGTGTCAATGATGGCCTTCTTGACATCTGTCAGGTCGCTAGTCTTACCCATGATGGGGGTTTTGAGTAATGAACCAGGCAGGGAGTTTATAAAAGCCTCAGGTATCTTTTGCATGTGTTTAGAGTCAATTAGTTGATTCAGAAGATTAGGGTAATAGGTCGTTTAGAGAACCTTTTCTTGATATGCTAATTTATTGAGACAGGTTTTTTGGGTTATCAGGAGTTGTATGCCAAAATCATCAGTATTAAACCAATAAAAGACCTGACAAATTTCAGTTGGTGGATAATGAATCTATAATATATGAAAGTTTAATTGTAATCATTACATTATGGGAAATAATGAAATTTAACACTATATGCTAATTTTTTGAGAAGGACCTGTATATAGAGGTGTTGTCAGTCATTGTACAGGAGGAGGAGGTGAGCTGTGATATCACCTATTGTGAATGGTGGATCTGGTGTTATCATTCATTGTAACCCTGTCCGTGATAATGAAACCGGCGAAGTCTTCTGCCTCCTTACATGATGCAGTTGAGCCACAATAATTGCCACACACTTTGTCACAGTTTTGCAGCATGTTTTTTTATGGTTTCTACTGTGTTTGCAGCCACAACAAGCCACATGTAGTTTTGCACACAGAGGTCTTGGACTATCACAATTATAACGGCATGGTATACAAGAATACTTTTCGTAGCAAGAAAACAAAAGCGGAAATACAATTCAAAGTACTGTAGAAAATAAAGTTGACTGTGCAGAAAGCAAATCTGGTGCGATTATAGAAATAAATGAGAAAAGTGAGTGGAACGTAGCTGTGTGTGTCACAGAAGTAGAGCGGATAACGAAGCCGTAGAGGTCGTTGTGGGCAAGAAAAGAGGAAGGGAAGGCATAAAGGCAGAATATACAAGGAGGAGAAGAAGAGCAGGGAATTGGGAGGTTGTGATCCTCCGCCGTACAAACGCCAGGAATAGCAGTCCATGATCCGCCGTCTACAAGGGATGGTAAAGAGGCTCAAGAAAGGAAAATATTCTGGATGGATGTGACATCAGGTGAAACGCAAAGTGCTGTTATTCCCACCAGGCCATCGGTTCATTTAAGGATTTGGGATGAAAAAAGCCTTACAGAGCAGTGAAAGATCTCACGTGGCCTCGATCTACAGGGCCCTCGCGATGATGAAGTATAAAACGGTTCTAGGGTATTACATGTATCTGATGGGGATGTGATAAAAACACCAGAACGCGTCAGAATATATTACCATCATGAATAATACAAGCCGTTATATACTTAAAGCGGCCGTCCACAACTCGCACAGCTCCTACTCATTTCCCATGTTTCCCCCTTGTAAAATAATAATGCCTATACTCCCCTCCGGAGCCGGCGGCGCTGCCCCAGCCGAGCCGGCGGCGCTGCCCCAGCCGAGCCGGCGGCGCTGCCCCAGCCGAGCCGGCGGCGCTGCCCCAGCCGAGCCGGCGGCGCTGCCCCAGCCGAGCCGGCGGCGCTGCCCCAGCCGAGCCGGCGGCGCTGCCCCAGCCGAGCCGGCGGCGCTGCCCCAGCCGAGCCGGCGGCGCTGCCCCAGCCGAGCCGGCGGCGCTGCCCCAGCCGAGCCGGCGGCGCTGCCCCAGCCGAGCCGGCGGCGCTGCCCCAGCCGAGCCGGCGGCGCTGCCCCAGCCGAGCCGGCGGCGCTGCCCCAGCCGAGCCGGCGGCGCTGCCCCAGCCGAGCCGGCGGCGCTGCCCCAGCCGAGCCGGCGGCGCTGCCCCAGCCGAGCCGGCGGCGCTGCCCCAGCCGAGCCGGCGGCGCTGCCCCAGCCGAGCCGGCGGCGCTGCCCCAGCCGAGCCGGCGGCGCTGCCCCAGCCGAGCCGGCGGCGCTGCCCCAGCCGAGCCGGCGGCGCTGCCCCAGCCGAGCCGGCGGCGCTGCCCCAGCCGAGCCGGCGGCGCTGCCCCAGCCGAGCCGGCGGCGCTGCCCCAGCCGAGCCGGCGGCGCTGCCCCAGCCGAGCCGGCGGCGCTGCCCCAGCCGAGCCATAATGTCATACAATCCCTGCAGTCAATCAAAGTCATCCGGAGAGAATGAAGTCAAGGATGATTAGCTGCAGGGATCGTGTGACATAATGTCATCGAATGCCAACACCACTGGAACAGCGCTGATACCAGGGGTGAGTATAGGCATTATTATTATTTTACAAGGGTGAAACATAGGGCTCGAGAAGGTGTTGTCCGAGTAGAGGACAAACCATTTATATGGGTTTGACTGTCAGGGAGAAACTGTTGGGATCGAGGACAACTTCTTCATCGCTGGAGGTCCGACTGCTGGTAACCCGACTGATCCTGGAAAGCAGGGCTTGTGTGAATGGTGAGGTGGTCAATCATGTGTACTGCCACCCCATTCGTTCTTAATGGGATCGCCGGCATGTTTTCAGTATTCCCATAAGAATGAATGGTCCCAACAGAGCTCATGATCGACCAATGAAGGGTCCAACAGTGCTCATGATCAACCACCACTCCAACATCTCGGAAGCGGTGGAGGTCTCAGTAGTCAGGAAGTTATTCCCAACCCCAAACATAGAATAACTTACAAACTTGGGAATAAACATTTATCAAACCGATTAGTAAACCCGGATCTGCTTGGGTTGCGCAAGTCAACAGTGTGAATTACAAGGAGCGTTCTGTATAAAATGCACTTCTCATGGGTTTAATAATGCATGGAAAGTGCACTTAAAGTGTTCAGATGTGTGAGAAGACATTAATTCACTAACCGATCAATTGCTATTAAATGCTCTAGATAGAAATTTCCTTGTGTTATAATTACACGACATTTAATGCGTCGAGATGTTAATCCGATTATGCTCCCAGACAAGGGCTACTCGGGTCGTGTGACCGGACTATTGTGGTGAC
Source organism: Ranitomeya imitator (assembly GCF_032444005.1). Taxonomy (NCBI): domain Eukaryota; kingdom Metazoa; phylum Chordata; class Amphibia; order Anura; family Dendrobatidae; genus Ranitomeya; species Ranitomeya imitator. Next base: position 30,531,587 of record NC_091290.1, read on the forward strand.
GCGTTGTAACTTCGCATCTTATGACTGTCAACAGGATCGCGTGGTTATGACCCGCAGCCACACATTTCACAAGAATTCCTGCTTGATCTGACTGCGGGTCACACACGACTGTGCCCCCATATGCTTCCATGCAAGTCGCGTGTGGCTTGTCAGGATCTACATTTTACTGGGGGCACAGCTAATAGTAAAGCTTTTTATTGTAGGTACACTAACTGAGACAGAATCTACAAATAAAAACCAGAAAATCACATAGTATGATTTTTACATGACTAAATTGCATTTTATTTCATGAAATAAGTAAGTATTTGATCACCGACCAACGAGGAAGAATTCTGCCTCTAATAGACATGGTAGTTTTTCTTTAAGAAGCCGCCTACTCTGCACTCATTACCTGTATTAATTGCACCTGTTTGAACTCCTTATTAAAAAAAAAAAAATGTCCTGAAGGGGTCCAAAACTGAAATCGTGCTACAAAGTCTGCGTGTGGTCCAAGCCTTGATGGGATCAGAGCCTAAACGCCTAAAACTTAAAAGAAACTTCCTGCTGAAAAAAGAAAGCGAAAAGAAACGTACTCTGTTATCTCCTCCGTCACAGTGTGTTCCACCTGCAGTCGAGAGTTGACCTCGATGAAGTAATGTTTGCCATGTTTATCCACAAGGAACTCAACGGTACCTGCATTTTCATAGCCAACCTGCAGACAAAAGAACAGAATTTGAGCACAACCATTAAACCAAGTGGTGTCATTTATAGAAAAAAACTTGTAAACAGTCATTGTTCTAGGTCTTTGGTCATTGCCACCAGGACAAATCAGAAGAAGTCTCTTGGTGACAAAAGATTATTTTACTGTAATGACTCAAGCAACTGAGCAAAATGTGACTATGTAGTAGAAAAAGTTCAAAATTGGAACTGGAGATGAAGTACGGTAGTTCTCGAATCCGCTCATTCTTCAACCCCCAAGTTATCCACAATTTGTGTACATTTCCTTATCAAATGCTGCCTAGTATAAGACATCATCTTTTCGTTTGAGGTCCTTCATCGTAAAATCCTTCACAATTCATCAACTCCTCACGCTGGTTTTTCAATCTTCCTGTTCCTCTACTGCACGGATGCACAATCTTTTTCTGGCCCAACAGCCACAACCAAAGTTTGAAGTAATCAGGCCCTGACGCTGCAATAAAACTTTAAAGAGACATTTGTGGCATATTGAAATTATAGGCTACAAATGGATGACTGGTGCTGGTTCGACTTCCAGGACTCCAATGTGTCAGTAGACTGGAAGTCAATTTTTACTACTCGTTTGCACTCCAGAAAGTAAGAGGTTATGGAAGCAACTCTCTCCATTGTCAGTGCTAAATTGACCAATTATTTTACGGCTTCCATAAAGCGACAATGAGGATAGCCACACACGGGCATGGCCACCTTTTCACCATCATTTACTTTTACTGGATGGCCACAAAGGGTTCAGTAGGAGATCACCATTCTCTCGATGCATGGGGATTCAGAGATGGCCATGCGGTGCATCATTAGTACTTAGCTATCCATGCTCCTGCCTACTTGGAACTCCTCTTCTCCCAGATATAAAATATGCATGCGAGAAGCCACCAGTGACCAAAATATCGGTAACCAGAGGTTTGGGTGCGGAACAGATTGACATTGTGGGTCATAGGTTGTGCGCCCATGATCTACTGTGTGCCAGTCATCACCGATAAAATACTAATAATTAGTGATGAGCGAAAGTGCACAGATAACGTCTTATCCGAGGATGCTTGGGTGTTCTCCAAGCATCTGGAAATGGTTGTATATTATGTTAGCGTCCGCATGGCTACGTGATTTGTGGCTATTAGGGAATCCCCTTGTGATGAGGTTGTTTAACAAACAGGAAACCCCTGCATGTGTTGAGGCTGTCACACAGATGCAAATCATGCAGCCGCAGGGACTCACACATAACATACCAGTACCTCCAGATACTCGGATAACACCTGACCATGAGATAAGACATCACCCAAGCACGTTCACTCATCACTATTAATGACACGACTCTCCAAAACCTACAAACAAAAAAGGCAGCACTCTGTAATGCCAAAACTTGCAAACATGAAATATGAAAATTGGGTTGCATTACTGCACTAGAAATATGAAAAATTGAGAAAGTTCAGCGCATAAATTGGCCAATTCATGTGTACCTGGTAGCCACGATAAGGCAATCCTCGCTTACCAGGACCCAAGAATGCCTTTCACCAAAACCTTTTTTCAAAAAAACTGCCCGTCACATCCAAACATAGAAGTGTGAACAGGTGCTGAACCTAGAGTCACCAACTCGTATACAGTGAAATAAGGCTACTTTCACACTAGCTTTTTTTGACGTACGTCGCAATGCGTCGTTTTGGAGTAAAAACGCATCCTGCAAAGTTGGCCGCAGGATGCGTTTCTCTCCATAGACTTTCATTAGCGACGCATTGCAACGTATCGCCACGCGTCGCATCTGTCGTGCGACGGATGCATCATGTTTTGGCGGACCGTCGGCGCAAAAAAAGTTCCATGTAACTTTTTTTGGTGCGTCGAGTCCTCCCCCTCCTCCCCGGACCTTACAATGGGGCAGCGGATGCATTGTAAAACAGCATCCGCTGCCCACGTTGTTCTTTTTTTTTTCGCAGTTTGCGTCAGTACGTCGGGCCAACGCACTGCGACGGGCCCGTACCGACGCTAGTGTAAAAGTAGCCTAAATAAGACAGCACACTGCGGCGCTAAAACATGCTAACATGAAAATTGAACTGCATTAAAGCACTAGAAATATGAAAAAATGAGAGCGTTTAGCGCATAAATTGGCCGATTCATGTGTACCTGGTAGCCACATTAAGGCATCTCTCGTATACCAGGTCCTAAACTTTCCTCGCTGAGAATAAACGCCTTCATCTGAATGGGAACCTGTGAATCCTCTTCTTAGACTAAATTACCTCTTTCTGTGGAGGGGTAATGGACACGCTGCGATTAAAACACCTGTGGCTAAGAGGTGGAGGAGTGCTCAGTCAGAAGGCTAATGAATACATGTATATCCTCATCTATAGCACTCTCGTTAGCCCAAGACATTAGTCCCCTCCTCGACCTACATACTACTTTTCCAAAGAGCAACCTAAAAAGCCCCATCAACGACATGACTAATCTGCATCTGATCTCACCCCTGCTCCTCCCATAGATGAGCCCTCAGGGGCAAGGCTCTTCTGTACCAGTCTAGCACTCCGTAACTCATGTCTTGTGCATGTTCTTTTTTGCCTCTTTAATTTTATGTATTCAAACCCCTAGATATTTTTCTGAGAGCTAATGGAGATATGAAATAAATAATCTACAAGAAAGGATGAAAATGTTTTTTTCCGACCGTGATTCTCTTATCCGATATCAGAGATTAAGATTACTTTTTTTTTCCCAGAAAGTAATGAATAGCCATAAAGGACAGAGAGTGCTCATTCCCCTTGATCTATTCCTCATGCGGAGGGATAGACTCTTTATGACTTGTATTGCTGGCTGTCTGAGTTCAGCTATCCATACCCAAAATGAAAAGGTCACGATTGTACTTGCCAGATCTGGAACCATGCCCAGACTAACAACTACAACGTAGCAAAAAGTTTAACATTTAGTTTGGCAGAGGAAGCACAGTTCCTGTATTAAATCAGCAAATCCGAAAGTATTAATTATAACATTCAAATAAAACCTGGGCAAATGTTATGCCCATTACAGCAGGAATACACTGTTTCATCGGTGATACTTTATCGTCTGGTATTGTTGGCCAATTTAGTCAACCCTTTCCATTTGTCCTCTAGGGCATTGAGGTGTTTTGACATCTGGAGGTCACATTGAAGTCCCCATTAGCTGTAATAGTTGTCTCGACCACTTGAAGAATTGTTGCATTAGCGCTTTACACACTTCCGAAAACTCCATCTTCAAGGAAAGCTGATCCCTTTTGTACTCCGGCATTGGAACAACTCTCGACCAGCTAATTTTCGGCAAAAGACACAAATTAACCAGGGTTGGTCACCCAATAAATAAAGTTGCGAGTTGCATCAACCTTGGTTGGGTAGGACTCGTTTTCCAAATTATCTTGAATTTTTGTTATGAAGGGGCATCATCCTGTTGAAAGAATCCACGGTCATTAGAGATTAAAGCTCCCATGAATAGGTGGACATGGTCCACAACTATGTTTAGAGTAGGTCACATCCACACGAATGTCAGGCTTTCTCAGTAGATCTAGAGTATCACATTGCCTCCATCAGCTCATTCTTGCGCCATCTCTTCCCCCATGGCTCTCCACATGATACAAATGCAAGGAAAAAAAACATATGACTTCTTAGACCGGGCAGCCTTCTTCTGCTTTATGGCCAAGTTCTGATCCTCATGTGCACAATTGTAGACTCTTTCGGTGGTGGCCCGCATGGTCATTCTGATTGTTCTGTAGCTTTGAAGCTAGCTGCCATGCTGAATGTGTTTTTTCCGCACCAACCCATCGGCCGTTAAATTGTTTTGATGGATCGTTCACCTGGCATTCATCTCGGCCGGCTCTCACACATAGGAGCACTCTTTTGGCAGAAGAACAATCATTTCTCCAGGAGAGCTGATGCCAGATATATGTCTGGAGGCGGCTTATCTCAGAACAATAGTTTCAGCAGTCGACATTGGAAATGCCAGATTGTTACCTCCCTGAAAAAAATTCTTGGGGCAACAATACATAAAAGAGTGTCGATATTGGCAGGTTCGTCCGACATTAGACTAATGTGTGTGGTGGCCCTTTGCAATTCGTGATACCGTATTCACTGTTTGTCCTTCCTATAACCACTTTCAGTTGGTACAATACTTACAAGGAGCACAAAGTCACCTAGACATCACAATATGACTTAAGTCAAAGTCTCTATGACCCTTGCACTTGCCAAATTATCCCATTTCTCAAAGACTAACTGTTCAGTTGCCGAATGAATTCCACCCCTTGACAAATGCCATTGTCACAAGATAATCAATGTTCCTCACTTCACTTATCAATGGTTTTAATGTTACGGCTCATCTGAAAAGGGTTGGTGTGAAGACGCTATAAGACAATGATGAATCGCTTTCCTTCTCAGCTCAACTCAATGCACAGCTAACAAAACAGAGAGGTGTGCGGTAACAACTAGGTTTCATGGCTACTCGGGCACACCTGAGCAAGAATAATGCTGCCTATACGTGACATGATCTTAAAAGGAGAACTACCAGAAACTATGAGAAAGCAATGAAATTGAAATACCGGACAGGTTATTACGATACGCATTGCCCCTATGACAAACACTATGAAAATATTGGGTTGTCCGAGCACAGAAGCAGCAAGAATTACCATGAACACCCAGAACCGAATTGTTATAATATGGTGGCCTTGGAGCAGCATGAGACGTACTCTGGAGAAGTTGGTACCTGTACTGACCGCAAACCCTGAACCTAGCAGCGCAACTAGAAGTAGCCGTGGGGGGTACCTAACACTCCCTAGACCCCTCGACACAGCCTAAGAAACTAACTACTCCTAAAGACAGAAACAGGAAACCTATCTTGCCTCAGAGAAAATCCCCTAAGGACAGACAGCCCCCCACAAATATTAACCGTGAGAGGAGAGGAAAAAAACATACGCAGACATGAAATCAGGATTTAGCATAGGAGGCCATACTAGCTAAATAGAAAGAATAGAACAGAGTACTATGCGGTCAGTATTAAAACACTAGAAAATATCCACCACAGAAAATACAAAACACCACATCTGACTAAAGACATGGAGGGTATATCTGCATCTCCAGAGACACAGCAAGGCTGCAAAAAATACTTCACAGACAAAGCTGGACAAGACAAAACATGAAAATGCACAGAACTATAAGGTCCACAGCAGGTGGACAGCAAAAACAAAGCCAGGACTTATCTTTGAAGAAAAGCACAGCGAACAGGAGAGACCAGAAGGGATGTGAATCCTCCAAAAACAATGGACAACTGGCAGGGACTAAAGAGTCCTGCAAAGCTATATACCCCAGTCAGTTTTGCAATTAGTAGATACACCTGTCCAATCCTGCAGTCCAGGCACAACTGCATTACCCTCTACAACCACCGGAGGGAGCCCAAAAGCTGAATTCACAACACCAAATCTTCTGATCGCAGCTGATCAGCCCCCCCACCAATCTCACATTGATGATCAATCTCAATGGGAAAGTAATAGACAATCCCTTTGTTATACAATTTTTAAAGTCTTTCCTAAATAGCAGGTTGAAAACAGGTTAAGCAGCCCAACCCTTAAGGAGTTTATGGGCACTGGATTTTTTTTCCCTTTTTTGCAAATCGGGCTATATTAAACATTTTGAACATTTATTTCTACAGCCTCTATGAATTGTGATTCATTACAATGCATTACAAGCTTCTCTAAGGCAAATGCAGGAGAATGTAAAAAAACACAAAGGCTGACAAACTGGCTGACTGTCAGATTCACAGATATCACATTCTGCAGCCACTTATGTACAGTGAAGCATAAAGGCTGTAGAAGCCAAAACAGTTTTACATTTCAAATAAACCCAATTGTAAAACTTTTTCTAACCCAAACATGCATTAAGAAAAATGAAACTGAAGACCTTGCTGTCTAATGCATTGCGTGAAAACTTTATAACAGCACTGTATTGACAAACAAAAATGTAAAAAAGGCCACAAATCTTTAAAAATAATTATATATATATATATATATATATATATATATATATATATATATATATATATATATATATATATATATATATATATATATATATATATATATATATACACACACATACACATATATACACACATCCATCCTTTCCTCAAAAGGTCAAAAACTTTTTTTTAATCGAATTTTACTTTTTACCTTTTTCTTATTGTTTTCAATATATCCATGGGAAAATGTATTATCTGTGGCCTATTTTATTTAACTTTTAATGCAAGGTCAGCAAATATATATATATATATATATTTGCTGACCTGGTTTTAAAAGTGAAATAAAATAGGCAACGGATAGTACATTTTTCCATGAGTATTGTGAACAATAAAAAAAAGGTAAAAATTCGATAAAAAAAAAAAAAGTTTTTGACTTTTGGAGGAAAAAAAATTATTTATAAGGAAATGCACCTACAAAATAGAAAACATTAAAATAAAAGTCCTCACACAAACATTTCCATTCAATGAACAGTGAAGAAAAATGTCAAATATGAAAAAAGAAAAAAAATAAGTAAAATCGGTGAACATTGTAAAGATAAAAAAAAGGCAAAAATATAAAAAAAAAATATTTGAATATTGTGGAAAAAAACAACTTTTATTTATTCATAAAGGCAATGTCGCTTTAGAATATTTACAACCAATAAACTCATGGTCTGTAAGGAACATATAGTCGTCCTGACTGTGGGGCAGGAGCGGAGCTCAGCTCTAGAGATAATTCTGCTGCATTTACGACACCTTTCTTGGAAGCAGCTGCTGTTGGACAATAGCGATTCCCGCCGCTCCTCCATAATTTTTGAAATATCTGCGCCAACCATTGGCAGGAAACCTTTTCGCCTTACCAAACAGACAATATTTCTACGCCAGTGAAAATCGTGAAACGAAGAGATCAGGTGAAAAAGCAACATATGGCAAGTCAAATTGAGCTAGTATTACTGCCGAGAAGACGGTAAAAGCATCCGACGGCAGCTGTTGTCTTATTGTCGCTTCTAAAAAGGCAGAAAGATAAGATAAAACAAAAAGACCTGACCTCGTTATTGCGCGTTACACTGTGCGCCACTGGCAGGGTGCAGCTCCAGACAACTGTCACCTTAAATATTAATCTACTGCGGAGGTTTAGCCTACAAGACTATCGAAGGAAGGCAAAGACGGGGGAAATCAAAAAACATGACAAACCTGCTGTTAATGAGTGGCTGAAGCAATGTAACAGAAGGAAAGTCATTCCACGAATCCTGAGCTTAAAGCGTTCCAGCTCTGCCAAACAAAACCGGTAGGAATCCATGGGTTTTCTGTCCATATGCTCCAAAAAAACAAACAAAAAAAACCCCACACACTACTGGTGCAGATATGTATTATATATTTAGGAAATGTTCTAATTCTCAAACACTTATTTTACATCTACTCTAGTGCTTCCCCTACATGAGCAATTTTTCCAGCACTATAGGTGCAGGAACAACCTTTTCCTCACTTCTCATTATGCACCGTGTCGGCCATTGTCCAATAACCTCTCTCATGCCAGTATGCGATTGGACAGACAGGAAAGTATGAGTTGAGTGATATTTGGGGAGTTCATTTAATTTAAAAGTTATGTCTTATTTGCAGATGTATCAGTTTTATTTATTAAATGAGAAAACGGGTGAAAGGACATGGGCCATTTAAGGGGGTTCCTACCCCACTGCCCCTCCAGTGTATAACATCGGGGCCCCATTGCCACCCCAGTGTATGACATCCGGCCCATCGCCCCATGGTGAACAACATTGGGCCCCATTGTCCCCCGTTGTGTAATATCCAACACCATTGCCCCACAGTGTACAGCATCAGACCCCATTTCCCCAGCTGTATAACCTCCGGCCCTCCACTATGCTGCCTGTTTTACGAACACGTGACAGAATGACCGGTGGTCCAGAGCTCACTGCCAGCGTGGTCCTGTAATAGGAGCCACCAGGGTAACATGTCCGTTCATGAATATTCACATTCACATATAGACACAGATTAGATATTGAAAAAAACTTTGACAGTGAGGGAGATCAAGAGTGGAACAGGCTGCCACCAGAGGTGGTGAGTTCTCCTTCAATGGAAGTCTTCAAACAGAGGCTGGACAGACATCTGTCTGAGATGGTTTAGTGAATCCTGCATTGAGCAGGGGATTGGAGATGATGACTCTGGAGGTCCCTTCCAACTCTAACATTATATGACTCCCCCTTCACCTGTGAGGATTACTATTGAGAAGAGCAGGGAACCACAACAGCATCCGTAACGTAATAGAGCGGGGGCCCCAGCCCCCCCAAGTGCTGTGGAGCAGAGGGCAGAAAAATCACCAACTCTCTGCTGACTCCTTAACTGCAGAGTCCAGACCTCCTCTGGTATTAACTTCAGAACACTACGCCAAACGCCGGGAGCTTCATGGTTGAGCAGTTGCATACAGCCTTACATCACCAAGCACAATGCCAGGCATTAGATGAGTGGTGTACAGCCACCACCACTGGACTTTGGAGACGTGTTCTGTGCAGTGATGGATCGCACTTCTCTATTTGGCATCTGTTGGATGAGTCTGGGTTTGAGAAATTACAGGAAAAAGACATTACCCCCTGACTCCACTGTGCCCTGTGTACAGTTTGGTGGAGGAGTATAATGCTACTAGATGGTGGCCCGATTCTAACGCAACGGGTATTCTAGAATATGCATGTCCACGTAGTATATTGCCCAGCCACGTAGTATATTGCCCAGCCACGTAGTATATTGCCCAGCCACGTAGTATATTGCCCAGCCACGTAGTATATTGCCCAGCCACGTAGTATAATGCCCAGCCACGTAGTATAATGCCCAGCCACGTAGTATATTGCCCAGCCAAGTAGTATATTGCCCAGCCAAGTAGTATATTGCCCAGTCACGTAGTATATTGCCCAGTCACGTAGTATAATGCCCAGCCACGTAGTATATTGCCCAGCCACGTAGTATATTGCCCAGCCACGTAGTATATTGCCCAGCCAAGTAGTATATTGCCCAGCCAAGAAGTATATTGCCCAGTCACGTAGTATAATGCCCAGCCACGTAGTATAATGCCCAGCCACGTAGTATATTGCCCAGCCACGTAGTATATTGCCCAGCCACGTAGTATATTGCCCAGCCACGTAGTATATTGCCCAGCCACGTAGTATATTGCCCAGCCACGTAGTATATTGCCCAGCCACGTAGTATATTGCCCAGCCACGTCGTATATTGCTCAGCCACGTCGTATATTGCCCAGCCACGTAGCATATTGCCCAGCCACGTAGCATATTGCCCAGCCACGTAGTATATTGCCCAGCCATGTAGTATATTGCCCAGCCACGTAGTATATTGCCCAGCCACGTAGTATATTGCCCAGCCACGTAGTATATTGCCCAGCCACGTAGTATATTGCCCAGCCACGTAGTATATTGCCCAGCCACGTCGTATATTGCTCAGCCACGTCGTATATTGCCCAGCCACGTAGCATATTGCCCAGCCACGTAGCATATTGCCCAGCCACAAAGTATATTGCCCAGCCACGTCGTATATTGCCCAGCCACGTAGTATATTGCCCAGCCACGTCGTATATTGCTCAGCCACGTCGTATATTGCCCAGCCACGTAGCATATTGCCCAGCCACGTAGCATATTGTCCAGCCACGTAGTATATTGCCTAGTCACGTAGCATATTGCCCAGCCACGTAGTATATTGCCCAGCCACGTAGTATATTGCCCAGTCACGTAGTATATTGCCCAGCCAGGTAGTATATTGCCCAGTCACGTAGCATATTGCCCAGCCACGTAGTTTATTGCCCAGCCACGTAGTATATTGCCCAGTCACGTAGTATATTGCCCAGTCACGTAGTATATTGCCCAGTCACGTAGTATATTGCCCAGCTACGTAGTATATTGCCCAGCCATGTATGTAACAGGTTAAAAAATAAAAAAGAAACATATACTCACCATCCAAGGGCCCCTTGTAGTCCTGTCGCCTGTCTGCAGTGCACGCGGCAGCTTCCGGTCCCAGGGTTGGTATGAGCGCAGGATCTGTGATGACGTCGCGGTCACATGATCGTGACGTCATGGAAGGTCCTTCTCACATAGCATCCTTAGCACCGGAACCTGCCGCTTGCACGGCCGAGGACAGGACGCCATGTCGGAGTGTGAGAATGATGTTTTTTTATTATTATTATTATTTGTAACATTAGATCTTTTTACTATTGATGCTGCATACGCATCATCAATAGTAAAAACTTGGTCACACAGGGTTAAGAGCTGCGTAACCGGAGTGCGTTACACCCCGCTCCGGTAACGCTGGCATTAACCCTGTGTGAGGGTTGACTGGATGACTGGAGGGGAGTACGGAGTGGGCACTGACTGCCAGGAGGAAAGAGCGGCCATATTGCCGCCAGACTGTGGCCGTCGCTGATTGGTCGTGGCAATGGTCGTGGGCGTTTTGCCACGACCAATCAGCGACTTGGATTCCATGACAGACAGAGGCCGCGACCAATGAATATCCGTGACAGAAAGACAGAAGGACAGACAAAAGGACAGACAGAAAGATGGAAGTGACCCTTAGACAATTATATAGTAGATGGGTATGTTTTTCAGGGCTCAGCCTTGGCCTCCTCATCCCAGTGAAGAAAAAATCTTCATTCTTCAGCACAAGACATTATCGACAATGGTAGCTTCCAGCTTTATCGGAACAGTTTAAGGAAGGTCTTTTTTCTATTCCCTCTGTGCGCAGTACACAAAAGAATATCCATAATATTTTGTTAGCTGATAACTAGTGATGGGCAGACCCCTAAATGTTCGGGTCCACCATGTTCGGCCGAACAATTTAAAAAAAAAAACAAAACCATTCGGTTTGGGTACCAGAACAGTACCCGAACCTGGACCCCACTCAAATGCCTGACAGCGTGGCAAACACTGCCACTGATCGGTGGTAACATTATTACCGGAAGTCAGAGAGCTGTGGTGCACACGCTGACTGATGACAGCATGAGCCAGCACCTCAGCTGTAACCGGCGGTAAAAAGTTTCCCTCCGGTCACAGAGGCATCGGCTGGTGAGAGAGTATTACTCCCATCAACCTACGCTTGCTGCCGCTGACAGCAAAAGCAGGCGGATGATGGGAGTAATCATCAGCCGATGCCTGTGCTATAAATAAAAAAAAAGTGTGTGTTCCCCTCTATTTTTGATAACCAGCCAGGCAAAGCCGAGATAGGTACGAGATAGGTACGAGATAGGTACGAGATAGGTACGAGATAGGTACGAGATAGGTACGAGATAGGTACGAGATAGGTACGAGATAGGTACGAGATAGGTACGAGATAGGTACGAGATAGGTACGAGATAGGTACGAGATAGGTACGAGATAGGTACGAGATAGGTACGAGATAGGTACGAGATAGGTACGAGATAGGTACGAGATAGGTACGAGATAGGTACGAGATAGGTACGAGATAGGTACGAGATAGGTACGAGATAGGTACGAGATAGGTACGAGATAGGTACGAGATAGGTACGAGATAGGTACGAGATAGGTACGAGATAGGTACGAGATAGGTACGAGATAGGTACGAGATAGGTACGAGATAGGTACGAGATAGGTACGAGATAGGTACGAGATAGGTACGAGATAGGTACGAGATAGGTACGAGATAGGTACGAGATAGGTACGAGATAGGTACGAGATAGGTACGAGATAGGTACGAGATAGGTACGAGATAGGTACGAGATAGGTACGAGATAGGTACGAGATAGGTACGAGATAGGTACGAGATAGGTACGAGATAGGTACGAGATAGGTACGAGATAGGTACGAGATAGGTACGAGATAGGTACATTTTCTTCAAGTTCTTGGTGGACTTGTTTGGTGACCCTTATGAAGTGGCTCCAAACTGGAACTTTAATATTAAAATATTCACAAAAAGAAAATGCGTGCGTAATAAACACATGCACATTTTCACATCTCTCGATGCATACAGGCGCAGCAGATCGTTATGTGGAAAGACAGAGACAAGGACTTTGAAACTGAAACAAATGTGAGATGACAGGTGTTTCGACAGGGAACAAACCTCCTCCAAGGACACGAGCAGAATGGAAGTAAACAGTACAGTGAATATACTTTACCCACCAAACCTGCAATGTAGTGGAGCGAATAACAGCACGAGCTGTGGTCAGAAGCAAAAAGGGAAACTATGTGTCAATGTATAGAACATATTTAGTCGGTGGTCGCAGGTTCTGCCTCTTACAGGACTATTTCAGACACCCCGTGATACAATCCATAGAGCATAGCGAGGCACATCTGCTACATTTATTGGTCAGTGATGCAGTAAAACAGTCTATAAAGCAGCATTGTTCTCCGTGTCACCCAATAGGGGAAGTAGCAATTCTTCTTGACTGATCATTTTGACAAACTTGTCATTACTATAAGGTTTGAAGCGACAGACTATTAGTTCCTGCGTGCGAGTCATTGTGCCTTTCAATATACAGACATGCTTGAAGAAATATTCCGCATTAAGTACTTAAAAGATGACTCTTCTTGAAATAGTCTAAATCGTGCAGGAGCTATTGAGACGCTCCACGTAGAGGGACTGCACATTATGGAGATCCACACGCAGCAGTCATGTGTGGCGTTTCTGTATCGTTCCTAGAAGACGCATGTAGGAGACAAGAAGGCTTCCTAAAAAATAAAATAGGGAGTGTTGGGGGATCTCTGGGAAAATTAGGCAGCAAACAAATCCTCCTGCTAAGTGATAAACAAAAAGCCACACAAAAAAAAAAAAAAAAAAAATCAACAATCACCATAAAGCAGGTTTCAGACTTGCGACATCCATGACTCAAGAGCGGACTGTGATGTCCTAACTCTCCTGGAGTATCCGGACCCAAACTAAAAAATTTAAGAAAAAAAAAAAAAAAAAAGTATAAAATCAGAAAATAAGGAGAGGGCGAGAAAGAGAGGGCGCGAAAGAGAGGGGGCGCGAAAGAGGGGGCGCGAAAGAGGGGGCGCGAAAGAGGGGGCGCAAAAGAGGGGGCGCAAAAGAGGGGGCGCAAAAGAGGGGGCGCAAAAGAGGGGGCGCAAAAGAGGGGGCGCAAAAGAGGGGGCGCAAAAGAGGGGGCGCAAAAGAGGGGGCGCAAAAGAGGGGGCGCAAAAGAGGGGGCGCAAAAGAGGGGGCGCAAAAGAGGGGGCGCAAAAGAGGGGGCGCAAAAGAGGGGGCGCAAAAGAGGGGGCGCAAAAGAGGGGCGCAAAAGAGGGGCGCAAAAGAGGGGGCGCAAAAGAGGGGGCGCAAAAGAGGGGGCGCAAAAGAGGGGGCGCAAAAGAGGGGGCGCAAAAGAGGGGGCGCAAAAGAGGGGGCGCGAAAGAGAGGGCGCGAAAGAGAGGGCGCGAAAGAGAGGGCGCGAAAGAGAGGGCGCGAAAGAGGGGGCGCGAAAGAGGGGGCGCGAAAGAGGGGGCGCGAAAGAGGGGGCGCGAAAGAGGGGGCGCGAAAGAGAGGGCGCGAAAGACAGGGCGCGAAAGAGAGGGCGCGAAAGAAAGGGCGCGAAAGAAAGGGCGAGAAAGAAAGTGAGAAAGGTAGCGAGAAAGAGCAAGTGAGGAAAAGAAAGAGCAAAAGAAAAAAAAAAGTGAGAGATAAAGAAAAAGAAAAAAAATGCATTTTCCAGCTCCTTAAAAATGTCAAAAAAGTCTTTATTGATCCATATAAAATAGTGCAGATCCTTGCACAAAGTGGATGCAGACAAGTGGAACCACTTTGTGCAAGGATTTGCACTATTTTATATTTTTATGGATCAATAAAGACTTTTTCAGAATTTTTAAAGGAGCTGAAAACGCATTTTTCTTCTCATCTTCCATTACTACACGTCTGGGTCAGGACGAGGTTTCCGCGCTCCGTTGGTCTGTCGGTGAGCTGGCTGTGGCTCTTGTAGCCCATTTTTTTCTTAATTATTTTTAAAAAAAAAGAACACAAAAGAAAGAAAAATTTTAAAAAAAAGAGAAAAAAAAAGAAAGAAAAAGTGAACAGAGGGGGAAGAAATGAGAAGAGGATTTGGGAGCACCTGACGGCGGTGCAATAAGGCTACGTTCACACTAGCGTTATGCTAGTTTGCGTCGGGTTTGCGTCGGGCGACGCATGCGTCATGCGCCCGTATATTTAACATGGGGGACGCATGCGTTTTTGTTTGTTGCGTTGTGCGACGCATGCGTCTTTTTTGCCGCAAGCGTCGGACCAAGAAAACGCAACAAGTTGCATTTTTCTTGCGTCCAAATTTCATCAAAAAACCACGCATGTGTCGCAAGATGCAGCGTTTTTGCATGCGTTTTGGCGCGTTTTTGCGTGTGTTGCGTCGCTGACGCTGCGGCGCACAACACTAATGTGAACGTAGCCTAACGGCACATTCCCTCCCGGTCACAAGGTAGGAGCTGCTGCGCCCACAAGCAGTGAGGAGACCAGAGCAGTAAAGGAGGAAAGGGGCTGATGTTTTTGCACTGATGGGCTGAGGGGGCTGATGTTTTTGCACTGATGGGCTGAGGGGGCTGATGTTTTTGCACTGATGGGCTGAGGGGGCTGATGTTTTTGCACTGATGGGCTGAGGGGGCTGATGTTTTTGCACTGATGGGCTGAGGGGGCTGATGTTTTTGCATCGATATGGGTAATGTAATGGAGAGTTACTTCTATCCGTGGGATAAACCCTTTTAACTTCTATATTTCAAGTTCCTTTTAAGAAACTTCTTAACTACTCAAAATAGGCGATTACACAACGTGGTCATTTACTTTGCGCATCAAATCCATCATGCACAGCGGATACCCACCCGAATACGCAGCATCCATAGGCTCCAGTCTGAGACGTCACGTACAGATGTGAGCACAAAAGTAAAAGGTTTCGTATATTTCACGGTCAAGGAAATGTATGTTCCCAGACATATTAGAAAAGAAAAAAAAAACATTCACAAACGATGATGGAAAGTCTCGGAGAGCGTAACATTTATTATATTTACCGCGCACCGGTGACTGATCTTTTAGGAACAATCGGCAGCTCCTGGTATTATTAGGCCTTATCCCGAGCAGCTGCTGTACGGGGATCGGAGGCCTGCTGGATAAGCACTTTTTCTAAAATATGTAAATTTTGCCTTTTCGTTCCTCGCTAGGAAGCTGCGGACTTGGGCAACGGGGAGCGAGCAGTAAGTGAATTATTAAGGCCGCAGTAGGGCACTGGCTGGATGGTACTTTACATGCGCGCCGTGTGCCTTCCTGTTCACCCCTCAGGCAGATGGCAGGCTGCCCGAAAAGAGAACACGGAAAACACTAAACCAAAGGGGGGGAAAAAAATAAAAGAAGATGAAGCTCACTGCTCAGCTCCAATCGGAGAAAAGGTGAAGAATACCCTGTAATAAGGATGGGGATGATGACACCTAATACGCCGATCAGTAGGCAAATCACTACGATGTCGGAGGTCTCCTCCGTGACATACATCATCGCAACCAGCAAATAGGGCCAATCTACAGTCAACAAGACTTTACCTTTAACTTGCACCTCCACCGATAGATTAGGCCCACCTAATGGCCACATTATGTTTCTTGCCGTGTCAGCAGCGGATGCATCGCTTGCCGTATCGCTGCACTAAATCGCAGCCCCTGTGGTTTTCATACGAGAGAAATCCACTTTGGAGTCAGGTTATTGCTAACTTACGCAGCTAAATCTTCCTGATAAAAACTACTGTCGGGAAGCGTGACACCTGCAGTAATAAAAACATGAGCCGGCGGCGGGGGGGTTATGTTGTATGCTTGGCACAAAGAATGGAAACTCACGGTGACCAAAGGGAATAGGAAATGAAAAGAGACATTGTTAAAATCGGGTCAGATCCAAAATGACCCACTGACTGTTCAACATTTAGCGAGTAACGGCAAGGAACGCCCACAAAGAACCTCTCAGAGAGGCTCAATCATCAGGTGAAGGCCAAAGGAGGGACTCTAAGAAATAGTAAAGTAGACGAGGATATCGATTCGGCAGAGTCCATTAAAAGGAGGCGCCCAGAATCCATTTTTATTCATCCATAGGCTTAAGGAGTGTTAAAATCACAACGACGGCTATGCTCACCCTCTGCGCTGGTTTTAGTTGATGTCGTGAAAGAACGCAGCGCATTCGTTGGATTCAGCAGTGGCATCGCTAACACAATGAGCCCAGTGATTGGCTGCAGCAGTCACACGCGCTGTAGTTAGGTCACTGCTGCAGCCTCTCTTCAAAGATTGGAGCAGCGGCAGAGAAGCAGCGCTGGATTTGGTTGCTTTTATATATTTGAAAGCCTTCCGATAATGTTTTGGAAACTTTGAGTGATGGATGTCACTGTATGGCATTTGTCACAGGCATTCAGTAAAAACCCATATAGGATACCAAATAATTTTGATTCCTATAATAGACTAGTGAGGTGAGGTGATAGGCAAGTCTAAAGAAATGTGTTTTTAGGACAATCTTGAAAGTGTAGATACTGGAAATTAACTAGATTGTTCGGGGTAGCGCATTCCAAAAAACTAGTGCAGCACAAGAGAAGTCCTGGAGATTGGAGTGAGAGGATCGGATTATAGAGGATGTCAGTCTATGCAACTAGAAGAGTTGAGCTATGAGGGGCAACACTACTGAAGACGTATCTCTGTGTCGAGTTAACGTGCTCCAAACTCCTTAGGACCACACTTGCAATAAAAAAAGAAAATAAGAAAAAGCACAAATACTCAATTTTTGGACTGACGCCACTCAGTGCTGAAAGGAGATGCATCTATACTTTTAAAAAGTGAAAATCAATCAACTATTATTATATAGAATTTTTAACAGCGAGACTATCCAAAATGTTCACGTAAAATCTAATCCTGGGTGCTTCTGACTGACAGGGTTTAAAGTACAAAACCAACGAGTTTCGTATCTGAACTGGACACTTCATCAGATATGGCTGAAATCCATTAAACACTTACATCATGAGCCTTTCAGGACATATCTATTATATAGATGGCATTCTAGTCTACGGGAAAATGGAAGCCTAATAGTGGCATCGGTCACCCAAAGGCAATAGTGGCATCCGTCTAACAAATACATCATATTAGATGGAAAAGTTTGTGACATATCCATTAAATTCTACAAGTGACGGATGCCAGTGTAAGGCGGCCTCTGTTTATAACATACGCTGGACCCCTTATTCCGGTTGGAAAAATGGAGACAATCATCGGAGCCTTACCTAGAAATTCTTACAATGGAGATCCAATTCTCTAGTCATAATTAGTCATTTTTCCTATCCAAGCCACTAATCACCTCTAGATCTCAAATGAGCCTTGTGCCAGAATTTTTGGAGAGGATTCTACAATGTAGGGACCAGTGTGGACAATAGACCTATATAGGGATATGTAAATGAGGCTGTGTATGCAAACAATTAATACATAATGGGCAGCCGAAGTGACAGGAAGCAGCAGGTGCAGGTCTCTGATCAGCGGGATTGGAAAATTGGCTTGAAATTTCCCCTGTGACTGACTACAAGGGAGGGAAATTGTGTTCTCAGAAGATAGTTAATCAGATCCTATCAATGGCTAATTGCCTCCGTGTTTAGATGAGCAGTGCCGTCTGTATTAGCTGGATTTCCAACTACGAAATATCGGAAATAGACTAAACAGAGGCATCAGGTTAGCTTCATTACATCTCGTAAAGAAGAGACATTCACTAGAAAATACACTTTGCTAAGAGAGAAGAGCTTCTTATGAAGCCACCCAACCACGATGACCAACAGGATGGCCCAATTATGATCACGGTAACCGGCACTGAATGAACGAAAGAACTTTCCTGAACTGGTCACATTCAGAACCTTTGTATTTCATCATCATGTACTATAGAAGCTTCTCGGAGCATAAAAGTGCAACAGAAGGTGGTCTCGTATGGACGGTTTACATGGGAGAAACCTCACTTCGAGCAAATTAAAACCTTAAATCTAATAGGAATCGGCAAGGCAAAGATGAAAACAAGAGCAAATGGTATAGGAATTCCAGAAATAAAGACGGGTTCACATAAAGGAGTGAACCTTAACAAAACAGGTGGACTCAAGTCATATCTGAAGAATCAAGTAGCACAATTCAATAAGATGCTCTGAGATGTGACCACAGCAACCGGCCGAGACGCCGATAGACCAGACACATTACAGTATGGCTACTACTAATAGATGTAGAGCAAGGAGGGAACATTCAGCAGCTAAAGGGGAAAGGAAGACATATCCAGACACACACAATGTGTAGGTGACCCAAGAGGATTGGGCTATGTACAAGAGCTTCCATGCCATCCCATTCTCAATCAAAAAGCATTAGTATGGCGTTGGTCCCCACTATGCAGCTTCTACTATTCTGGGAAGGCAAAGTTTATCTATCAGAAGTCAGATATTGAAAAATGATCCGTAAGAACACAGAATGCGTTTCCTCCAGAGTCCAGTGGTGGTGGCTTTATACCACTCAATCTGACGCTCGGCATTGTGCTTGGTGATGTAAGGCTACATGCAACTAGTCGGCCATGAAGCTCCCGTCGGGGGCGCAGTGTTTGTGCTGCTCTTAATACCAGAGGAGATCTAGACTCTGCAGTTATGGAGTCAGCAGAGGGTTTGTGACTTTTCTGCAGTTATTGTAATTACGTTAAAACTAGAGGAGATCTGGACTCTTTAGTTATGAAGTCAGCAGAGTGTTGGTGACTTTTGTGCCCTCTGCTCCTCAGCATTCAGCCCCCCCAGGGTCTCCACTTTGTGGATGAGTTGCTGCAGTTCCCTCCACTTCTCAATAATATCACTCACAAGTTATGAGAGGAAGATGCAGGGAAGAAATGTCGAACGAACTTGTTACCCCGGTGGCTCCTATTACAGGACAGCACTGGTATCAATGAGCTCTGCACCACCGGCCGCTCTGTCATATGTGAGCATAGGCAGACGGCATGGGGGGGAGGGAGGGACGAAAGTTATACACCAGGGGTGACGTGTCGGAAGTTATACACTTGTGCCAAAGGAACGGAATGAAAAACCTGAATTCAACAATTAAGACGTGTGTCCTGATATTTTTGTCCATATATTGTACATTGGCAGTGATAACTTTGGAGTGGAGTAAATAAATGAAAAGCGGTAAGATAAGGAAAAATAACAGCAGAAGTAAAAGGTCCTTTATCTTGCTTGATGGACTGTACACCCATCCTGGTTTTGTCATGGATGTACAATTACTTCCCTTGTTACAGTTAGGTTATGGTCACAAAAAGAGGACATCATAGAGGAAATCCAGAACAGCCAAGCTGCACCATATTGGACAGATTCTGGTGTAAATATACATCTATCCTCATCTGTCCCGCACTAAAGTCATCACATGTGATTGGCTGCAGTGGTCACACGTGACAGATCATTCCTGGAGGTTGGAAACATCAACGCCGGCTGGGCACCAAATAAGAGTTGTCACTGGAGCTCCAGTTGGATTTTTTGCCAATTCTAACTTCCAGGGAAATCTCATCAATTGCTCATATCTCATTCATATTGCTGCTGTTCCATCTTACTGCAGATTTCTGTCTGAAAAGCCATAGCAAATCCAGTATGTGTGAAAGTACCCTTACAATAGCTAGGCTAACCTCACGTGAATAGGGAGGGAACTAAGGGTGCTGTCATGGGCCTCCGAAAAATGCTGCTACCGGTAAGTAGCTTAATGCTTTATTCGGACTCCCATGACAGCACCACGAGAGATTTACAGAGATATAAGCCACCTTAGGGAGGGACTATAGCCTGTAGCACCCTTAACCCAAAAGTGAGATCTGAGGAGACTCCCAAGTCCAACCGATAGTGTTTGAAAAAGGTGGAAGGGGATGACTATGTGGCCGCCTTACATATCTGGTCTATTGATACTCCAGATCTTTCTGCCCAGGATGATGCCATGGCCCGGGTGGAATGTGCCCTCAGATTCTGCAGAGCCGGACCTCCACCTGTTGTATAAGCCAGAGAGATAGCCTCCCTAATCCATTTGGCTAGAGTGTATTTTGAAACTCTGAACCCTTTCCTAGGACCTTGGAAGGATAAGAATAACGCATTATCCTTCTTCCAAGCATCAGTGACTGAGATAGAATGTAAAAGGCATCTTCTAACATCTAATGTATGGAGTTCTTTTTCTTTAGGGTTAGAAGGATTAGGGATAAAAGATGGCAGAACTATCTTCTGCGACCTGTGAAAATGGGATGATACTTTTGGCAAGTTAGCTGGGTCTGGCTTGAGGACCACTCTATCCTGTAAGAATTCTGTGTAAGGGGGAAGTCTGGAAAGTGCCTAGATGTCTCCTATCCTGCGAGCTGATGTTATAGCTACCAGGAAAGCCGTTTTAAGGGACAACATTTTGATTGAGGCTTCTTTATGTTTAGACTTACTGATGCATTTCTTCCCCTAAAATAAAGAATGAGGGGAATCACGTCACTGAGTGAACATTCTCGTAGATCACTTACCAGTGTTTGCCCAAAAAGAAAGATACCGGAATATGAGAGTGATTCTTCCTGGCTAATGCTCCTGATCCCTGTCTGGAGGAGCTTTTGCGACTAGACTCATCACTCCTCATGTCATGCTCCTTCCCTTTAGGTTTCTGACATACCTCATCCAGCCGCTGAGGCTGCTGCTCACGATCACTCTCCATACCTCATGGAATTGAGGCCAGAAGCAAGGGACCGGATCTGGAGCTCCAAGCGCTCCCCCTGAATCACTGTCCACCCCCCCCCCCCTCCCTAGCTGTAGGAGACCGGCCGGAGGGACTGCGAGTGAGCGGCGTGCAAATCCCGGTGGTCGACGCCATATTGAAGACACCGCGCATGCACGGAACTCCGAGACCCGGAAGCAGACGCCTACTCCGCCCGCAGCGCTTCCTGTCGGCGCTGAGAGCAGCGTGGGACGCCCGGCTAGCCAGTGGTGCACCGGGCGGCGCCACCCCAATGCCACCGCACAATACACAGCCCGCAGCACCAGCCACACACCCCGGGAGGAGCCACAACCAGGGGGAAATACCTCGCGCTGTCCTGGAGAAAGAACATCGCCGGCGACTGCTCCCTGCTGTGAACGTCACCATGGTGCAGCCCTGCCAGGACCACCGTGATGTCTCCAGGATCTCCGCACCGGCCAAGGTAGGAGGGCTGGCCGGCCTGGGATCCTTGAAAATTCTGTAGGATCCCATCCCTTTAGGAACAGGAAACCAATGGATACGTGGGAGATGTGCCGCCCTTTTGTATCTGTAGGTTTCCTGTTCCTAATAAGCGGATCCCCTCTCTCGTGATGTTGTCTGTTGTCCTCCTATCAATTTAAGATACTTTTTTGACAGAGGCTAAAAAACCACCAACACAAATGTGAACAGAGCCGTATCAAAATTGTACCTTTTAACAAGCCGAGCACTTGGGTGCCAATTACCAGATTGACCAAGAACAGACATTAATCCAATGGAACCAAACAAGAAAAGTTCCTTTTGGAGGACAGCGAGTAAAAATCTGAGGAAGTTATACAGAAAATCTCATGTTTCTGTAACTTTTGATATATTTGCTGAAATTGGAATCCCCCAGTGAGAAATGCATGATTCAAGTGACTAATCCGCGTGAATATTGGCACCAGATTGCACATTTTTAAGGTTACATCTTCTGTCTAGTCTTAGATTTATGTGTAATATGGATGTAATTTGCAGGGTATGTTACACAAACAAGCATCTGTGTAAGAAATTTTGTTGTGGACCCCGCTGAGAAAACCACTCTGCATTCTCCTAACAGCAGGAACAGTATATACTTTGTGTAAGCGGGCAGGTTAGGCGCGGTGGATTGGATAGGCAAATGATTTGCAAATGAAGAGATCGGGTTTTTGGCGCAATAAACCCACCATTATTCCTCATCGGGTAAGCCTACTCACTTGTCTCACCACTTAATGCTAAGGAGACATTCTTAAAAGGGATATTCACCCAAAAAAATAGAATTAGACTTATTGGTAATTCGATTTCTAGGAACCCTCCATGACAGCACCATAGGAGGATACTCCCTGCCCTAATAGGGAAAGGAAACACAAAGAGGTCAAATAGCCTCCCACTTCCTCTCGCCAGTGTTTTTATAAAAGGACTACATCGGTGTGAATGCTTCGATATTTATATACATCACCCAAATGAAACAAACAATAGGGTGGGATTACCAATGCTGTCGTGGAGGGTTCCTAGAAATCGAGTTACAGGTAAGACTAATTCTATTTTCTCTAGTCACTCTCCATGACAACACCATAGGAGGAATGCCAAAGAATCATTTTTAGGGAAGGACAGTAGTCTTTAGAATTTTCCTTCGAAAGGCCAAATCGGTATTAGGACATTAAATCTAGTCTGCAATGTTTTGAATAAGTATGGACCGAGGACCAGGTGGCAGCTCTGCAGATCTGCTCGATAGACGTTTGGCCTCTCAGCCCATGAGACTGATACAGCTCTGATGGAGTGTGCTGCAAACTTCTCTGGAGGTACCAACTTTTGGTTTTGGTAAGCTCCACATATTGCCTTCTTAATCCAATTTGCAATCATGCTCTTCAAAGCCTCCTTTCCCTTATTTTTTCCAAAGTGTTGTATGAAGGTATTCTGGTCCTTCCTCCATTGTCTTGACCTTTGAAGATAGTGAAGGACTGTTCTTCATACGTACAGGAGTATGAAACTCCTTTTCTTTACTATTGGATGGGTTTTGACAAAAAGAAGGCAGTACGATTTATTGGGACCTATGGAACTCGGAGGTTGCCTTAAAAAAAAAAAGATGGATCTAGGCAGAAAATAATTCTGTTCACTAAGGTTCTTAAGTAGGGTTCTCTGAGAGGGACTGTAGTTCACCCACTCTTCTTGCTGTTGTGATGGCCACCAGGAAAGCTGCATTCCAAGTTAGTTTATCCAAGTCTATAATCTCTAGAGTTTCAAATGAAGGTATTATGAGGCCTTTGAGAACCACATTCAGTTCCCAGACTGTGACCAAATTGGGAACCCTAGGTTGTAGACAAGAGGCTGCAATCATAAATCTTCTCACCCAGCGATGGTCAGCTAGGGTCTGATCAAAGTACGAGCTGAGGGTTGCAACTTTCTCTAGCCTGCTCTGTAAAACCTCTAGCTTTTAGGATGATGGATTCAGAAGCCAGGTTGCAAGCTCTAAGGCTTGAGGATCTGGGTGACAAATCAGTCCTTGGTGGAGAAGGTTGCTGGGAGAAGCAGTGAGCCATTCACCTTTAAATTGTTTAGAGCGCCGAACCAGCTTCTTCTTGGCCAATGAGGCACTACTAGTATGTTCTTTGTCTTGTTTCTCCTGATTTTCTGCAATGTCTTTGGAAGAAGAGGAATCGGAGGGAATGCATATGCCAAATTGAAGTTCCAGCAGTGGGAGAAAACATCCACCGCAGGCAGCGTCGGACTGGAGGAGCTTGGGCCCACCAGAGAAAATCATTCTAAGGGCCCACCATGCTTAAGGAGTACTAGATACAGAGTCTTCCCTTAGCTTCCATCTAGTCAAGCACCCTTATCGGCAGCAGATAATTTTGTGTAAACAAGACAAGTGCTGCCGAGAACAATGATATTCTATTAGCACAGAAAGATGGTGTTAACTAGACATGTGCCACATACACACACTAGACGTGACACATACACACCATTTACACGCTAGACACAGGATACATACACGTGACCCACCAGTCACACGCTAGACACAGGATACATACACGTGACACACACCAGTCACACGCTAGACACACGACAGCTGCTTGGCTTTGAAAAATAAAAAAAAAAGTACGCTAGGCAGTCTCTGTCGTCGCCCACAGAGCACCGCAGGATGACCTCCTCGTGTCCCATAAGGACAGGAGAAAAGCACCGGAGAAAGGAAGTGCGTGCGTGTGTGTATGCGGTGGTGGTGGGGGGGGATTTCTGACCTCTGTTTTTCCTATCCCTATTAGGGTGGGGAGTATCCTCCTATGGTGCCGTAATGGAGGGTGACTAGAGAAAAAAAAAAGTTATGCTCTGTGCGAATGATTGGGGACAACTTATTGATGGCTGGGGGTCCTAAAGCAGCCATCCTGAGCCCTGAGAACAGAGGTTCTTCAGTCTCATTCTGAATGGAGCATGATCCGCCTCAACCATACTCATTGTCTATGGGACAACCAAGTGCAAGTCCTCTGGACCATGCATGGAGCGGAGGTTGAGTATGCACACCTCCATTGATCAGGACAGGCATCCAGAGACCCATTATTGGGCATTCAAAGCTCCAATTTTTAGTACTGTTGAGGGATCGCAGTCAGATTACCAAGTCATCCTTGATTATAAGTTGACTTTATTTTGGGTGGGGGGGATAACCCTTTAGAAGAGTCTACGCCTCTTGGACACGCAACAAGAAACCTTATGAGGATTAAACAGGATTCTTTCACGATTCTCAGAAGGAGACAAGAGCCGTTGTACACAGCTCTAAATCTGAGCAGCCAGCATTTGTATGGCACAAAACATTGAGATATTAGCACACAAATGAAAAAATAAACTAATAGAGGATAGTCACTGAGGAACAGTCATAGGATATATATGGAGATTTCTCTTTACAGAATTTTTCAGATTCATCCAATGTACAAAAGGTATTCTATTCAGACAGGAGTTATTGCTTTCTTGTAGATAGATTAGGGAATCAAGGGAAGAAAGAAAAAAAGGCTTTGAAAAAAAACAAAGAATTAAAAGGTGCAATCCCAACAATCACTTAAAAAGATACAGTCCCTGTGAAATTTGCTACTTTTTAGGGTATGTGCACACGCTCAGGTATTTTCATGTTTTTTGCGATAAAAACGCTATAAAAACTCATTAAAAACGCATACATTGTACATGAGAAAGGGTTTACATACAGAGTTATAGATTGATATTATTTATTGTTATAGCGCCATTTATTCCATGGCGCTTTACATGTAAGGAGGGGTACACATAATAAAAACAAGTACAATAATCTTAAACAATACAAGTCATAACTGACACAGGAGGAGAGAGGACCCTGCCCGCGAAGGCTCACAATCTACAAGGGATGGGTGAGGATACAGTAGGCGAGGGTAGAGCTGGTCATGCAAAGGTTGGGTGGATCAGTGGTTACTGCAGGTTGTAGGCTTGTCAGAAGAGGTGGGTCTTCAGGCTCTTTTTGAAGGTTTCGATGGTAGGTGAGAGTCTGATATGTTGTGGTAGAGGGTTCCAGAGTAGGGGTGATACGCGAGAGAAATCTTGTATACGATTGTGGGAAGAGGAGATAAGAGGGGAGTATAGAAGGAGATCTTGTGAGGATCGGAGGTTGCGTGCAGGAAAGTACGGGAGACGAGGTCACAGATGTATGGAGGAGACAGGTTGTGGATGGCTTTGTACGTCATTGGTTAGGGTTTTGTACTGTAGTCTCTGGGCAATGGGAAGCCAGTGAAGGGATTGACAGAGGGGAGAAGCTGGGGAATAGCGGGGGGACAGGTGGATTAGTCGGGCAGCAGAGTTTAGAATAGATTGGAGGGGTGCGAGAGTGTTAGAGGGGAGGCCACAGAGCAGGAGGTTGCAGTAGTCAAGGCGAGAGATCATGAGGGCATGGACTAGGGTTTTTGCAGATTCTTGGTTGAGGAATGAACGGATTCGTGAAATATTTTTCAGTTGAAGTCGGCAGGAAGTGGAAAGGGCTTGGATATGTGGTTTGAAGGAGAGATCAGCGTCAAGGATTACACCGAGGCAGCGAGCTTGTGGGACTGGGGAGAGTGGGCAGCCATTTACTGTAATGGATAGATTCGATGGGGGGGGTGGGGGGGGGATCACGTGAGATGGGGGAAAGATGATGAATTCTGTTTTGTCCATGTTAAGTTTCAGAAATCTAGCGGAGAAGAAGGATGAAATAGTGGACAGACATTGAGGGATTCTGGTTAGTAGGGAGGTGATATCTGGTCCAGATATGTAGATCTGTGTGTCATCAGCATAGAGATGATACTGAAAGCCATGAGATTCTATGAGCTGTCCCAGGCCAAAGGTGTAAATGGAGAAGAGCAGGGGCCCTAGGACTGAACCTTGTGGGACTCCGACAGATAGGGGGCAAGGGGAGGAGGTGGTGTGTGAGTGGGAGACGCTAAATGTCCGGTCTGTTAGGTATGATGAGATCCAGGATAGAGCCAAGTCTGTGATGCCAAGGGATGAGAGAGTCTGTAATAATAGGGAATGGTCCACTGTGTCAAAGGCAGCCGACAGGTCCAGGAGGAGGACAGTAGTGTCTCTTGCTTTTGGCGGTTAAGAAGTCATTGGTTACCTTAGTTAGGGCAGTTTCAGTGGAGTGGTGTGACGGGAAGGCAGATAGTAAGCGGTCAAAGAGGGAGCAAGAAGAGAGATAGGAGGACAGTTCAAGGTAGACGTGTTGTTCCAGTAGCTTGGAGGCATAGGGGAGAAGTGATATAGGGCGATAGCTAGATACAGAGGATGGGTCAAGAGAGGGCTTTTTGAGGATAGGTGTGATGGAGGCATGTTTAAAGCTTGAAGGGAAAACACCAGTTGTTAGTGATAGGTTGAAGAGATGGGTTAGTGTTGGGATGAAGACTGCGGTGAGGTTTGGGATGAAGTGGGATGGGATCGGGTCAAGTGGACAGGTGGTGAGATGTGGTCTTGAGAGTAGAGTGGAGAGTCGATCTTCTATAATGGTGGAGAAGTTGGTTTTGGAGGTGGAGGGCTGGGAAGTCGGGAGGAAGGGCTCTCTTCAGCTGAGATGAGTGGGGAGGGATGAGGTGCTGGGGGATGGAGGAGAGAATTGAAGGTGTTGAATGACTGTTGAGGGTTGTGAGACAGGGAGGATATGAGAGATGAGAAGTAGGTTTGTTTAGCTGTGGCGAGTGTGGTCTTGAAAGTAGTGAGGGACTGTTTGAATGGGATGAAGTGCTCGTTGGAGTGGGATCTTTTCCATCTGCGCTCAGAAGCCCTGGAAGCTCGCCTCAGTTCTTTGGTCATGCTGATGTGTCAGGGCTGCCTGTTGATTATGGCATGTGTAAGTGGGGCAGCAGATTCCAAAAGCTACAGCTATTGTGGTGTTATATAGAGCGGCAGCGTCATCCGCATTGTGTAAGGAACTTATATCTGTGAGGGAGGAGGGATTCAGAATGAGTGTAAGTCAAGGTGTTTAAGATTTCTGCGAGGGTGTGAAAGTTTGTGGGGTGGGGATTGTAGACATGGATTGGAGAGGGAAGAGAATGTGAGAAGGTTGTGGTCAGAGAGGAAGAGGTGAGTTAGAGAGGTTAGATAGGGAGCAGAGGCGGGTGAAGATTAGGTCCAGTGTGTGGCCATCTTTGTGGGTGGCTGCAGAAGACCATTGAGTGAGGCCAAAGGAGGAAGTGAGAGATAGAAGTTTAGTGGCAGCTGAGAGGGAAGTGTCAATGAGGATGTTGAAGTCGCCCATGATGATAGTAGGGATGTCTGCAAAAAGGAAATGAAGTAGCCAGGTGGTGAAGTGGTCAAAGAAGGTGGTGGCTGGCCCTGGGGGGCGGTAGATGACAGCCAATTGGAGGGGGAGTAGATGCGCACAGAGTGCACCTCAAAGGAAGGTAGGGTAACAGAGGGTGGCAGTGGGATTGGGGTGAAGGAGAAGGTATCTGGCAGGAGAAAACCAACTCCACCGCCATTTTTGCTGCTGGGGCGGGGGGTGTAAGAAAGGTGGAAGCTATCATACAAAAGTGCAGCAGGAGAGGCTGTGTCAGAAGGGGTGATCCAGGTTTCAGTGCTGGCGAGGAAGGAAAGTTTGGTAGTAACAAAAAGATCATGGATGTAGGAAGGCTTGTTGCAGACAGAGCGAGCGTTCCACAGAGCTCCTGTTAGTGGGACTGGGGAAACGGGGGCTGGGTGAATGGGTAGAAGGTTAGAGAGGTTACGGAAGGTTGTGATAGAGCATGGATGGGAGGTAGAAATGACTGTGGGAATGTGGTGAGGAGGACCAGGATTTGGAGAGATATCACCAGCAGTGAGAAGGAGCAGAGAAAGTGTTAGCAGGTGGGAGCAGGAGAGGGCATGAGGGGGCTGTCTGTGCTTGGAGACAGAGGATTGTATGTTAAGGAACCGTTCTGAGGAGGAGGTGAGATGGATGGGGAGGATTGAAGAAGAGATGAACAGTTCTTTACTAGGAGTAGGGATTAGAGGAGGTAGCATAAAGTGAAGGATTATAGGGGTGAAAGTGATAACAAACAGAAACATTGTTTACAGTGATTGGCCAGTTACCTTCAGTTCCCTTCTGGTTCAATTCTGGTTTTAATTCTAAAATTAATCTTCACACTTCTAGGACACAGTTATAGGAATCACACTGCAGACTAAAGTCATTGCAGACTAGTGCTATGCAATATATGTACAACTAAGTGCATTCAGGTGTGAAGCAGAGAGGAGTGGTATCTGTTCATCTTGGTCAAAGGATTAAGAGTGGACCAGATGCATTTAGAATGCATTCTGCATGTTTTGTGCACATGATGCATTTTTTCCACGAAAAAAACGCATTGCGGTAAAAAAAAGCAGCATGTTCATTAATTTTGCGGATTTTCTGCATTTTTCCCGCTATTCTATGCATTTGGAAAAAACGCACATAATACGCATCAAAAACGCATGAAAAAACGTGAAAAAACGCATGCGGCTTTCTGGCAGAAATATCCATTTTTTGTCAGGAAAATTTCTGCAAGAAATCTTGACGTGTGCACATACCCTTAGGGTGGTGTTTCCAGCAACACAATGTTTAGTGAAACGCCGAAGGAGCTGCAACACTTCGCTAGAGCTGCAGACCCTTCATTTTCAGGACCTAGTTGTTAACACCAAAAAGCGTTCACATTAGTGATGAGCAAACTAGCTCGGATAAGGTATTGTCTAACAAGCAAATCCTGCATGTGTTGTGGATGTCGAACAGCCACAAGACATGTAGGCACGGGGAATCAACACATTTTTTGAGCACGTCGAACTTACTTGGTTAGCACCTGAGCATGCTCTGGTAACACCTTTGCTTTCACACTTCCTTCCCAGATACTGCCAATCAGAGCCCAGCATCTGCAAGATCACTTGCTGCGATTGGCAGTGTTTGGGAGGGAGGGGTGAAAGCACGCACTCCAGAAAAGACTAAAGAAAGACCAGTTGAACAACAAGAAGAAATTTCACATGCAGCGCTCTAAAAGTAACAAATATGAATATCTCTGCAATGGAGTGACGCAGCTGAAAATGGAAAAGAGTGTCAGAATCAGGGGAGAGCGGAGATTATTACAAGCTATTTAACTCAATCTTTTGAGCAAGTAACATTATGTCATATTGACTTTGCAGGACATTTTTGAAAGGCCACTCCACTGAGTAGTCCCATGTGGACCTACCATTAAAGAAAAAAAAAAAAAAGAATTATGTGGGGGTGGTAGGGGAGCCTGAACTGGAGAAGAGGGCACCTATTACAATGTTTACATACAAATGTGCATGGCCACGATCGTCATGAATCTGATCATCCAGAGCTTTATGACTGATAGTTCATTTGGACGAGTCGTTATCCAGTGTACCTTTCCAATTTTTACCTTTTAAATTTTGCAATGATCTGATCTGAAAAAAGTCAGCCATGTGAAAAAGAAAAAAAAAAATTATATCCTACTAACATTTCACAATGGAATCAAAGGAGTTAAAAAGAGATCGGCATTGTGAATTTCGATCATCATACTCTGCATTCAGAAACCCCAAGTGGTGGAAAGCCGAAATCCAAAAGGTTTTTCTCATTTGAAGAGAAGCAAATGACTCCAGTTTCTAGGCAACTAAAGAGAAATCCCAGAGAGAGAGGGAGAGAATAGAGATGAATAAAACAGCATATTGCTAGCTGCCTCTCGAAAACAAATTCATTGCTATTGATGGGACCCAGCATGGTCATTGCTAAAACGCTGGATTTATTTACCACTTCTTCAGGTGGCACTGTACAGAATGTCACTCAATGCTTCCGATGAAGATCTTTACTCGGAGAACCAAACCCAAGGACCACAACAACTTGAGAGTAAACGCTCAGAAAAACAAGGTTGCAGAAAACCAACTTATCTAGAGTTCAAGCCAACAAGAAGAAGAAAAGCTTCTGTATATCAAAATACTTTTGAAGGATACGCAAGTATGGCTCAGGATTCAGCATCCACCAACGCGAAGCAATAACTGTCAAAACAACAGAGGACTTTGTACTAACTTTTATTTTTATAGGAAAGCTAAATTCAAGATCCTGCTGGATCGACACCATCAAGAGCGACCTGGGAATAACCACTGGCGCAGGATGGAACTGCATGACGAGCGATGATCGATAGAATGATAGTCTTCTTACTCAACTGAACGCATAAGAGCAATTTCAAAACAAATAAGTTGTTTTTATTGGATTATCTGACATTGGCATGGTTGGACCAGGATGCACATCAGGCAGAAGCCTGCCAATCAGTGGCGCGGGTGGGGTTAAATTTCTGATTATTGCGGAATCTGAGAAAACTGTTACCCAGTAAATTACAGTTGTGTGAAAAAGTGTTTGCATTTTGTTACTTGTTATCTTTGTCTAAAGGGGCAGTTTTCAAATGAAGGTCTTTATTATTAAGGGAAAAATAAATCCAAACCCACAGGGTCCGGTGTATAAATCCCAGTGTTGAACCATTATAGCTGGTATATAGGTATGACAGGACAGCATTGAATCTGCACCTTCCCTTGAGAAAGCAACACGCGAAGCTCGCGTCGGATAGTTGTGGTGGGTCCATCCAGTCGTTCCCCAACTATGAGCAAGCATGTTATTTTATACTGATTAGCACATGTCACTTTAGCCCCATTTGCACCGTCTATGTATATGACTTAACATTACCTTGCTCAGCTATAATGGTTCAACACTGGGATTTATACACAATGTTGGTTGCTGTAGATCTTTTGCTCCGGTTTGGACTGTGATCCCCTAATTCGTTTTTCCTCCTTATTAGACCTACTTGTAATGATGATGACGACTTTTTAGAAATTTTATAAAATTAGATTTTTAAGCTTTAATCTTTGGCTTGGGAGTTTTGTTACTCCAATTTTTTTTAGTGCTTTTTTTGCCAGCTACAAAAAAAAAAAAAAAAATAGCGTATCTGGGTCGGGGAGAGGGCATGACAACCAGTGGCGTTCGCTACACCAAAAATCTTACCCAGCAGGGACTGGAGTTGGAGTAGGGTTTGTGGCGAGGCTCACACCAAGTTGTACACCACTTGTCCGACACATCCAATTTATGAAGAGGTGTACACCTCTTCATGAATCAGAATTGTCGGACTCCAGAATACCACCGCATCAAGACCTTGGTCCCCTATTCTTCAAGACCAGCGATTCTCTCCCCGGTCTTTAGGGCGTGTTGGAGCAAACGCTCCAGTCTAGTTAAAAGACACATTTTTCTTCATGAACTAAGAACGTCAAACAACTGGTGTACCCCTCGGCGTCAACCTCGCCACAAACCATACTCCAAAATGTATATGTTTTTTTAAATTAGCCAATTCAGAAATTTCTTCATGTTCTTGGCCACCAGAGCTACAAAATAATCAGATTTCACAGGCAGCTACTGGGTTAAGGAGAAAAGTAATCCAGCAAATCTCACATGTAACTTAATAACCGGTTTCAACACCTTTAGAAGCTATAATTGCAATCAAACTCCTCCAATAATTTGCTATCGCACTTTTCCATCACTGTTTACAGAACTGCAATAATTCAGTCACATCGGTAGATATTTGTGTGAATTCCTCATTTCACATCCTTGATTGCTTTCAAGAAAGCCTTGGACTGGCCTAGAAAATATTGTTACTCCTCAGATGTATGATCGGCTTCGTGTTTTGAGTCACTGTAAGCTGAAGCGTAATTGGGTTATGTAGATAGACAGATGACGGGATATTTTCCACTTTTGACTCATCTGTTCGTTGATCATTATCGAGAACTGCCAAACTGCTTGGAGACCATCCAGAGGTTTTATTCTTTCCAATGCAACGCAAGATAGAATTTCTCATATCTGTAGTTGTCACCTTTCCCATAGTGAATAATTGTTGGGCATAGTTAATGAATTTATGGGTTGTCCAAAATGGTACATTTTCTTTCGAATGCCGCATCGTATAAAGATTTTGCTCCAAAATTGGTCATCGTCCATAACTTTGCAAGTGGAGGAAAAATGTTGCGCTGCGACATTAAGACTCGTAGAGATACAGATTCAGACTCGTAGAGGTGCAGACATAAAAAGGAGTAGAACAGTTTCACATAATCCAAACCGTCCGGCATGGAATCACCACAAATCAGCCGGTAAGAAGATATCCTGGCTCGAAATAGAGAGATTGAGGAGAGAGCAGTTTCCAAACCAGTTGGGTGATGCAACATCTAGCCTTTAGGAACCGAATATAGTACAGACCCACCAGACACGGTACGGCACAACTTAAGCAGAAAAAGCAATAGTGTGCAAAAAACACACCATATATATACCCCCTGGCTCAAGACAGAATCAGCTGTGGAGGATATCCACTAATAAAACATAACTTTTAATATTAAATGCTAAAAACTGCACATCCAACAGGACACAAACGAAAAAAACATACAAAGTGCTCAGGTGAACCAGTGCTCAATAAAAAAGAATGGTTGGATCTCACCCAAGCTGCCGGACACTGTATACTTCCGTACGACACAGTAGAGATCCAATTAGATGAGGAGGGGCAGGGCTGAAGTAGTATGTCTACCCTGTAACCCCTCTGTAACTCCTGTCCTGACAAGGACAGGCCCCAAATGGACCTTGCTCTAAGGGACCAGCCCACCCAATATGTGTAAAGGCAGAGTCCCAAAACCTCTTGAAACGTAGAATCTTCCTCCCTACGCGTTTCAACTCCGGTCATGGAGAATCATCAGGGGAGTCATATGGAAAAAAGTGCCAACGGGCACAGAGATGTAAGTCCGTCTAAATTGTGGGGCCTGCAGTGGCTAGGTAACCCACGCTGGAGATGACCGTCTGTGTCCACAGTCTCTGGTAGAGTACGGCACAACTTAACAAACGGGAGATATACTTTTTCTTTCGAATGCCTCATTCATGTAAAATTTTGATCCTAAAATGCTGCACATACTCAAATTTTAAATTTTTTTTGTCCAATGTTCAAAGAAGGTGTAAATTGTCTAAAATAAAATTAGGAGAACGAGATATACTCCACTTTTTCCATCTCCATTCCCAAAAGAACTCTGGAACATTTTCCATACCAAATCACTGATTTTTTTTTTTCCACCGATTCCGCGGGAATTTTCGCTTCTTTACACAAAACATTCTACCAAAAGTAAAAGATCGGCCATTAAAAAGAAATCGGACTATGTGAACAAACAACTTCT
Organism: Ranitomeya imitator; assembly: GCF_032444005.1. Classification (NCBI taxonomy): domain Eukaryota; kingdom Metazoa; phylum Chordata; class Amphibia; order Anura; family Dendrobatidae; genus Ranitomeya; species Ranitomeya imitator. The sequence goes on from NC_091290.1 coordinate 30,565,666, forward strand.
GCTCGTCTGAGACGGTCACGAGTGCTGAAGTGGTTATGTAGGTCTTTCTACGCACCCATGACTACTACATTCAATCACTGGCCTCAGCGATATTGGTAGCACGGTTGGCGCGCGACCACTAAGATAAATAGCAGCAGTCACGCATGGGTAATTGGAGCATCACCACTACAGGGCGGCTAATAAAGACCGTTGAGACCACCAGAATGGAAGATTTACCAAATTAGTCATTTTGAGATTTCATAAAAATCTCCAGCTATACAAAGAAATCTAAACAAAACCTATCTAAAAGGGACTATCCACTACATTATTATCCTTAGAACAGGTACTCAAAATCAGAACGATGGAGGTCCAAAACCCAGCACCCTCACCAATTAACTGTTACCAGCGCAGACAACAGCCGGATGTAAACAGATGAACTGGAACAATACTGCTCTGTATACTGTCAAAGATGAGACGTGTTTCTCAGATATCGATGACCAATCCTGAGGATAGATCAGCAATACGACCATCCCCTTTACGTGGGAACCAAGTGTACCTTTAGAGAGACATCACAGGAATGAAGAAAGCAACCAGCAACACTCTACCAACAGACACAAAGTCATAAGCTCCAAGGAACCCACCTGAAAACAATCCAGTAATCAGTGGAAGAAAGTGTCCAAGTCCCAGGTGAAAAAGTAAAACAAACCTTTCATACGGCAGAATACATTAACAACGTTTCGACCTATCAAAAAGGTATTTACCAAGTACTGGATACAGACCTTTTTGATAGTTTGAAGCGTTGTACCTTACATGGCAGAATTAATTTTGTTATACTTTTTCACCCGGGACTTGGACTCTGACTTTTACTACTTACGGTACTTACCTCTAGATAGAATCTAGAGTGGTCTGTAGTTCACGGAATGTTTTTTTTCTTTTTTTTGGGGGGGGGGGGTTACTTATTAGGTGCAGTTTTCACTATTGTATTGCACAGGTGTATAAAAGGAGATGGTTCCCACATCATGAAAGCAGCTGGATTACACAACAGATCCCAGCATTTCACATTTCCTCCCATTGCCGAGTCTTGGTTGTAACTTTCATGAACTAGAGGCATATGGCTAAGAAATGACCATATAGCAACGTGTGCATCTGTAGGTGTGCACCCTTCCATCACTATAGACAATATCCTACGCAATCACCTGTCTCCTTGCAATAAAACTCAATGTATGCTTAGATAGCGAAAATCTGCTAAGAGATTCCCTTTCATGAAAAGTTAAGGTTCGACCTATGTAATCTAAGGGCAGCATGGTGCAGAGTTAGAGACCCCGATTCCAGTGATGTGTCACTTAATCGGCAGGGTTTTTGTTTCAATAAAATCAAGGTTTTATCAGCAGGAGATTATCACTATATAACAGGACTAGGTGTTTCCTGCTTCCTGGTACAATACCACTCCCACTACTCCTTGGCAGCTTTCGGTGTACACTGCACATTGACAGGAAAATGCCAATCAGTTGTGTAGGTGGGGTTATACAGAGCACAGCATTTAGAGCACAGCATTCGCCGCTGGAATTCATCCAATATCCAGATTGGACTCTAGAGGGTGTAGCCATCTTTAGTCTAATGTGTATGGGTATATATACAACCACATGAACGCGTCCCTAAAATAAAGGCAAACTTAAAGCTCACTCATCGTCCCAAGGTCTTAGTCCTGTTAAATATGATCTCTCATGGACAACCCCTTTAAGTGACTTATTTCATCATGGGCACCTTCTCCAGGTCCAGCGCAGTTTTTCTGTCTGTAGAGGTGATGTGAAGACTACAGCGCACTGGATGATTAAATATAAATTTATCTCACATCATTAAAAAGGGAGTAAGATCCGCCAACATTTAATTCTAGGTTTCCATGCACTTTCTGCCATCCCCCAGACCTCTTACATAAAAAGTCACTCGCTTTGCAGCTAGAAATACCGAGGATATGCCTATTTTTACACTTACCGGGTTATTCCAAGCCACTTAAAATGCAGAGACAATGTTCGCTCGCTGCAAAAAGCAATTGCCGTTTTTACACTTCGCACTGTACTAATACAGTAAAGGATCAGCTGATTGACAGGACAAGGAAGCAAAACCGCGTTCTCAAACATCTATATAAATATATAATATATAAAACATCTATATAAATATGCATAAAAACATTCAATTATCTGTAAACACGCACCCCGGCTACAGAAACACTGATTGCACCTCAGAACTACAGGGATCACAGAAAAGCCATAGGGTGAGAAATGGAAGCGCAGTTGTAAGTGTTGGTATCATGACAACAGAAGAAGCGTGGTGTACAGTTTATTGAGACGCAGCCATGCGGACCGCTCCTTTATTAAGATTCCAGACTGTGAAATGAATACATTGGCATGTAACAATCTCCAGACACAATGTCAGGAGAGATCTATAAAGCCCGATCATGAAGATCAGATTAGATTTTGCTCGTTGGACAATTTTTTTTTTTTTTTTTTTTTTTTTTTTTTTTTAACGGCCCAGATGCTACAACCTGCCTCTTCACACTGAATAAAAAAAATCCTGGTGCTCTCATGCCCAGAAGAGGTTAAATTCCCACACTAACTCGGGGTCCACCATTTGTGAGTGGTTCATCTTCCACTTCGCTCCCAAACTTTTCAACATGCAGCTGCTTTTGTCTAATGGCTCATCAGCCCAGAACGGAAAGCCCACACTTAAGCTTGCATGAACACAGACAGGAGAGCAGGAGCAGAGCTAAAAGGCCCGACCCTTACCTCCAGCAGCGAGACAAAAGGCTCGCCCTTACCTCAGGCAGGGAGACAAAAGGCCCATCCCGCCCTTACCTCCTGCAGCAAGACAAAAGGCCTATCCCGCCCTTACCTCCTGCAGCGAGACAAAAGGCCCATCCCGCCCTTACCTCCTGCAGCGAGACAAAAGGCTCATCCCGCCCTTACCTCCTGCAGCAAGACAAAAGGCCCGTCCCGCCCTTACCTCCTGCAGCGAGACAAAAGGCTCGTCCCGCCCTTACCTCCTGCAGCGAGACAAAAGGCCCGTCCCGCCCTTACCTCCTGCAGCGAGACAAAAGGCTCGTCCCGCCCTTACCTCCTGCAGCGAGACAAAATGCTCGTCCCGCCCTTACCTCCTGCAGCGAGACAAAAGGCTCGTCCCGCCCTTACCTCCAGCAGCGAGACAAAAGGCCCACTCTCACTTTAGAGAAAAACATATCCCCTCATTTCCTATAGAAAACTATGATCCGCCCTCGCTTAATATAGAGAGAGAAAGGACCAGCTTTCCTTCTTGCAAAAAAAAAAAAATTTGCCTCCACTTCCTTTAGAACCCGCCCTCACTTTCTCTACAAGGGCATGATCTACCCCCACTTACTGTAGACACAAAGGCCTGCCCTTCCTGCAGAAAGACAAAATCCACCTCCACTTCTGGGAGAAAGGCCCACCCCACACGTACTGTAAAGATAAAGGCCCTGCCCATAGATACCACCACATGCACTGATTTGCCCAAGCCGGAGAGTTAAAGCTGAGCACTTCGGTCCTTACTTTAGAGGAGCACTGGAAGTATAAATCTTGCCTCGTAAAATACTGAATCACACATGCAAGTTTTTCTGTAGAAGCTCAAAACTGAACATGTGACTGTTCCTTGTGATCCGACCATTCTCCCGCAGATCCAGATCCTCTGACGCAGCATTTGGCATATTCCAAAGGCTGTCACCTTTACTCTGTCACATTTTCAGGCCAGAGGGGGGTGGACAATTGACTGGCCATGAACACACCCAGTGAGGTGATCATTGAGTTCTATTGGGAGCAGATGTCTGGCATGAACCTAAGCAATGTAAGCCAGACATCTGTGATGGGTTATTTCTTGGCGAGCAAAAAACACTACCAGGTTCTAGTGACAACCCAAATTGCACATTAAATGCAAAAGCACCTAGCCCGAGACAATCAAGTCTCCTTTATTTTCTAGTTTGATGGCCTCCTTCCAAGGCAAGTGCGCCGAGCTGTCAACAGGAAGGTTCTTCCACATCATTCTCCTCCCAACGTTATGCAGATGAAACACCGAGCCATTAGTATAACCTACACATCTTACAGCAACTGCTCGAGAGTTAAATCTCCAGTTTACGGAGACAACAGTAGCGGCACGTTGCGATTCTTCTCCACTCTTCGTTCCCCCCACAATGTCACCAGCATTTCTCTCATCACAGAGTGACAGGTCAGCGCAGAACAAACAATGCATCTCTCCCACACATCAAAGAGGAGCTTTCATGATGTGAGCGATGCGTGATGTTCCAGGTAGATAATTATTGGTACCTCTTGTCAAGGATTCAGGACTTCGAAGCTTTCATCATGAGAACCGCTATACACAGTCTTCTCCAACCAGTACAAAATACAAAAAATGCAAAACTTTGGTCCCAATCTCTCGGCTTATTTCACTTTAGGGAAAAAGCAATATTATCATATGCAAAAAGAAGATCTATCCATTTATCACTGGACAAACAGCTTCAACACTTGCCGGAGAGTCGGCCTTAGTCTATGTTCCACATAGAAAACTAATTTGCAAATCCTTTGGCCATAATAAAAGATCAAAACCAATTAATATAGCCACGTACTTGAGGTATAGCACAATAAACTGTACAAAAAAAAAAATACAACAAAAAAAAAAACATACAAAACCTAACAAACAGTACATGCCGATTGAGATAAGCCATTGCCAGAGGCTTCCAAACCCAAAGATTTCTCCCTATTGTTCCAAAACAAGATATAAACACATAGGCTTGAACCAACTGGCTTTAAAAAGAAAAAAAAAGTCTCCTGATGATGCAAAGTAGAAATGGGACTTTATCAGCAAACAAATCAAAAATTTAAAATAATTTAAAAAAAAAAAAAGAAGAGGCTTGGAAGATTTTGATCATTGACGGGATTCCGCTGTGACTGGCTCTTGAGGTCGGCTTTTCCACAGGTATCAGATCTGAAGATAAAGGTTCAGTCTCCAGAGGAGACTATGATTATTTATCTCTTGAGGCACAGATAGTGCTTCCTTTTCTTTCATGGGGGTTTACAAGGAGCCAGTGATGAGTGAACGTGCTGGGATAAGGTGTTATCGGAGCATGCGCGGTTGATAACCGAGTGTCATCGGCATGCTCGAATAAAATGTCCAAGTCCCCGCGGCTGTTCGACAGCTGCAACACATGCAGGGATTATCTAACAAACAATCCCTGCATGTGTTGCTGCTGTCTAACAGCCGGAGACTTGCAGGTGCGGGGACTTGGACATATTTTTCGAGCACGCCGAAGACACTCGGTCAGCACCCGAGCATGCTGCGATAACACCTTATCCGAGCATGCTCTAACATCACCACAGGGAACAGCTTTTCCCTACATTTTTACCATGTGTCATTTCTATACTAATGCAGGTTAATCCTGCACTAGTTATATCCACAAATGCGTTTCACATTACCAGTATCCCCATAGTAATGGTCTCCTATAGGGGTAGTTACGTGTCTACCTGCCTGTACATTGTTGTGGATCGTGATCCATCTCAACGACAGGTCAAGTTGTTGAACTCGTCAGTCCACTGAACAAGAAGCGCCGTTATCAGGATCTGGCTGTTTTTTGGGGCTTGTGACTGCATTTTGCATTTTTCTTTCAGGTATTACATATTACGGTATATGACCTTTTTTACATTGGTTTATGAATACCACATGTGTATTTTTTAGGTTTGTAGATAATACTATCAAGTCCACCTTCAGCTTCCAGGCAGCATCATTAAAGTTCTTTCCATAGAAGAGGCTCCACTACAAAGATCTGAAGGGCTCTCAAATCTTTTTGTGATACCGGTAATGCATGGTGTAATCACCTCTCACAAAAGTAAAAGGTTTTTTTTTTTTTTAATTAGGGTGTCGCCTAATATAGAAAGCTGAAACATGAAGAGCAGATGGCATTGTAATAATCAACTACAAAAGCTCCTGGAGCGCCCCGTCAGGGCAAAGAGTTACTCGGTACCGGGTCCGGTGTTCACAGGGGGATGTCACAGTGGCTGACCTGGCCCGTGGCCCTGGGACGTCCAAATAAAATGGAAAGGTCTTTAAAGGGATAAGGTTTATGTTCTTTATGCCACCTGTGGTATTTTGTCAAGGTGACAGACGCTGCTTTAAGGGGTCCGCTGGGGTGATGTTATGGCAGCTAGATGGTATACCTTCCCACAGGTGAAGTATATCCCCAGGGCTCCCGGTGTGTACCGTAGATGGTAGAATGGTGAGAAGTGCAGTGAAGAACGAGGACACAAGGCTGCAGTCTCTTTACCTTGTTTACTGTTTGTTTCAGCAGCCACAGTCCAGGGCACCAGATCACAGGGCAGGCAGAGTCCGGCCGGTTTGGAGGCAAGTCCAGAGTCCCCTCCTCCAGGTGGCAATCACCAGCTTCCCTTGCGCTACAGTGGTGTAGTCCCTTACTGCATAAGGTTCAAATAAGGTCCTCACAGATGTGGTGTTTCTCTCTCTCCCCCGTAGTCGGATAGGACAAAACCCATATGACTGGTGGCTTGAGGTGGTTTATAGGGACTCTAGCATGCCCCAGCCTCTGAGGGGTGCCACCGTGCCTCCTGGGGGTAGGTGCGGACAGGTAACGTGCAATTAGCTGTCCTGCCGGTCTCTGAAGTAAGGCGTAGAGGTCCTTACTACCTCAGTGTTCCGGCTACAGGTTATCTGCGCCTCAGAAGGAGGCAGCCTGCTCGGGGCTGGTCCCCTTCTGGTATCCTCTCCTATGCTTTGCTTTCCTGCACGCTCACTGCAACGTATTCTGCTTTCTGAAATATCTCCTTCTGGGAGCTGCAGCTCTTAGGGCATGCACAGCTCCATGGACACACTGTCCTCCTCAGACGGATGTCTGAAACTAACTACTTTCCCTACAGACTACCAGTTATATATTTTTGGGGAGTCACCTAGTAAATAGGATCAAAAGCTCCCCTTGGTGGCCTGGAGTGTGAATGTGTTGCATGCTTGTGGTACCTGGATGCAGTTATGTCTCCTTGCCTCCAAACTTCACTCTCCCTGTGAGGAAAGCAACATTACGGTGATGACCAGGACCCTGGGGCGTCACACTACTAAGCATCAAAAACCTCTTAGGCCGTCATATTATTGCAGAATGCTCGGCACTGCCCATCTTTTACCATTTTCTTGCCATAGATTTTTTATTTTTTTGGGCACTGTTCTGAGCTGAGAGGGAACCCCAGCCAGCTACTGTGGACTGTAGACTACTGTGCCACCCCAGCGAAACTCTCCATCTAGTCTGTAATCTAATGAACACAATCTCACCGGCGCTACCCGAGAGGTCAAGTGTTAATATTCATCCACGATAAGCGGGTACAATGGTAAAGGAGACATTCGGGAACATCTCGGTCCCAACAACAGCCAAGAGCAGCCATAAAACAGAAGGAATTGCACGAAACGAACAGCAGCTCACTAAAAAGTTTAGAAGATTGCAAGTGAACGTTGGGCAGTACTGGTTCTCCTTAAAAGAGACCGACCGGGTATGTATGAAGTCTTACAAGCAATGCACTATGAAGGAAGGGGAGGGAAAAAAAAAAATCGTATAAAAATTATAAAAAATTACCTCTTTGGCAAAATATACTTTCGCAAGCATCAACTATAGGAGACATCGCAACTGTAAGTCAATGTCCAACCTTTTAATGAGCCTTGCAACATGACCAGGGATGAATTCCAAGGCAGAAACCCATCCACAGGCTGCTGTTTCAGGGTGTTCGCTCCTCATCAGTGTCGAACAGAGTCTGATAAAACAGCTACCTGTAGAAGATTCTCTGGCTTGGTAGTTATCCCTAGTCATTTTGAAAATAGTTGAGGGAAAAAAAAAAAAAAGGATTCATGCAGTCCTGGCCCGACAGCCAAACCAGCGTAGATTTCACTTCTGCATTTGGCATGCTAGGCACCTCTCACGTATAAGGCTTCTTTCACACTAGCGTCGGAATCTCCCCGTCGCAATGCGTCGGGGAGAGATTCCGACGCTAGCGTTTAGCGCATTGCACAATGGAGGCAGCGGATGCATTTCTCCGGCGCATCCGCTGCCCCATTGTAAGGTGCGGGGAGGTGGGGGCGGAGTTCCGGCCGCGCATGCACGGTCGGAAAAAGCGGTCCGTCAGGAGCAAAAAACGTTACATGTAGCGTTTTTTTGCTCCCGACGGTCCGCCAAAGCACGACGCATCCGTCGCTCGACGGATGCGACGTGTGGCAATCCGTCGCAAATGCGTCGTCAATGCAAGTCTATGGGGAAAAAAACGCATCCTGCAAGCACTTTTGCAGGATGCGTTTTTTCTGCAAAACGACGCATTGTGACGGATTGCAGAAAACGCTAGTGTGAAAGTAGCCTTAAAGGAAATCTGTCCGTATGATCAATCTCCCCCAAACCCAAACATACAGCTCTGGCAAAATTAAAGAGATCGCTGCAAAATGTTCAGTTTGTCTGATTTCTCTCTTTATAGGTATATTTTTGAGTGAAATGTAAATTGTTATTTTATTCTATAAACTTCTGACAACGTCTCCGAATTTCCAAGCAATACATTTTTGTATTTTTTTGGGACAAAGAAAAATGGTCAAAAAAAAACAAAAAAAAAAAACAGTGCTTTCAGACCTCAAATAATGCAAAGAAAACAAGTTCATAATCATTTAGAAACAACAATGCTAATGATTGAACTTCGGAAGAGTTCAGAAATCAATATTTTGTGGAATAACCATGATTTTTTATTTACAGCGTTCATGCGTCTTGGCATGCTTTCCACCAGTCTTTCACACAGCTTCTGGCGCAAAAATGTAAGTCGTTCTTCTTTGTTTGATGGCTTGTCACTATCCATCATCCTCTTCATTACATTCCAGAGGTTTTCAATGGGGTTCAGGTCTGGAGATTGGGCTGCCCATGACAGGGATGTGATGTGGTGGTCTCTTAATTTTTGCCAGAGCTGTATAAGCAAGCAGGTCTTAGAAGTGATAAAAGGTGATGATGGATTTCCATTTCAATCTTTTGCTGCATTAGCCATTGAAAATCATATGCAAATAAGGTGTTAAATACTCTGGGCGGGACGGAGCACTTAACGAGCTATTGACCCCTAGGTTAAAGAGCTAGAGAAGATTATACTGGTCAAGGAAACAGCCTAAGAAGCAAGCGGCTCTGGAAGTACTCTCATGTCCATAGCACTTTATTTATATGCAAATGATGAGGTGATTTCGTAGGAATACAGCAACAGATAGAAGATATAAAAGGTGTCAATGCAATTACCATATATTTTAAAGACCAGCTTGTCCATATATGTGGTTTGCAGGTGGCTAGATCTTAATGACAAATTCCCTTTAATATGCCCTTTGATATTATGAGGTCGTGGGACATAGTAAGCACAACAGGCATGCAGGACACTGGTCGCAAAAGCTAAGGTCCAGCTGTCACAGAGGACCAAACTGGATGAAAGACCAGGGCACAATTCTGCAAGCAAGGTTTGTTGAAGGCTCAGACTGACTTTATAGGGTGGCCGCCTCTCCTAGGCGTTACTTGCCAAGGTATTTTTCTTTCGTTCCGCAACAGAAGTAATTTGCAATGCAAGCAGAGTCACAAGCACATTAAATTCTCAAGTATCTCCTTGTATAGTAAAGCCAGATAACCATGTAAAAGATAAGCACATGGCAAGCCGCAGCAGGCAGCAAGATATGCTCTAATATTTGCAACAACCCCATGACGTCTCCTCTCAGCCGGCAAAATCGGCTCCGAACCTTCAGCTATCTGGATTACCTCCAAAACCCACAAGACATCATGAGGGCAGCTGGGACTCCAAGCCAATTTCTTTTAACAATGTTTACAAATTGCTCTAATAAAAAAAGAAAAAAGGGAGTTCTACGAGTATCTAAATTCACCGTGTATCCGGATTTTACGAAGAAAAGACAGGAACGCACTAAATGTAAATCCGAGAGCGAGAAACGGCTCCTGCCCAAGTGTCACGTCAAGGTCAATCATCGATTCAGATGGCAGCAAATTTACTTACTAAAGTACGTTAAGAGAGCAAGCGCTGCAATTGCTGCTGCAGTAGGCCAGCCTGCCCGCACATGGCATAACATTACCAAAAATGACCGGAATAATATATTCCCTGGAAAATTAAAAGTAAGGATCCAGTTTAAAGTTTTCTACAGTATTGTAAATATAATAAACATATAATATATATAAATATATATATATATATATATATATATATATATATATATATATATATATATATATATATATATATATATATATTATATTTATTTTTTTAAGGTAGGTGGGCAAAAAATGCTGCAAAGTAAAAATGCTATAAAAAAAAATAGAAGTGTTAATTGTTTATATTGTCAAGCGATGAGAAAAAACTGGCAAGTCTAAAAAACTTTTTCCTTCTAAAACAGCATCAATTCCTTTATGTACTTGCACATAGATATGAAGGAACTCGGCAGGAGATTGTTCCAAACATCTTGTAGAACTGACCACTGATCTTCCGTGGATGTCTCTTGTGCAGATCCTTCTGTCTCTTCATGTGATCCCAGACCGACTGGATGATGTGAGATCAGGGCTCTGCAGGGGGTCGGATCATCACTCCCAGGACTCCTCGTCCTTCTTAGGCTACTTTCACACTAGCGTCGGGCTCGGCCCGTCGCAGTGCGTCGGGCCGAGGTTACCGACGCTAGCGTTGTTTGCGCCGCACAACGGGTGCAGCGGATGCAGATTTTCATCGCATCCGCTGCCCCATTGTGAGGTGCGGGGAGGAGTTCCGGCCGCGCATGCGCGGTCAGAAAAAGCGGTCCGTCGGCAGCAAAAAACGTTACATGTAGCGTTTTTGCTCGCGACGGTCCGCCAAAGCACGACGCATCCGTCGCACGACGGATGCGACGTGTGGCAATCCGTCGTCAATACAAGTCTATGGGGAAAAAACGCATCCTGCAAGCACTTTTGCAGGATGCGTTTTTTCTGCAAAACGACGCATTGTGACGGATTGCAGTTAACGCTAGTGTGAAAGTAGCCTTAATGAGATTGGCTGGATGTTTGGGGTCGTTGTTCGGCTGCAGAATAAATTTGGAGCCAATTTGACACCTCCCTGATGGTGTTACATGATGGATAAAGATCAGCCTGTAGTTCTCAGTGAGAAATGTGCAACATTGAGGATCTTTGACATACCGGTCAGTAAAGTAAACTTAGTGCAGCAGATGAAACATGCATAATGTTTACTACTAGTGATGAGCGAATATACTCGTTACTTGAGATTTCTCGAGCACGCTCGGGTGTCCTCTGAGTATTTGTAAGTAATGGAGATTTAGCTTTCAGCGCCGCAGCTGAATGATTTACATCTGTTAGCCAGCTTGATTACTTGTGGGGATTCCCTAGCAACAAGGCAAACCCCCCACATGTACTTATGCTGGACAACAGATGTAAATCATTCAGCTGCGGCGATGAAAAAAAAATCTCCGAGTACTTAAATACTCTGAGGACACCAGAGCGTGCTCGGGAAATCTCGAGTACAGAGTATATTCGCTCATCACTATTTACTACCCTTCCAGATCAGAAGATGTCCAGCAGTGCCATCAGCTCAGAACTGGCAGCAGCTAGAGGGACCCAGCCACACCTATCTAATGGTCAAAGAAGTCTGGCAGATGTGGTCTTCATGGAAGAATTGCGGCTAAAAAACAAACCTACATGGTAACAAAAAAACAACTATGAAAGGAAACATAGAAACTGGGGATAGAAAAATGGTAGCAGGAGCTGTGGACTGAGGAGTCACAATGTGAAATATTTGGCTGTAACAGAAGGCAGGTTGTTCTCAAAAAGCTGGAGAGCAGTATAATGAGGCAGCGGTGGAAGGTCCTTCAGGTTTGAGGGTGCATTACTGCACACGGAACTGGGCATTTGGTCAAGATAAATGGTGTCTTGAATGTGGATATATCCATCAGGTAAAACCATCAGAGAAGCGTCTGACTGGCTCCAAAGGACAATGACCCCCAAATATCCAGCCAATGTCATTAAGAGCGAAGAGTCCTGAAGAAGTGATGATCTGGCCCCCACAGATCTCATATCATCCAGTCTGTCCGGGATCACATGAAGAGACAGAAGATCTGTGGTCAGTTCTCCAAAATGTTTGGAACAACCTCCTGCTGAGTTTCTTCAAAAATGGTGTACAAGCACCGAGAAGAAATGATGAAGAAAAAGGGTGGTCACCAAATGTTGATGGGATTTGGATTTCCTTTTGAATTTTGTGAATTGACAAAAATAAAACTATGAACACTTCTATTAGTAAAAGAATTCTTACTTTGTAGCATTTTTTCCACACCTGCCTAAAACCTTTGAACAGTACTGTGCCTTTCAGACGAAGGCTACTGTCAAAATAACCGTCCCCTGCACATTGCAGGGAGCCTGGGATATACAGTGCCTTGCGAAAGTATTCGACTACCTGGAACTTTTTAACCTTTTCCCACATATTATGCTTCAAAACATAAAAGATACCAAATGTAAATTTTTGGTGAAGGAGCAACAACAAGTGGGACACAATTGTGAAGTTGAACGAAATTTATTGGTTATGTAAAATTTTTGTGGAAATTCAAAAACTGAAAAGTGGGGCGTGCAATATTATTCGGCCCCTTTACTTTCAGTGCAGCAAACTCACTCCAGAAGTTCATTGTGGATCTCTGAATGATCCAATGTTGTCCTAAATGCTTAATGATGATAAATATAATCCACCTGTGTGTAACCAAGTCTCCGTATAAATGCACCTGCTCTGTGATAGTCTCAGGGCTCTGTCTGAAGCACAGAAAGCATCATGAAGACCAAGGAACACAACAGGCAGGTCCGTGATACTGTTGTGGAGAAGTTTAAAGCCGGATTTGGATACAAAATGATTTCCAAAACTTTAAACATCCCAAGGAGCACTGTGCAAGCGATCATATTGAAATGGAAGGAGGATCATACCACTGCAAATCTACCAAGACCCGGCCGTCCCTCTAAACTTTCATCTCAAACAAGGAGAAGACTGATCAGAGACGCAGCCAAGAGGCCGAGGAACACTCTGGATGAACTGCAGAGATCTACAGCTGAGGTGGGACAGTCTGTCCATAGCACAACAATCAGTCGTACACTGCACAAATCTGGCCTTTATGGAAGAGTGGCAAGAAGAAAGCCATTTCTCAAAGATATCCATAAAAAGTGTCATTTAAAGTTTGCAACAAGCCACATGGGTGACACATCTAACATGTGGAGGAAGGTGGACTGGTCAGATGAAACCAAAAATCGAACTTTTGGGCAACAATTCCAAATTATATGTTTGGAGTAAAGGCAACACAGCTCATCACCCTGAACACACCATCCCCACTGTCAAACATGGTGGTGGCAGCGTCATGATTTGGGCCTGTTTTTCTTCAGCAGGGACAGGGAAGATGGATGGAGCCAAATACAGGACCGTTCTTGAAGAAAACCTGTTTGAGTCTGCAAAAGACCTGAGAATGGGACGGAGATTTGTCTTCCAACAAGACAATGATCCCAAACATAAAAGGCAAAATCTACAATGGAATGGATCACAAATAAACGTATCCAGGTGTTAGAATGGCCAAGTCAAAGTCCAGACCTCAATCCAATTGAGAATCTGTGGAAAGAGCTGAAAACTGCTGTTCACAAACGATCTCCATCAAACCTCACTGAGCTCGAGCTGTTTGCCAAGGAAGAATGGGCAAGAATTTCAGTCTCTCGATGTACAAAACTGATAGATACATACCCCAAGCGCAGCAAAAGGTGGCGCAACAAAGTATTAAGTTAAAGGGGCCGAATAATATTGCACGCCCCACTTTTCAGTTTTTGAATTTCCACAAAAATTTAAAATAACCAATAAATTTCGTTCAACTTCACAATTGTGTTCCACTTGTTGTTGATTCTTCGCCCAAAATTTACATTTGGTATCTTTATGTTTGAAGCATGATATGTGGGAAAAGGTTGAAAAGTTCCCCGGGGGCCGAGTACTTTCGTAAGGCACTGTAATCTCTCCGACATGGTCCCTGCGAGGTTCAACGCAGAAGAGAGTAAATGATGACGTTGCACTAATCTGCATGGAAAATTGACTACACTGACCACGACCAATCAGCAAGGTCATTCTTATGTTTGAAGTTCTCATTACTTTCTAATACCCGGAAGCCGGACTCGTTACATCACAGCGGCTTTATATAGCCTGGAATGAAAGAACAAGCGCAATATAAAAGTCTCCCGATACACCGTGATATAACAGCCAGGAGGAGTCTCTCTACATCCAATGTCTCTGCTGCCCCCTACTGGAACCTAGAAATAGTACAGATATCTGCAGTACCCGGAGATCAGAACACACCGGATTGTCCGGATGAGGCTGTGATATCCCAATGCGGCAAGACTTTTCCATTTCTATATTAAGATCATGGATTTATGACCATGACACATTTACTATAAGGGATGTATTACAGTAAGGCCTATAAAAGACATCCCCCGATAAAATAATGGGTGCATAGAATGGGTGAATGTGGTATATACTGTGATCCCATGTATTTCCAATTATATATGTTCTAAATGTGGAATAAAATACTGATCATATTAAAAATCAAGTGTCTATTCCTATAAAAAAAAAAGCCTAATCTAATTTATATATAATCTAAGTGCACTGGTCTATAGTTCATATTGTGATTATAATTAATTCCCAACAATGTACTTAAATTTTTTATTTATTTTTTGTAAAGTCTCTTTAACCCCTTCACGACATGCGCCGTACAATGCGGAAATGAGCGCATTGCTGACCCCCGTTACGTGATCGGGGGTCAGTGATGTGTTGGCATGACAACCAGGTCTCCTTGAGGTCTCTATGGTTGTTGATGCCGGATTGCTGTGAGCGCCACCCTGTGGTCGGCGCTCATCGCAATGCAGCAATTCAGCTACATAGGAGCGATCTGAGCTTCGTTCCTATGTAGCAGAGCCGATTGAGTTGTGCCAGTTTCTAGCCTCCCATGGAGGCTATTGAAGCATGGGAAAAAAATTTTTTAGAGGTGGTTTAAAAAAAAAATATGAAAAAAAAAATATATATATATATATATATATATATATATATATATATATATATATATATATATATATATATATATATATATATATATATATATATATATATATATATATATATACACATACACATACACATACACACACACACACACGTTTAAATCACCCCCCTTTCAAAAATAGATTAAAAAATAAAATAAAATTTAAAAAAAAAAAATCAAACCTACACATATTTGGTATCGCCGCGTTCAGAATTGCCCGATCCATCAATAAAAAAAAAAAGGATTAACCTGATCGCTAAACGGTATAACGAGAAAAAAAAAATCTAAACGCCAGAATTATGTTTTTGGTCACTGCGACATTGCATTAAAATGCAATAACGGGCGATCAAAAGAACGTATCTGCACAAAAGTGGTATCATTAAGAACGCCAGCTCGGCGCGCAAAAAATAAACCCTCACCCAACCCGAGATCCCGAAAAATGGAGACGCTACATATTGGAAAATTGCACTTTTTTTTTTTTTTATTTATTAGCAAAGTTTGGAATTTTTTTCACCACTTAGATAAAAAATAACCTAGTCATGTTTGGTGTCTATGAACTCGTAATGACCTGGAGAATCATAATATCAGGTCAGTTTTAGCATTTAGTGAACCTAGCAAAAAAGCCAAACAAAAAACAAGTGTGGGATTGCACTTTTTTTTTGCTATTTCACCACACTTGGAATTTTTTCCCGCTTTCTAGCACAAGACATGGTAAAACCAATGGTGTCGTTCAAAAGTACAACTCGTCCCACAAAAAAATAAGCCCTCACATGGCCATATTGAAGGGAAAAATAAAAGAATTATGGCTCTGGGAAGGAGGGGAGCAAAAAACAAACGCAAAAACGAAAAAGGGCTCCGTCATGAAAGGGTTAATATCTTAGTAAGTAATTTAATATATCGCTTGTGGGTTTACAGACATTTATATGATTAATTTCTATTTAAATCCCTATACATACATATGCATCTGAGAATTACTAATGCGTTGATTGGTCAACCCGCCTTTCAGTCATGACAGGCTGCATAAATAGCTGAGCATGTGGCTCACCGCACCCCTTCATGACCGGGGGATTTTTCATTTTTCCGTGTTCGTTTTTCACTCCCCTCCTTCCCAGAGCCATAACTTTTTTATTTTTCCGTCAATTTGGCCATGTGAGGGCTTATTTTTTGCGGGACGAGTTGTACTTTTGAACCACATCATTGGTTTTAGCATGTCGTGTACTAGAAAACGGGAAAAAAATTCCAAGTGCGGTGAAATTGCAAAAAAAGTGCAATCCCACATTGGTTTTTTGTTTGGCTTTTTTGCTAGGTTCACTAAATGCTAAAACTGACCTGCCATTAGGATTCTCCAGGTCATTACGAGTTCATAGACACCAAACATGACTAGGTTATTTTTTATCTAAGTGGTGAAAAAAAATTCCAAACTTTGCTAAAAAAAAAAAAAAAAAAAATTGCGCCATTTTCCGATACTCGTAGCGTCTCCATTTTTCGTGCTCTGGGGTCGGTTGAGGGCTTATTTTTTGCGTGCCGAGATGAAGTTTTTAATGATAGCATTTCGGTGCAGATACGTTCTTTTGATCGCCCCGTTATTGCATTTTAATGCAATGTCGCGGCGACCAAAAATAACGTAATTCTGGCGTTTCGAGTTTTTTTCCCGCTACGCTGTTTAGCGATCAGGTTAATACTTTTTTTTATTTGATAGATCGGGCGATTCTGAGCGCGGCGATACCAAATATGCGTAGATTTGATATTTTTTTTTATTGATTTATTTTGATTGGGGCGAAAGGGGAGCGATTTAAACTTTTATGTTTTTTTTATTTTTTTCACTTTTTTTAAACTTTTTTTTTTTTAACTTTTGCCATGCTTCAATAGCCTCCATGAGAGGCTAGAAGCAGGCACAACCCGATCGGCTCTGCTACATAACAGCGATCTGCTGATCGCTGCTATGTAGCAGAATTGCACGTGTGCTGTGAGCGCCGACCACAGGGTGGCGCTCACAGCGACGGGCAATCAGTAACCATAGAGGTCTCAAGGACCTCTATGGTTACAATATACAAGCATCGCCGACCCCCGATCATGTGACGGGGGTCGGCGATGACGTCATTTCCGGCCGCCCGGCCGGAAGCGGTAGTTAAATGCCGCTGTCTGTGTTTGACAGCGGCATTTAACTAGTTAATAGGTGCGGGCAGATCGCGATTCTGCCCGCGCCTATTACGGGCACATGCCAGCTGTTCAAAAGAGCTGACATGTCCCGACTTTGGTGCGGGCTCACCGCGGAGCCCTGCATCAAAGCAGGGGAGCCGGCATCGGACGGTATAGTACGTCCGATGCCGGTAAGGGGTTAAAAAAAAGCCGATATTTCAGCGAAACACACATCAGGGACACATGTCCTTATTAGATGCTAGTAGGTAATTTGAGTCGGAGATTAAACTTCGTGATCAAGATAGGTGAATGGATTTACGACACAAACACGAGGTCCAACTACCACATGACAAGCTGCATATGATCTGACAGATCACCTACAACTGTGCGTTGATTAGTCTCAAACGTCGGTGTGGTCTCCTGCAAAAGGATACTGTACTCATAGTTGCTAAAGATGATGCACAAGAAGCCTACAAACTCGCTGAAGACAAGCAGACTAAGGACCTGGATTACTGGAACCATATCCCGATGTTTGACGAGACCAAGATAAACTTATTTGGTTGAGAAAGTGTCAAGTGTGTGTGGCAGCAATCAGGTGTGGAATACGACGACAAGTGATCTTGCCTACAGTCAAGCATGGTGGTGGAAGTGTCATGGTTTGGGGCTGCACGAATGCTGCTGGCTGTGGGGAGCTACAGGTCATTGAGGGAACCATGAATGCCAACATGTACTATTACATACTGAGGCAGAGCTTGATCCCCCTCCATCCGGAAACTGGTCCGCAGGACAGTATTCCAACATTATAGTAACCCCAAACACATCTCCAAGACCACAACTGCCTTGTAAAAAGACTGAGGGTAAAAGTGCTGGACTGGCCAAGCATGTCTCTAGAACTAAACCCTATTGAGCATCTGTGGGGCATCCTCAAACGGAAGGTGGAGGAGCGCAAGGTCTCCAACATTCACCCACCAGCGCAGTGATGTCATCATGGAGGAGACGATTCCTGTGGTGGCTGGTGACACTCTAGTGAACTCCATGCCCAAGAGAGTTAAGGCAATGCAAGAAAACTAATATATACACTGCTCAAAAAAAAGGGAACACTTAAGCAACAGAATATAACTCCAAGTAAATCAAACTTCTGTGAAATCAAACTGTCCACTTAGGAAGCAACACTGATTGACAATCAATTTCACATGCTGTGCAAACGGAATAGACAACAGATGGAAATTATTGGTAATTATCAAGACACACTCAAAGGAGTGGTTCTGCAGGTGGGGACCACAGACCACATCTCAGTACCAATGCTTTCTGGCTGATGTTTTGGTCACTTTTGAATGCTGGTTGTGCTTAGACACTCGTGGTAGCATGAGACAGACTCTACAACCCACACAAGTGTCTCAGGTAGTGCAGCTCATCCAGGATGGCACATCAATGCGAGCTGTGGCAAAAAGATTTGCTGTGTCTGTCAGCGTAGTGTCCAGAGGCTGGATGCGCTACCAGGAGACAGGCCAGAACATTAGGAGACGTGGAGTGGGCCGTAGGAGGGCAACAACTCAGCAGCAGGACCCCTACGTCAGCCTTTGTGCAATGAGGAACAGGAGGAGCACTGCCAGAGCCCTACAAAATGACCTCCAGCAGGCCACAAATGTGCATGTGTCAGCACAAACGGTTAGAGACCGACTGCGTGAGGAAGGTCTGAGTGCCCGACGTCCACAGATGGGGGTTGGGCTCACAGCCCAACACCGTGCAGGACGCTTGGCATTTGCCACAGAACACCAGGATTGGCAAATTTGCCACTAGCACACTGCGCTCTTAACAGATGAAAGTAGGTTCACACTGAGCATATGTCATAGACATGACAGAGTCTGGAGACGCTGTGGAGAGCGATCTGCTGCCTGCAACATCCTTCAGCATGACCAGTTTGGCAGTGGGTCAGTAATGGTGTGGGGTGGTATTTCTTTGGAGGACAGCACAGCCCTCCATGAGCTCGCCAGAGGTAGCCTGACTGCCATTAGGTACCGAGATGAGATCCTCAGACCCCTTATGAGACCATATGCTGGTGCGGTTGGCCCTGGGTTCCTCCTAATGCAGGACAATGCCAGACCTCATGTGGCTGGAGTGTGTCAGCAGTTCTTGTAAGATTAAGGCATTGAAGCTATGGACTGGCCCGCCCGTTCCCCAGACCTGAATCCGATTGAACACATCTGGGACATCGTGTCTCGCACAATCCACCAATGTCACATTGCACCACAGACTGTCCAGGAGTTGGCGGATGCTTTACTCCAGATCTGGGAGGAGATACCTCAGAAGACCATCCGCCACCTCATCAGGAGCATGCCCAGGTGTTGTAGGGAGGTCATACAGGCACGTGGAGGCCACACACACTGCTGAGCATCATTTCCTTGTCTTGAGGCATTTCCCCTGAAGTTGGATCAGCCTGTAACTTCATTTTCCACTTTGATTTTGAGCATCATTCCAACTCCAGACCTCCGTGGGATATTAGTTGTGATTTACGTTGATCATTTTTAGGTTTTATTGTTATCAACACATTCCACTATGTAATGAATAAAGATTTAAATCTGGAATATTTCATTCAGTGATATCTAGGATGTGGGATTTTAGTGTTCCTTTTATTTTTTTAAGCAGTTTATTTCTTTGGATCCATTGTTGATAAATGGTCAGGACAAAAATATGGAGAAATAAAATAACATGTGACCCCTCCACAATGCCCTTACAGGAGCCTTTATGGCTTCCCATTCGACATCCATTTTGATACAGGAAAGATATACAGGTCCTTCTCAAAAAATTAGCATATAGTGTTAAATTTCATTATTTACCATAATGTAATGATTACAATTAAACTTTCATATATTATAGATTCATTATCCACCAACTGAAATTTGTCAGGTCTTTTATTGTTTTAATACTGATGATTTTGGCATACAACTCCTGATAACCCAAAAAACCTGTCTCAATAAATTAGCATATCAAGAAAAGGTTCTCTAAACGACCTATTACCCTAATCTTCTGAATCAACTAATTAACGCTAAACACATGCAAAAGATACCTGAGGCTTTTATAAACTCCCTGCCTGGTTCATTACTCAAAACCCCCATCATGGGTAAGACTAGCGACCTGACAGATGTCAAGAAGGCCATCATTGACACCCTCAAGCAAGAGGGTAAGACCCAGAAAGAAATTTCTCAACAAATAGGCTGTTCCCAGAGTGCTGTACCAAGGCACCTCAATGGTAAGTCTGTTGGAAGGAAACAATGTGGCAGAAAACGCTGTACAACGAGAAGAGGAGACCGGACCCTGAGGAAGATTGTGGAGAAGGACCGATTCCAGACCTTGGGGAACCTGAGGAAGCAGTGGACTGAGTCTGGTGTGGAAACATCCAGAGCCACAGTGCACAGGCGTGTGCAGGAAATGGGCTACAGGTGCCGCATTCCCCAGGTAAAGCCACTTTTGAACCATAAACAGCGGCAGAGGCGCCTGACCTGGGCTACAGAGAAGCAGCACTGGACTGTTGCTAAGTGGTCCCAAGTACTTTTTTCTGATGAAAGCAAATTTTGCATGTCATTCGGAAATCAAGGTGCCAGAGTCTGGAGGAAGACTGGGGAGAAGGAAATGCCAAAATGCCTGAAGTCCAGTGTCAAGTACCCACAGTCAGTGATGGTGTGGGGTGCCATGTCAGCTGCTGGTGTTGGTCCACTGTGTTTCATCAAGGGCAGGGTCAATGCAGCTAGCTATCAGGAGATTTTGGAGCACTTCATGCTTCCATCGGCTGAAATGCTTTATGGAGATGAAGATTTCATTTTTCAGCACGACCTGGCACCTGCTCACAGTGCCAAAACCACTGGTAAATGGTTTACTGACCATGGTATTACTGTGCTCAATTGGCCTGCCAACTCTCCTGACCTGAACCCCATAGAGAATCTGTGGGATATTGTGAAGAGAAAGTTGAGAGACGCAAGACCCAACACTCTGGATGAGCTTAAGGCCGCTATTGAAGCATCCTGGGCCTCCATAACATCTCAGCAGTCTGCACAAAGGGACAGCGCTCCACCGGGTGTATAAATCAAAATAAATCCTTTATTCAGCCATTAAGCACAAGCGACGTTTCGACCATATGCTGGTCTTTTTCAAGCATACAAATATGGCTGACAGGTGGTCTTAAATAGTGTGGACACCACGCAGGGAGCCAATCACTAATAAGTCCCACCCATCTCACAATATAAATCAACACTATATAAACATAAACAAAATAAACATCAGGTATTATAATGTATAAACAAACATTATCAAACAATCATCCGCATTTAAATACCGGTGAAAAGTACAAAAAACACTAAAACCAAGTGCTTATTTACAATTCAGCTTTCCTCGATCTCACCATGTATACTCATTGCCATAGTGATCAAATCCTTATCTGGCGTAGACCTTCCTGTGTGGGGCTAGTAGATGTTACAGGCTTAATGTGGCCAATCCCGTCCAGCCTGACATATAGCACCTAAGATTTACCCAATCATATGACCCCTTATAGCAGCATCCCCACATACCTACGTCGGACTCCACCAACGTCATGACCGCCAGACATGCCTGAAGGCAGAGGGGCGCAGGCACAGCCACGTCATACCGGAGCTGCGCCTCGTCACCTGACCCGACAGAGGCTGCGCCCGGAAATGACCAAGACTGATGCGTTCCCCTGGTGACCTGCTCGGCTTGGAGATGTATGGAGGTGCGGCATCAGTCTTGGTCATTTCCGGGCGCGGCCTCTGTCGGGTCAGGTGACGAGGCGCAGCTCCGGTATGACGTGGCTGTGCCTGCGCCCCTCTGCCTTCAGGCATGTCTGGCGGTCATGACGTTGGTGGAGTCCGACGTAGGTATGTGGGGATGCTGCTATAAGGGGTCATATGATTGGGTAAATCTTAGGTGCTATATGTCAGGCTGGACGGGATTGGCCACATTAAGCCTGTAACATCTACTAGCCCCACACAGGAAGGTCTACGCCAGATAAGGATTTGATCACTATGGCAACGAGTATACATGGTGAGATCGAGGAAGGCTGAATTGTAAATAAGCACTTGGTTTTAGTGTTTTTTGTACTTTTTCACCGGTATTTAAATGCGGATGATTGTTTGATAATGTTTGTATATACATTATAATACCTGATGTTTATTTTGTTTATGTTTATATAATGTTGATTTATATTGTGAGATGGGTGGGACTTATTAGTGATTGGCTCCCTGCGTGGTGTCCACACTATTTAAGACCACCTGTCAGCCATATTTGTATGCTTGAAAAAGACCAGCATATGGTCGAAACGTCGCTTGTGCTTAATGGCTGAATAAAGGATTTATTTTGATTTATACACCCGGTGGAGCGCTGTCCCTTTGTGCAGACTGTGACGTGTTACCCAGGTGGGTTCCCTGGATATGGAACGAGCGCCTGAATAAGGGAGTGCTGTCGGTCATCTACATTTGAATAACATCTCAGCAGTGTCACAGGCTGATTGCCTCCATGCCACGCCGCATTGAAGCAGTCATTTCTGCCAAAGGATTCCCGACCAAGTATTGAGTGCATAACTGAACATTATTATTTGTTGGTTTTTTTGTTTGTTATTAAAAAAACACTTTTATTTGATTGGATGGGTGAAATATGCTAATTTATTGAGACAGGTTTTTTGGGTTATCAGGAGTTGTATGCCAAAATCATCAGTATTAAAACAATAAAAGACCTGACAAATTTCAGTTGGTGGATAATGAATCTATAATATATGAAAGTTTAATTGTAATCATTACATTATGGTAAATAATGAAATTTAACACTATATGCTAATTTTTTGAGAAGGACCTGTATATCTTGGTACCGTGATAGCGAGTGGATAGAAAACTATTTAGAATTGAGAGTCCTCAGTGGTTGATACCTTTTAATGACTAACTGAAAAAATGGTAAATTGCAAGCTTTCAAGACTACTCAGGTCTCTTCATCAGGCATAGACTAATACAAATTCTGAAGAATCACATATTTATGCACAACAGCACAGAAAAATGCCTTAGATATGACAGGTGATGTTAAGCAGAGTGATAAACAGTTATGTCCATAAATATTGGGGAAGTTCATAGATCTTTCTGAGATTTGAAGTTACCTTTTAATACAAGTAATTTCATGTCCATAACGCTATGACCGGGGAGACAATGACGACAATGATGTCTCCCCGACATCCAAAAGAGCATTAGTGACGTCAGACCGTGATGTTGGAGAGAGGCCGGGATCACAAAACCCCGTTCTAATTAATCCCAAAGGTGTTGGATGGGGCGGAGGTCCCCGCTCTGTGCGGCCGGTTGGTCATGTTCTTCCCTCCACGTCTGTATGGACCTTGTGCACTGGGCACAGTCATAGGGAACAGAAACGGGCCTTCACCAAACTGTTCCTACAAATCTAGAAGCTACAATGTCTTGGGCTGAAGTATTAATATTTCTCTTCACTGGAAGTAAAAGGCTGAGACCGACCCCTGATAACGGCCCATAACATTATCCCTCCTCCACCAAACTGTACAATGGCCATGATGCTCCTGGCGGGGGCGCAGTGTTTCTGCTGAGGTTGTTATCAGAGGACTCTGCAGTTATGGAGTCAGCAGACCATCAATGACTTTTCTGCCCTCTGCCCCTCAGCACTTGGCCCTTCACTCTATAGTGAGTTTCTGTGGTTCCTTCCGCTTCTACATATCACTCACAGGAGATGGAGGAATATTTGGGAGGGAAGAAATCTGGCTCCTATTACAGTATTGTGCTGGTATGAGCGATCTCTGCACCACCAGCCGTCCTGTCACAGGGTTAGTAAAGGCAGACGGCATGGTGAGGGGCCGGAGGTTATACACCAGGGGCAATGGAGACAGATGCTATACATGGGAGCGCCGGTACTGAAGGAAACTGGATCCCACTGCTCTCCTGCCTCCTGGATTCCTGGTACCGGGGGCGGTGTGCTCCTGATGATTGACAGTTCAGACCCACGGCATGGTTGCACCGTTGACATGAACTGTGCATTCTCTGACGCAGATTTGCATCGTAAAGCGGCAATGAGCGATGAGAGCAGCTCTTGCAAGCAGCTTCCAAGTGCGCTCAGCCACCTCAGAATGCAGCAGTGGACAGTAAACTTACAAATTGCCTGTGAACAATAAAATAAAATAAAAAAAACCTTTGTTCTTGAGCAAGGAGACAATTTTTAATAAGAAGAAAATTGCAAGCGCTGCTTGTTTTTTTTCAGCACTTGGCTATTTAGATGATGAGACAATACTTTTCATCATATGGTATAGGATTTGTCAGGATATTTGTGTAGGCCACGGATCAATGTATTGATGAAATGTATTCTGCAGTTCTGTTTAGCCCTCAAACATGATCGACGACGCCGAGTTATCACGGAGTAATTCTACACAATACTGCACAGCGAGAACACCATCAAAGGGAGAACCTGCAAACTCCATGGAGACGTTGCTCTGATGAGAGACAAGACCTGGACACCAGGGATAAAAGTTTTGCTCACTGGTTCAGCAATTTCTTTTCAATTCCCAGACAGTGCAATACTCGATTAACCCCGTGTTCACACACGTGACAGTTTGTGGCTACAAATACTGATGAGATGCCATGCGGAGTGATGTGTAAATGTCCGCAGATAGAGGCACTTCGGCTGGTAATGGCGGTTCAGGGAATTACAGTTTTGCAGCACGGCGGTAAGCAATGAAAGCAGCTATAGATCAGCAGGTCGGCACGGTGCCCCTATAACTAAGCCCAACTTCTGATCATCGAGCTGGGAACAAAAACAGAGCCACACCATAAATGTTTGCCACCCACCATGGTCTTGCCAGTTGGGCATTACTGGTGGTCAAACATCACGTCTCGCAATATCCCGGACATACGACTTCACAGAACGCTACCCGCTCAACCTCACCTGCTTTGCCAGTTTCACAGAATCATGGGTCAGTCGGTCTCGGAGTTGAGGGTCTAGCTGAGCAGCTGGTGCTATCTCCACCACCTTCTGGTGCCGTCTCTGGATGGAACAGTCACGTTCATAAAGATGAATCACGTTACCGTGTTTGTCCCCTGATTAAGAAAGAAAGGTTTGAGAGTTGTCAGTAACAGGGGGTCAGTTATAAAGCTCCGTACATTACAGTCAGAAGTGCAGGGCCCATGGGGAGAACTCAAGGGTACACCCATCTTCATGCTTTGGGAATCCATGAATGGGAAATGATGGGCTTTTTTGGTACAGTAATGAGCGTGACAATATATAGACATTCTGCAGAGTATGGGTGGTAAACATAAAAGAAACTATGAAAGGTGTTAAAAGGGACCTGTCACTTGCTCAAGAATAAAGTAAATATATTTTTAAAATCCACAAGTTCCCCTGACTCTGCCGCTTTTTTCCGTTTCGATCCACGTCGTTCCACTGCAGAAATATTCACATTTGTTGCTTCTACAGCGCGGTATGTGAAATCTCTGCTTGTAGTGCAACTGGGCTTTTTTTTTTTTTTTTTTTACAGAGTCTTCTCTGGGGGCATTCGCCTTCACTCCTCCCTCTCAGACTCTGCCAATCACAGCACGGCATCTGATCTAAAAGAGTATCAGTCTCAGACGCTGCCAAGATGGGATTGACAACATTTGGGAGGTAGGAGTAAAAGCGTACACCCCCCCAGATAAAACTGGTGCCCAGGAGGACTGCGAGAAGGAGATTTCACATACTGCACTCCACAAGCAACAAACGTGAATATCTCTGCAATGGAGCAATGCAGCACAAAAAGAAAAAGTGCAGCAGAATCAGGGGGAGGTCAGGGATTTTTACAAGGAAATTAACTAAACTTTTTTTTTTTTTTTTTTTAAACACATGACAGGCCCTTTTTAAGGATTCACTGTATGGACTCTATGAACAAGTATGCACCATTTCCAAGACAGTTAATCCATACTAGTGAGTAAATATGTACCCCACAACTGTGCTAAAACCAGCTTGATAGGGTATGCCCTCTTTTCGAGGAGTTTCTTTAAAAGCGGATCCTCTCTATAATCCTTTGCAAAAATTGGGGAAAAAAAAAACCAAAATCTAAGAAAACTCTTCCAAAATTTTTTTCCATGGCAAATCAACGCAAGTTTTTTTTTTCCCTTAAAGAATTTTAGAGGGGGGGAAAAAAAAAAAAAAAAAGAGAAATATATATCACATATTTGGCGCAGATTCTGATGGAAACCTCTTCAAAACTAGGCACTGGCCTATCAAATAGTTTTCAAAGAAAGATACAGGGGAAAAAAAAAAAAAAAAAAAACTTCCAAAACTGCTTCTGGAAAATAAAAACTCTTCCTTAAAACACTGAAAGGGGACAACCAGCCAAGCAAAGAAATAAAAATATATGCATAAAATAAGCAGTAAAATGCTGACCCTGCAGAGCGTGCAGGATACAGCGCTCTCTCCCCTGCCGGGCGCCTCTGCAGGAAAGTGACTGGGAGAGAGCAATGTCCGCACTGGGACGCCGGGGTTTATGTCCCGTGTACAAAGCCAGGACTGACACCTTTATATAAATCTGTTTTCTCAGCTGTGGAAGAATGAGGCCGAGCCCAACCCTGCTGAGGCAACCATAGGCCTCTGCCGCCATTGCAGGATCACCCACCGAGTATCTGCACCTCTATGTGACGAGGCTTTTCAATGAACTTCTCCACGAACAGGGCTCCGTTTCCAAAAGCGGACAGCGCCTCCGAATACGCCCGGGTGTAATTTTCTTCCAGTTCCTGCGGAGAGTCACATGTTTAAATGCCCATCCTGTATACGGTCACTTACCTCCGCTTGGGAGACAACACTCTTCCGCCGCTGTAACATGCAGAACCAGAGTCTAAACCAACATTACAAGCTAAGGTGGGAACAGAATTTAAAAAAAAAAAAGCCGTGCATGTTATATGTGGTATTGCAGTTCAAACATGCTTGAATAGCGCTACATTGCAATACCCGACATGACCAGCGGACCCGCGTGGTGCTGTTTTAGCAAGAAAGCAGACATGTTTTGCTACCGCAAAACCATTTCTGGCCAGTAACCGTTTCCTTTCTTCCTGCATGAACTTGGTTTTACATTTACAATACTAGATCCCAGTTGAGATCCAATTTAACCCCGTCATCACTGGGCAATTTTTCACTTTTTTTGCGCTTTCGTTTTGTCGTCCTCTTCTTCTAAAGAGCCATATTTTTTACGGCAACAGTCGCACTAGAGCTCGTCTTTTACAGGTCGAGTTGTAGTTGTGAATGATGGCACTTATTTTTAATAGCATAATGTGGTGAAAAAATCTAAGCGATGACAGGGTGAAAAAGTAATGCAGTTCTACTATTGGTTTTGTGGGATTTTGCTTTTATGCCGTTTATTGTGTGCTACAATTGACCCAGAAACCTGAACGACGATTATGGAGATACCAAACTTGTATTTTTTAATTTTTTTTGTTTCTGTAAGTGGTGGAAAAGAAAAAATGAATAATAATATTTATTATTTTATTCATATTACTAGTATTTATTATTTTATTTATTCATAAAAAAAATCTAATGAATAGTACAATGATAACTATTTTTTAACAATAATAAACAAATAAAATAAACATGAATAATCATCATCATTATCATATTTGGCTTGTGTTGCTTTTTTTTTTTTTTTATTGTGCTACAGAGCTTACTTCACGGTTTAAAAATTCTATATTTTAATGGGGGAGGAGAAAACATAATTCGGACTTTTACACTTTAAAAAAAACTTTAAAAATATTACAAAATAATAAAAAATTATGACAAAAAAAAAAAAAAAAGTCACGCCTTTTCTATGAAGTGCAATACCTATGAGACCTGGCTATTAAAAGTACGGGAGTACCAAGATGGCAGCCATCAGTAGTTCCCCAGCTGGCACTTAAAGCTATTAGCACCACCCCGTATATGCCGCTGGCAGACCAACGGTTGCATTTTAAGGGGTTAACCGCTTAATACAATCTCTGCTGTTGGAGAGGGATGTCGCCTGTAAAACACAGCTGTCACCTGCCGTGTGCGGAGCTCTAAGCCCGTTCCGTACACCAGCACCCGACGTAGTATAAGAAGGGGTTAAATCCTCGCATTAAAGGCATACTGGCAAGAGGCCGCCTGTATCAGAGTTTCCTGTCGCTTATCAAACAAGATTGGGTCCATTATTAGGAGAAACAGACATTGCAATGACCATAGTAATTTGGCAGACATGAAAGCCCCATCTCCCCGGCACCGCTCCGAGACTTTACAGCATGACCCGAGCACTTGCTCCATCATGAAAAAGACAAATGACTTATTAGACCATAAAGCATCGCTGGAGGAATCTCCCTTGAATTGTGGATGACTCCATTTACTCCCATCTCTTACTTTTATCACAATTTAAATCCCATTCCTTTCTGCCGCTCTAGTTAATGAGCTCGACTTTACATTTCCATTAAGGCACCGGCTTCTCTGCCGCGTTTTCTGCCTCCCCTCCGCTCTCCAGACACAAAGGAGGTCTGTACAAGGCTCCGTTTCGCCTTTAAGGCCACTTTTCTCTTAATAAAATCTACTGGATAGAGAAATGGAGGACAATAAATAAATAAGGTGACGGGGGCAGCTAAGGGGCTTTATACAGGGGGCGATAATTGGCTAAAGATCGCTATCGACGAACACTCGCTCCTGGTATTTGGCTCGTCTATAAACATTGCAATGATCGGCTGATGAACATGCTCACGACTTGTCCGTTGGACGATCGCTCCTTTCGCCATCCTGCCATTGTACGGGGACAGAACTTTCACATCGATGTTCATCGATTTTTTCCCATATGGGTTGCATTGACCGGTGTAAAAGGGCTTTGAAAGAATTGTAGAGTGAACATAAGCTATGAGCTATCCACAGGAGAAGTGATAATGCCCATGGGGGTCCGACCCCTGGGACCCATACTTGTTGATGGGTGGGAGGGTCGGAGCCCAAGGACCCATAATTGGTGATGGGTGGGAGGGTCCAAGCCCAAGGACCCATACTTGCTGATGGGTGGGAGGGTTGTACCCTCAGGACCCATACTTGCTGATGGGTGGGAGGGTCAGACCCCCAGGACCCATACTTGCTGATGGGTGGGAGGGTCGGACCCCCAGGACCCATACTTGCTGATGGGTAGGAGGGTTGTACCCTCAGGACCCATACTTGCAGATGGGTGGGGGGGTTCGACCCCTGGTTCCTCGCCCAAACAGGCAGAATGGGAAAATTGTATTCCCTTTAGAATGGAGGAACAATGCACTTCCTTACCACTGCCCCATTAATTTTCTGCGATCGGCTGTTGCAATATCAAGCAACTCAAGCTCCTCATGCTTTGTAACAGATAAAAGTGCCCCATCAGAGATAAAAATTCCCCTTTCTGTCGATTGGTGTGAGTCCCAGGGGTCAGACTCTCACCGATCAGCAAGTATGGGTCTCAGCAGTCAGACTCCTACTGAAGTCAACACCTATCCTGCGGATTGCTGATAACTTGTTTTCATCAGAATCTTGCTAAAAAGTGAATCGCCCCCAGAAAAGTTTGGGTTCTAGCATCAGTTAAGAGAACTGTACCCGAACTTGAATCCCATTGATTTCAATGAAATAAAACTTTGGGGCTGGTAAATCTCTATCTCCGCCTCCCTGGACCTCCAAGCTGTAAAATGGATTTCCAGAAGCCAGTTAGGAGTTCAGCACTGGATACTAGGTGCTCGGTACAAACCCCAAACTTTATAGTTCAAGTTCGCTCAGCTCTATTGCTGATCACTGGTTGTCCATCTAATGGGACCCACCATGACCTTGAGAACAGGGCCGTTCAGCATGGAGCGGAGGCTGCGCATGCTCAAGCTCTGCTCTCTTCATTGTCCATGGGCCTATCGAGTGCTGCGCTCAGCTTACTCAAACAGTACCACCATTGACCATGAAAACAGCAGAGGTCGAGCAGGAACATCTAGCCCTGGAAGTGCCAAAGCCCTGATCTGGGCACTGCTGGAGATCTCCTAGTGCCTACTGGCCTCCTAGGTAATCAGCAAGTTATACCCCATCTCCAGGATGCATTTGCAGGAGTACCAGCCATAGGTTAGAGGCAGATTTCCTGTATTAGGGTATGTGCACAGGATAAGTATTTGGTGCTGAAATTTCTGATGCCTTTTTACCGAGATTTTTCCCCACTCATTAGCCCTTTGCCCAATCAGCCCTGGAGTTAATGTCCCCTCCTTTAGATGTCTAAGGCGCCAGTCGCAGCTCTCACTTCCTCGATTACTTAATCCTCTGAAGAGGAGGACAGTGACACCGTCGCTGAACAACCTCACATGAGCTTTGGGAACTTGAGTCGGCACAAGAGGCGAGTATAGGTGCGTGTATTTTTAAACAGGGGCAAACATTCAAAAGGGAGAAGGGGTTATTCTAGCAGTGGTCAACCCCTTCAAAATAAGTTTTCAGCAAAGGTGGTAACTTCTTAAAAAAAAAAAAAAATAATAATTCTAAAGCCCTGTCACCAGAACATATCGTAAAGTCAACCTATCACTTGCCATAAATGTGTGATTTTTTTTTTTATCATGGTGTAAATACCGCCGATCTCCTGAATCCGGCGATGTTTTTCTTTTGTTTCTGAGCCTCTCCGTTCCCGAGATATAGTCCCCCATTCCTGTAGATAAAATTCTAGTCTGGTTAGCCAAGTGGGCGAGGTCCTCAGTTCTTCTGTGGGAGTATGGAGGACCATGCCCACTTGGCTAACAAGACGAGATTTTACAAACAGGGAAGAGTGGGCCATATCTCAAGAACGGAGAGGCGCAGAAACAAAAGAAAAACATCGCCGGATTCAGAAGAACGGCGCCATTTACAGCAGGTAAAAAAAAAAAAATAATCACATATTTATGGCAAGTGACAGGTCCCCTTTAAGATCTATTCTGATGCCAAATTGTATGCACATCTCACACTATTGGCATCAGATGGAGCCCAGTAATTGTTTTGACAAGGAAAACAGCAGAATCTGGAACTGAACCGCCAACGTAGATGTGAGCAGAGTCCTAAATGTTCAATTCTGCAGCAGTTTTGTGTCGAAGAGCTGAAAGTAAAGTTTGCAATGAACACTGTAAATGCTGCTCATTTCAAGGCTGCATCTCAGCTGCTCATTGCGGCTCTTATTAATATTTCTTTACCATCTGTTAGGATACATGGAAATGAAACCTTTCAGCACGCAGAGCTGCGGCCTGAAGCTACAGTGGTGGGGGAACTAGGAAGGGATCGGAATATTTATGGCTGGGGAAAACCAATGAGTATTTATCCTAATCAGCTGCAAGGGACCTGGGGGGCCTCATTAAGTAATAAACATTAGAAGATAGATCTATGGGAATGTGGCACAGCGGAAACTGATGGAAATTAAAAGGAAGGGGAAAAGGTGGAATATAAAGTGACCCCGAAAAAGCAAGCTGGCGAACATGAAGAAATCCTATGTGATAGGAATCCAACACATTAATGGGAATGTGTCATCGGTAATTTACCCATTGCTTTGTTTTCATGATTGGGAGGGGGTTCTATAAAAAAATTTAAAAAAAATAAAAAAAAAAGTGGTACATAGATCTGCAACCTGGAACTCAGTCCTACTTGTATTTAAGTTCAGTATTTGCATGACTAGGATTAATAAAAAGATTAAGTGCAATGTAAAGTGTGTTTTCCCTGTACCTTTGAGTCTTTTTTCATCTCCTTTCTCCTCCATGTGAGCCGTCTGATTCCTATTTGCTAAAACTAAATCACCCTGCTTCTCCTCATTCCTGCAGGCCCCCCTCCCTGGTTCATGGAGATGTTCAGGGCATGATCACGCTGTCTCCTGCATGCATAGCTGAGCTGTAATACAACACAGTTGTCGGGCAATAAGGATGCCGTGAGCATTTTTTTTTTTTTTTTTTTTTTGGGGGGGGGGGGGAGGGGATGCTTTATGAGAGAAGGTCTTAAGTGCATGTGTTTTTTTAATGAATTATTAAGGATCATTAAGTGCAAATACAGATGACATTAAAGGGATTGTCAGCACGGCATAGCTGAACTGTGCTACAAACTGGCTGGCAGATATTTTAAAAGATATGGTCACTAGGTGCATCTGTTTTTTCATGAATTAAACCGGGTCATTAGGTGCATCTATTCTTCATGAATTAGACAGGGTCATTAGGTGCATCTATTCTTCATGAATTAGCGTCATTAGGTGCATCTATTCTTCATGAATTAGACAGTGTCATTAGGTGCATCTGTTCTTCATGAATTAGACAGTCATTAGGTCCATCTTTTCTTCATGAATTAGACAGGGTCATTAGGTGCATCTGTTGTTCTTCATGAATTAGACAGGGTCATTAGGTGCATCTGTTGTTCTTCATGAATTAGACAGGGTCATTAGGTGCATCTATTCTTCTTCATGAATTAGACAGGGTCATTAGGTCCATCTTTTCTTCATGAATTAGACAGGGTCATTAGGTGCATCTATTCTTCATGAATTAGACAGGGTCATTAGGTGCATCTGTTCTTCATGAATTAGACAGGGTCATTAGGTCCATCTGTTCTTCATGAATTAGACAGGGTCATTAGGTCCATCTGTTCTTTATGAATTAGACAGGGTCATTAGGTGCATCTGTTGTTCATGAATTAGACAGGGTCATTAGGTGCATCTGTTGTTCATGAATTAGACAGGGTCATTAGGTGCATCTGTTGTTCATGAATTAGACAGGGTCATTAGGTGTATCTGTTGTTCATGAATTAGGGTCATTAGGTGCATCTGTTCTTCATGAATTAGACAGGGTCATTAGGTGTATCTGTTGTTCATGAATTAGGGTCATTAGGTGCATCTATTCTTCATGAATTAGACAGGGTCATTAGGTGCATCTGTTCTTCATGAATTAGACAG
Source organism: Ranitomeya imitator (assembly GCF_032444005.1). Taxonomy (NCBI): domain Eukaryota; kingdom Metazoa; phylum Chordata; class Amphibia; order Anura; family Dendrobatidae; genus Ranitomeya; species Ranitomeya imitator. The sequence continues at coordinate 30,598,829 of NC_091290.1, forward strand.
GGTTATTAGGTGCATCTATTCTTCATGAATTAGACAGGGTCATTAGGTCCATCTGTTCTTTATGAATTAGACAGGGTCATTAGGTGCATCTGTTGTTCATGAATTAGGGTCATTAGGTGCATCTGTTCTTCATGAATTAGACAGGGTCATTAGGTGTATCTGTTGTTCATGAATTAGGGTCATTAGGTGCATCTGTTCTTCATGAATTAGACAGGGTCATTAGGTGCATCTGTTGTTCATGAATTAGGGTCATTAGGTGCATCTGTTCTTCATGAATTAGACAGGGTCATTAGGTGTATCTGTTGTTCATGAATTAGGGTCATTAGGTGCATCTGTTCTTCATGAATTAGACAGGGTCATTAGGTGCATCTGTTGTTCATGAATTAGGGTCATTAGGTGCATCTGTTCTTCATGAATTAGACAGGGTCATTAGGTGCATCTGTTGTTCATGAATTAGGGTCATTAGGTGCATCTTTTCTTCATGAATTAGACAGGGTTATTAGGTGCATCTATGTCATGAAATGGTAATTCAGAACCACAATGGATGTTGAAGTTCAAAGCACAAACAGTGACCTGACAATAACCCAAAAACATAGGACGAGCTCTGAGACGTGGGAACTCTGCTGACCGCAATCCCTATACTATCCTACCACAACTAAAGGCGGCCGTGGATTGCGCCTAACGCTACCTATGCAACTCGGCACAGCCTGAGAAACTAGCTAGGCCTAAGAGGAAAACAAGCCTAACTTGCCTCAAAGAAATTCCCCAAAGGAATAGGCAGCCCCCACATATAATGACTGTGAGTGAGATGAAAAGACAAACGTAGAGATGAAACAGATTTAGCAAAGTGAGGCCCGACTTAATGAATAGACCGAAGATAGAAAAGGTAACTTTGCGGTCAACACAAAACCCTACTAATAACCACGCAGAGGGGGCAAAAAGACCCTCCGTGCCGAACTAACGGCACGGAGGTACACCCTCTGTGTCCCAGAGCTTCCAGCAAGCAACAAAAACAAAAAGAGCACGCTGGACAGAAAAAACAGCAAACCAAAAAAAATAACACAAGCACAACTTAGCTTATGCAGAGCAGCAGGCCACAGGAACGATCCAGGAGGAAGCTAGACCCACACTAGAACATTGACAGGAGGCCAGGATCAGAGCACCAGGTGGAGCTAAATAGGAAACGTCTAACGACTAGTGTTGAGCGATACCGTCCGATACTTGAAAGTATCGGTATCGGATAGTATCGGCCGATACCCGAAAAATATCGGATATCGCCGATACCGATATCCGATACCAATACAAGTCAATGGGACATCAAGTATCGGAAGGTATTCTCATGGTTCCCAGGGTCTGAAGGAGAGGAAACTCTCCTTCAGGCCCTGGGATCCATAGGGAGGTGTAAAATAAAGAATAAAAATAAAAAATATTGATATATTTACCTCTCCGGCGGCCCCTGAACTCAGCGCGGGTAACCGGCAGGCTTCGTTGTTCAAAATCAGCGCTTTTAGGACCTGAGAATCACGTCCCGGCTTCTGATTGGTCGCGGGCCGCCCATGTGACCGCCACGCGACCAATCACAAGCCGCGACGTCACCGCAAGCTATTGACGCGCTCATTTTTAAAAATGAGCGCGTCAATAGCTTGCGGTGACGTCGCGGCTTGTGATTGGTCGCGTGGCGGTCACATGGGCGGCCCGCGACCAATCAGAAGCCGGGACGTGATTCTCAGGTCCTAAAAGCGCTGATTTTGAACAACGAAGCCTGCCGGTTACCCGCGCTGAGTCCAGGGGCCGCCGGAGAGGTAAATATATCAATATTTTTTATTTTAATTCTTTATTTTACAGATCCCCATGTATCCGATACCGATACCCGATACCACAAAAGTATCGGATCTCGGTATCGGAATTCCGATACCGCAAGTATCGGCCGATACCCGATACTTGCGGTATCGGAATGCTCAACACTACTAACGACATCACCACATCACCTGAGGAAGGAGACTCAGCAGCCGCAGTACCACTTGTGGCCACAGGAGGGAGCTCTGCCACAGAATTCACAACACATCTATTTTTCATGAATTAGACAGGGTCATTAGGTCCATCTGTTCTTCATTAATTAGACAGGGTTATTAGGTACATCTATTTTTCATGAATTAGACAGGGTCATTATGTCCATCTGTTCTTCATGAATTAGACAGGGTTATTAGGTGCATCTGTTGTTCATGAATTAGGGTCATTAGGTGCATCTGTTGTTCATGAATTAGGGTCATTAGGTGCATCTGTTCTTCATGAATTAGGGTCATTAGGTGCATCTATTTTTCATGAATTAGATAGGGTTATTAGGTGCATCTATTTTTCATGAATTAGGGTCATTAGGTGCATCTATTTTTCATGAATTAGACAGGGTTATTAGGTGCATCTATTTTTCATGAATTAGACAGGGTCATTAGGTGCATCTGTTTTTCCTGAATTAGGGTCATTAGGTGCATCTGTTTTTCATGAATTAGACAGTGATTAGGTGCAAATGCAGCTGCAATTAATGGGATCTTTAGTGTAGCATAGCTAAAATTTGCTACAACACAAAATTTAGAGGATTGATGACACAGGATCATTAGGCGCAACTACGCATGTTCGATCGACATTACAATGGGGGACAGATCAGTACAGATTTAGATTTTTTTTTAAAAAAAAGGCTGCTGGCACACATCATTAATTCTGTACTCACAAAAAAACAAAAACAGACAATATAATTTTGGGAATAACCCTTAAATAAAACAGAGGACATTGTCAAATGAAGAACCAATAGACCTCCCTTGACTTATAATAGGGTCATTAAGAATACGCTTTCTTCAGTGTAAAATAGACAGAATTGTAAACCGGGGCTCCTACTGAAACCCAGCAATGTGAACATAGTGTTATCTAGTCATCAGATCAGTCTTGAACATAAAAGTATAGTAAAAGTACCATGGCTGTGAAACTGTACCTCATAACTCCGCACCACTCTCATGCCTCGTCCTCCACCTCCATAGGCAGCCTTGAAGATTATAGGGAAACCATATTTGTTCGAGAATTCCTGGGCTTCTGTTATACAAGTAATAGGAGAGTCCGTGCCGGGAACGACTGGTACGCCTGTGAACAAAACATGGGGATTCAGAATGGACTTCATATTTCTTTGGTGTGTATGAAGTTTCTAGTGTACCTAGGAGAAAATTATTAATTTTTCATCTTAAACATTGCCAACGTTCACCCAAAGTATTACACACAAAAAAAAAAAAAAACACCTTTTGCTGCCCCCAGGAGCTTACAAGTTATATTTTCTGCCAAATCAAAACCATCTTTAAAAAGGTCTTTTGATGGGAAGGAAAAAGGAAAAGGGAAAAATGGAAAGTAAAGAACTTTACCCTTTAGGCCTAACCAGTTCTCCTGCTTTGCACTGATGAGGGGCAAAACCCCATAACACGTTTCTGAAAATGAAGTTTCAGGTTTGGCCTTATACCCCAAGTCATGTGGCAAGGCTCTGTAAAGAGTCGATATTGACTTTTAGGATTGCTACCTTCAAGCAGGTGGCCCTAGAATGTCCCTCCGCTGTGAAGAGTCCATTTGTTCAGTCTTGAGGAAATCTGTTATGATAGGCAATTCAGTATCACAATGGACATAGCGATCAGAGCACATACAGTGATCTGACAATAACCCAAAATAATAGAACGAGCTCTGAGACGTGGGAACTCTGCAGACCGCAATCCCTAATCCTCTCCAAACAACACTAGAGGCAGCCGTGGATTGCGCCTAACTCTGCCTATGCAACTCGGCACAGCCTGAGAAACTAACTAGCCTGAAGATAGAAAAATAAGCCTACCTTGCCTCAGAGAAATACCCCAAAGGAAAAGGCAGCCCCCCACATATAATGACTGTGAGATAAGATGAAAAGACAAACGTAGAGATGAAATAGATTCAGCAAAGTGAGGCCCGACTTTCTTAACAGAGCGAGGATAGGAAAGATAACTTTGCGGTCCACACAAAACCCTAAAGAAAACCACGCAGAGGGGGCAAAAAGACCCTCCGTACCGAACTAACGGCACAGAGGTACACCCTTTGCGTCCCAGAGCTTCCAGCAAAACAAATAGACAAGCTGGACAGAAAAAATAGCAAACAAATAGTAAAGAAGAACTTAGCTATGCAGAGCAGCAGGCCACAGGAATGATCCAGGGAAAAACAAGTCCAACACTGGAACATTGACAGGAAGCATGGATCAAAGCATTAGGTGGAGTTAAGTAGAGAAGCACCTAACGACCTCACCAGATCACCTGAGGGAGGAAACTCAGAAGCTGCAGTACCACTTTCCTCCACAAACGGAAGCTCCCAGAGAGAATCAGCCGAAGTTCCACTTGTGACCACAGGAGTGAACTCTGCCACAGAATTCACAACAGAAATCCACTAGAGATCATTGGGGATTAATTTTATATCTGATCACTTTACATGTTTTGAGTTTATTTAAGGGAATGTGGATTAAAATCCATTTGACAGAGTAAAGGGGGGTGGGGGGTTCCTGCTGCAGCTAGTTGTTCAACCACCAGACACAAGATTGTGAGAAGGAGGGTGGATGGCTGATCACTGACAGACAACCTGAGCCCAAATGATTTATTAGAGCACACAGAGTGGCCTTTTATTTATATGCAAGTAGTAAAATGGAGGCCCCCTGGGAGTAAGAATAAGGGGACCCTTTCTAGGAGCAGACTCAGGCTCTAATACATGGACATCTATTCATCTGAATAAACACCATATAATATAAACTGGACACAGCAGAATCAGATGTTTGCCAGGGGCGACGTACGTAGATGCGGAGAATGTGACCCGGCGGGGGGGTGATAAACACAGCCTCGCTCCCACCACAACTGCAGGGGGGGCAGCACAATCCGATCATGGCGAGTCACAGCACTGTACAAAGGAGGCATAAATCACCATAGAGACAGTACAAAACCTCACAAAAGTCCCCATGGCTGCCTGCCCTATACAAATGCCCATTAGAGCAAACATTTATATCCTAAAGGGCCGCGGGCATATTTGTATGCACAGACACATTACACGAGACACCATGCAGTCATTCAAAAGGGTAATGCGAAAATCCCTGAACAAGAATCCAAAAAAAGTGAATTAAAATACAAAAACTTTGTAAAAAATAACAAACAAAACACTTTTTACATAAAATACACACAAAAAAATAATCCTCATAATTGCTATTCGAGTGATTGTAACGCCTTATACTAAAAGAAATATATGTATACACACACATACCATATGGACAAAAGTGCGTGCCCCCTCCACGTTACACCTACAGGAGCTTTTAGGACTCTCCTCCTTTTCTACATCCATAGTTAATATGGAGTCGGCCCCTCTGCAGATATAACAGCTCACGCTCTCCTGGGAAGGGTTGCTACAAGATTTTGGAGGAGTCCGCGGGGAATTTTTGTCCATTCGCCCAGAAGAACATTTGTGAGGTCAGACCTTGATGTTGGCGAGAGGCCACAATCACAATCTTCGGTCTTGGATGAGGTCAAGGTCCAGGCTCTGGTCAAGTTCTTCTGCCAAACTCCTGCCCTCATGTCTGTCTGGACCTTGTGCACAGTCATGGGGAACAGAAAGGGGTCTTCTCAAAACTATTCCCACAAAAAAGGTCGAAGGTATCATTATCCACGATGTGTTGCGCTAAAGGAATTAAGAATTCTCTTTAGGGTTATCCCGAACCCTAAAAAAAAAACCCAAACAAACCCCTAGCATTAACCTCCTCCACCATCTGTACAGCAACACAATGCAGTCAGGTGTAACGTTCTCCTGGAATCACCAAATCAAGACTCATCCATCAAACGCCTAAAGTGAAGTGTCATCCATCACTGCACAGAACACGTCTCCTCCAGAGTCCAGTGGCGGTAGCTTTACACCACTCCATCCAACGCTTGACATTGCGCTTGGTGATGTACGGCTGCATGCATTTTGCTCGGCCATGGAAACCCATTGCCACGAAGATCCCCCAACCAGTCTGCCCATTAATAACGAAGTGCAATGTCTGGCATTGAGATTTTCAACATATACTGAACGGAAAAAAAATAAAAGAAAAACTGTTTTCCTTTATCAGACAATTTACTTCCAAAGTCAAGTACCGGCAAAGGTAATAATGTTTGCTTCCTCCTATAAATCCACCTAAGTGGACATCGCTCACGCGGTTTACAGATGCAGGCGGACGGCTTGCATTACTTTTGAGAACATATTTCGTGATATCGCCAAAACTGTTCACTTAATGTTGTGAATCTCCGCAGGGGGAGCGCGCTGTCACATCTATGGGTAAGACTAATGGGCGTTTGTGGGGGGAAAATGCAACACCGGAGCCAAGACAGAAAGCCGTTAGGACAATATAACAGCCGCTCTGCGATAATTCCAGGACAGCTGTCGCCTTCATGACTACAGGAGATGACGAAAGTAAGAATATAGGCAAAGAAAACTGAGCAATCATAAGCTTTAGCCAAAATGGTGAGGGTGTGCTAACTTTGCAAATGAAGCAGCATCCGTCTACTAGGATGCCGAATAAAAGTAACACAAAACACAGAAAATACAAGAATACAGATCCCAGCACCTCTTCCCTTAAAGTAGCACTCCTCCTCCTCCCGTCAAAGTTTTTATCCTCTTAATACTGTATTTTTCGGACTATAAGACGCATCAGACCTTAAGACGCACCCCAAATTTTCAGAAGGAAAATAGGGAAAAAAATTGTGTGTCAAATGGGGGTCCATCTTACAGTCCGAATTCAGCTTACCAGGGAAGGGATCGGCACAGGTGGAGGAGTGGTCACAGGGGTCGATCGGTGGTCCAGGCTGGTGCGGTGGCCTCTACGAAATCCCATCCCTGGCTGGGGCGGCAGCGGCGCTCTGTGCTGGGGCGGCAGCGGCGCTCTGTGCTGGGGCGGCAGCGGCGCTCTGTGCTGGGGCGGCAGCGGCGCTCTGTGCTGGGGCGGCAGCGGCGCTCTGTGCTGGGGCGGCAGCGGCGCTCTGTGCTGGGGCGGCAGCGGCGCTCTGTGCTGGGGCGGCAGCGGCGCTCTGTGCTGGGGCGGCAGCGGCGCTCTGTGCTGGGGCGGCAGCGGCGCTCTGTGCTGGGGCGGCAGCGGCGCTCTGTGCTGGGGCGGCAGCAGGGCTCTGTGCTGGGGTGGCAGCAGGGCTCTGAGCTGGGGTGGCAGCAGGGCTCTGAGCTGGGGTGGCAGCAGGGCTCTGTGCTGGGGTGGCAGCAGGGCTCTGTGCTGCATTGGGGGCTCCACCAGCATTTAGTCAAAGCCCGGTGGCCCCCGCAGCTCCGTTGCTGCAATGCGGTGGCCTTCGGGAAAATTGATCTCGTAGCCGAGATCTGAATCTGAGCATGCACCGCCCCTGGCGGCCATTTTCCCGGAGGCCACCGCATTGCACCAATGGAGCTGCGGAGGCCTCCGGGCTTTGACAAAATGTCGGTGGAGCCCCCCATGCAGCACAGAGCCCCACTGACACCACACCACAGAGCACCTCCGCTGCTGCACCAGCCTGGGGAAGAAAGGCTGCATCAGGACCGCCACAGGATTTGTAGGTATATTCCGACCATAACACGCACCCCCATTTTCCCCCAAAGTTTTTGGGAAAAAAAGTGTGTATTATGGTCCAAACAAATACGGTATATTGCAGTCATCATATTATATAGCACTGTGTATACAATTGCTCATTTTGCCCTTCTACTCAAATAATTTGTCTCTTTTCTCTGCTCCATGTAGAAACCATAAGTCTCTTGTCCGTGAAAACATGAGAGAGATAGAGAGAAAACAACCGCCATCAGCTTATCTGAAAAGGATCGGCTGTCAGAAATCGGTCATGCCAGATCCTTATCCCCTCCGCACACCATCAGTGGGAGACTCTTAAGGCCTCCACACACAGACTGTTGGCTAAGCCCACCGATACCATGTTTACGGGGGCATTAGACGTACAAATGGGTTTGTACATTTACACAAGCTGCGGGTTTACTTTAACAGATCGGAGTTTACACAGGATTCCTGAAATTCCACTTATGCAGGTCCTTCGCCTCTCATCATCCTAAATTCTGAAGTTTAACCTCTGGCATCTCCTTTTTGAAATTTTCAAGTTGCTAGAACTCAGATCCATCAAGCATTAAAGGACACATTTTATAGGGTCATATTTGGCTGACGGATGCTCCACCAACAAACTTGACAGCCATAATTGTTCTTTAAGCTTCATCCGACCTCCCGTTTCATAGGATCATTAAACACGATGCCGACACTTACACAGATCCGACCAATTCATGTATATTTATATTGATTTTAGTGCAGCATTTAGTAACGATCCTCATGCAAATAACTACAATTAGTGGCCCGGAGATCGCGGAAAACTCAATGCCAGTAATCTTCAAATCAGTAATAGAAAAGAAAAGCTCATTAAGTGCAAATCATTCCCTCCACGCCTCTCATTTCTCCAGACATACAAGGTCACGGCTCTAGACAGCAAAGATAGACTTTAGGTGTACGACACAAAAACACATTGGTCGTTCATGTTGAGATTAATGTTCCTCCGAGTTTGAGTTTTGGTCATCTACCCTCTAAAATGATGGGCACTTTCTTAATATACTACACTATATAGTGTTCTTTTCTAAAACAGAACACTATAATGATAATTTCACATTTTATCTCTTCGATTTTTGCCATAATCATGTTCACGCCTCGATGCTCAGAGTCTCCAAGGCCCTTGTTCATATCTGAGTTTTGCATAATGCATAGATACGGAACATCTCTGGCTCACGTGCATGGGTTCTAAACAGTATACTCATTGTATCGTCCCGCTTTTAAATTTCTACATTACCTGTTCATGCCATATTTGCAACAGGGTTTGTTTATTACACACATTTCATGAGCTTATTGGGGCGATTCCATCTGTCCCTGGCAGTGACATATGCATTGCTATCTTATTGACAGCATAGCAGAGTTAGATAGCTCCGAGACATTTTGTACGATCTCTAGGGGAATATTGCTTGCGTCATCCAATTTCATTCACTGCTTGTTACGGACCTGGCACTGCGCATATGATGGCATGCTTACGTCATCTTACTCACTGCCTGGCATGCTCTCGTTACGACCTGGTGCATGCGCATATGATGGCATGCTTACATCATCTTACTCACTTCCTGGCATGCTCTCGTTACGACCTGGTGCATGCGCATCTGATGGTATGCTTACGTCATCTTACTCACTGCCTGGCATGCTCTCGTTATGACCTGGTGCATGCGCATCTGATGGTATGCTTACATCGTCTGACTCACTGCCTGGCACACTGTCGTTACGACCTGGTGCATGCGCATCTGATGGTATGCTTACATTGTCTTACTCACAGCCTGGCACACCGTTGTTACGACCTGGTGCATGCGCATCTGATAGGTATGCTTACGTCATCTTACTCACTGCCTGGCATGCTCTCATTACGATCTAGTGCATGCGCATCTGTTGGTATGCTTACATCGTCTGACTCACTGCCTGGCACACTGTCGTTGCGACCTGGTGCATGCGCATCTGATAGGTATGCTTACGTCATCTTACTCACTGCCTGGCATGCTCTCATTACGATCTAGTGCATGCGCATCTGTTGGTATGCTTACATCGTCTGACTCACTGCCTGGCACACTGTCGTTGCGACCTGGTGCATGCGCATCTGATGGTATGCTTACATCGTCTTACTCACTGCCTGGCACACTCTCGTTACGACCTGGTGCATGCGCATCTGATGGTATGCTTACATTGTCTTACTCACTGCCTGGCACACCGTTGTTACGACCTGGTGCATGCGCATCTGATAGGTATGCTTACGTCATCTTACTCACTGCCTGGAATGCTCTCATTACGATCTAGTGCATGCGCATCTGTTGGTATGCTTACATCGTCTTACTCCCTGCCCGGCCTACTGTCGTTACGACCTGGTGCATGCGCATCTGATGGTATGCTTACGTCATCTTACTCACTGTTTTATACTCCATTGTTACGACCTGGCGCATGCACATATGACAATATTAATGTGTCATGTAATTTAGTCACTGCCCTGTATGTTATTACGCATGCGAAATCAACGATGTCCACTGATAGACATTGACTTTGTATTAAGGTCAGACACTTAACGCATACATCAGTTCCGGACGCTGACTGGCTATTCCTGGTCCCCATTTTCGCCTCTTGCTATACATGCATTTTTCATTTTAATTGATCTGCACAATTATAAAAAAGTGGCATTAATGATGAGCGAGTGCACTCATTGCTCGGGTTTTCCCGAGCACGCTCGGGTGGTCTCCGAGTATTTATGACTGCTCGGAGATTTAGTTTTCCTTGCTGCAGCTGAATGATTCACAGCTTCTACCCAGCCTGATTACATGTGGGGGTTGCCTGGTTGCTAGGGAATCAAGCCTACATGTAAACATGTAATCAAGCTATCTAGTAGCCACAAATCATCTAGGAAAACAATCTCCGAGCAGTCAAATACTCGGAGACCACCTGAGCAACGAGTATGCTCGCCCATCACTAAGTGGCACTAGTGGTACATTTATTCACCCTTACCCCTGAGGGAGCCACTAGAGGTGATACGCGTGGGGTTGTTATACCTCATTCAAGGGTCCAGATTTATTAGGTTTGTTAGACTGATATCTGGCCTCTATTATCTGGTACGACATACCATCTCCTTCTCTGCAGTGAAGTATTAAGTACTTTGTCTATTTTGGCCTTGATAACTATTGTTTTTTTTTCTATGGCTTAGAAAGAAATCTTTTAAATATCACATATACTATGGTACTATGGTTATTGCAGTTTTGTTTACAGCAAGATATACTCATTTATATCGGATACCATGCATGTTATTTGTTTGGCTAGTGAGGTTAGGTGGTAGTTTTATTACATTCTGTCACCTATGTTTGTGTTTGGGCTTTCAGTCTTTTTAATTGTTTTCAATGTTTATTGTACTGTACTGGTGTGTCATACATGTAAATAAAATTGATATTTTCAATTTGGTGATCTTATGGCATTTACCCTTTTCTGTTGCTCTGTTACACATATAGTGTGTGCTGGAATGATCCCCTAAATATTAGGTGGTGCCCTTATACGATTACCATTTAAAAACACTTAATAAAAATGGCGAGAGTCAAAAATGGACGTTTATTTTGGCAGAATTCTACCACAGTTTTTACAGTTAGATATGACTATATAAAAAAAAAGGTTGTTTCGCCCCACAGCATCTTCTGGGGGGGAATAAGTTGTTTCTACAAACACCACACCTCCTCCACCCTCCTTGTCAGAAAAAAAAAATGCAGAATGTGTCTCAACCAAATATGGTGCAAGTCATGAAAAACTGTTTCTTTTGGCAGAATTCTAGCACAATTAGTATAATAAAATCTTCTACACTATGTGCTTTTTACAGTTAGATATCACTATATAAAACAGGGTGGTTTCGCCCCAAAGCTTCTACTGTGGGTAATGAGGTGTTCTACAAAAACCTCACACCTCTTCGTTAAATAAAAATCAGAAAGTGTCTAAAATGGTACAAGTCAAGAAAGACCGTTTCTTTTGTTAGAATTCTACCACAGTGGTTTTAACAGCTAGATATCACTATATAAAATAGGGTTGTTTCGCCTCACAGCTTCTTCTGGGGCTAATGAGGTGGGAAGCTGAACCATAATGTTATATAAGAGTAGCCAGGTGTTTAGAACATTCAGTTAAGGCAAAGGAAATCTCTAGAGCAGTGTTCCCCAACTCCAGTCCTCAAGAGCCACCAACAGGTCATGTTTTCAGGATTTCCTTAGTATTGCACAGGTGATAATTGCATCACCTGGACAGGCAAGAATTCAATCACCTGTGGAATACTAAGGAAATCCTGAAAACATGACCTGTTGGTGGCTCTTGAGGACCGGAGTTGGGGAACACTGCTCTAGATAATAAGGATAACAAACAACTGTGTAAGGGTTTTTAAAAAAAAAAAAAAAAGAAGACCATTAAGGAAGAAAGCATCTAAAGTTTTATAGAGAGCAGAGAAAATAGACAATAGATTGTGGGGGAAGCATACGGAAAGGAAATAAGTGTAGGATAGAAGCTGTGCTGATACATGAGCAGCAGCATACTGGATACACACAGAGCTCACATCCAGCCTATATTAATGGAAGAGACATTCCTACAAGAACATTGCAATTCTAGAGCTGTGCAGATACATTAAAGCAAGAGAAGACTGCAGCCCCCTGGATACACACAAATCTCACATCCAGCCTGTATTACAGTGAGAGTCACTCCCACAAAAGGAAAATCTGAAACTTGGATCAAGCTGCAAACTGCATATCAGGTTGTTTGAGAATAAATAACAGAATGAAGATTGCAAACTGAAACTTTTATGAACTAGAAAGGTAACCACCAACACGTAAAATCATTTTTTCTGTGTCAAAGGGGTGCATAGCCGTTAACAATAAGGGCATGTCCTCTTTTAGGCTGTACTCACCAGCACTGATGGCAATAGCACGGGCTTCGACTTTGTCTCCCATCTTACGCACCACTTCAGGAGTGGGGCCAATGAATCGTACACCAGCATCTGTGCAGGCCTGGGCAAAATCCGCACGCTCCGACAAAAAGCCATAGCCGGGGTGGACGGCATCCACTTCATTCTCCTAGGAAAAAAAAGATTTAATTTTAAATTTATAAGTGACATAACTAATATAACCTCCAAGTAATGTGAAATATCCGGGCATAGTGTGCACAATGGGGGTACATGCTGATATGATAAGTCATCAGGACCACAATAGACTTTGAGAAGTACGTGACCACTAGGTAATGAATAGTGATGATCGAATATACTCGTTACTCGAGATTTCCCCAGCACGCTCGGGTGTCCTCGAGTATTTTTTAGTGCTCGGAAATTTAGTTTTTATTGCCGCAGCTGGATGATTTACATCTGTTAGCCAGCATATTGATACACTTGCGTTTCAAAATGCATGCGTTTAAAAAAAAACGCATGGTGAAAAAAACGCATGTAAACGCGTGCAAATGCTGCGTTTTTTTGACGCATGCGTTTTTGCATGTGGTGAAAAAAACGCGGCGTTTTGACGCGTTTACATGCGTTTTTTCATGCGTTTGCGTTTTTTAAACGCATGCAGATAAATGTGTGACAGCTGCCAATCATCAAAATACAGTAAAAAACCCACTATAAACAGAAAGAGCTAGGGTTAGGGTTAGGGGTAGGGTTAGGGGTAGGGATCCTAACCCTAACGGGATCCTAACCGTACCCCTAACCCTAACGGGATCCTAACCCTAACCCTACCCCTAACCCTACCCCTAACCCTACCCCTAACCCTACCCCTAACCCTACCCCTAACCCTACCCCTAACCCTACCCCTAACCCTACCCCTAACCCTACCCCTAACCCTACCCCTAACCCTACCCCTAAAGGGATTAGGGTTAGGGGTAGGGTTAGGGGTAGGGTTAGGATCCCTTTATCAATTTTATGGTGTGGGGTGGTTTATCAGTGTTTTTAGGTTGTTTTTTTTTTAAAAACGCATGCAAACGCATGCACAAAAAAACGCATGCGCTCCCATTGACTCCAATGTGTTTTTTGACCCCAAAAAAAACGCATGCGTTTTTTGTGTCCAAAAAACGCCTCTCAAAAATACTACAAGTTGAATTTTTGAAAATGAACGCATGCAGTAAAAAAACACATGCGATTGAAAACGCGACCATACGAGTACACAAAAAAACGCATGCGTTTTCAATGTTAAATATAGGGAAAAAAACGCATGCCTTTTTTTTGTGCAAAAAACGCTGGAGACAAAAACGCAAGTGTGAAACCACCCTAAATCATTCAGCTGTGGCAAGAAAAAAATAAATTTCGGAGCACTAAAAAATACTCGAGGACACCCGAGCGTGCTCGGGAAATCTCGAGTAACGAGTATATTCGCTCATCACTAGTAATGAACATGGCTCGGGTCATAACGAATAACTGGGAAATAAGAGGAAGAAAGAAGGAGGAATTACTCTACAACACACAAATATAAGCAGAATCCTAATTAAACACCAGAAACCCGAGGATTAGCGGAAGACACGCGGCTCTTCATCTTAATACGGTAAGTCTCCTGCAAACAGAGCAGCCTAAGCCGCTAATTGAACATAATAGGACTCAGGACATTCCCTGCATTATATATGTGGGCAAAAAAAAAATTACATATATTTATTTTAATAAAGCCATGAAAAGATTGCCCTGGTAGCCGCTGATACTTTCTTGCTTCCGTATCATTGGATGCTGGGTGAACTCCATACCTACCATTCTGGACCGGTGGAAGTTTGTCATTGTGTCTGATAATACTGAATTTCATGTAAATGCATTTTTGGGTCTGGTAGGAGGTGTAATTCTGTAATAAAAGCTAGGTATAACTTTGCAGTTATATATTTTTTGCATTTTATAAAAGCAAAAAGTGGTTTTTGTTTTATTATAAAGGTTCTATTCCTTTGCTGTTGCTGAGTTTGCAAGTCCTTTATCTAGCTGAGTGATCTGCAAAAATGTTACAAAGCCGTTTTTCTCTGTTCTCGTCTTCCAGGGTTAAAGGCCCCAAACACACGAGATAGCTATCGGATGAATGGAAAAAATACAAAAACAGTTTTCTACCCCAACTCCCCCAGAAATGGAGTGCTCATCTCGGCCAAGAGCTCCAGTGTTCTCTATGACAGAGCCGCTGCCAAACTGCTCTGGCGGAGGCTTTTCTCCCACAAAGCTGAAATGGAACAGCTGTTGAAATTCAGGTGTCATTGGAGAGTCAAGAGGGCGCATACAAATTAAACTGTTGGCCAACTTTAGTCAAATGTGCATGGTGCCTTATGGACTGTACATAGATCTGTAGCGGAGAAGGGGGAAAGGATCTTTGAGGGCACAGAAAACAGGTGAGGAAAAAAAATGAACGAAGATTGCAGACAAACTTAGTGGTTACATTTAGTTAAGGGGGGGGGGGGGGGAAAGCAAAAAATAAGCAAAAAATGTATACGTATAGTATGTTTTGCAACTTTTTTTTTTTTTCTTTTTTTTTTAACTCAATGTAACCACCAAGCCTGTCTGCAGTCTTCATTCACACACACTCAAAAAAAATATATAATCTAATACATTTACCATATTTTTTGGACTATAAGATGCACTTTATTCCTCAAAAATTTGGAGACAAATGGGGGGTGCGTCTAAGGGTATGTGCACACGTAGAAAGATCCTCTGTGGATTTTTCCACAGCGGATTTGATAAATCCGCAGGGCAAAAACTGCACGTTTTTTTCCTGGGGATTTACCGCGTTTTTTGTGCGGATTCCACTGCGGTTTTCTATTATGGAGCAGGTGTAAAACCACTGCGGATTCCACACAAAGAATTGACATGCTGCGGAATGTAAACCGCTGCATTTCCGCGCGTTTTTTTTCCCGCAGCATGTGCACTGCGGATTGCGTTTCCCATAGGTTTACATTGTACTGTAAACGCATGGGAAACCGCTGCGGATCCGCAGCAAAATCCGCAGCGTGTGCACATAGCCCTATAGTCTGGATGTACTTGCTGTGGATGGGGAGGTGGGGGAGCAGGAGCAGCTACTGCGAGCGAGGCATCAGTGACATCATTGAGGTTACCGCAGGTCACTGAGGCTGCGCTCCCAGCCGGGCTGAACTGCGGTGACCTCAGCAACGTGAGAAAAAGTCAGTGAGTTCACTGCAGATCTCCGTGAAAAATTTATCACACAGTGCAAGCAGGGGAGAGCGATGAAAGCGGTCTTCAGCACCGAACAGTACCGCTGATTCCCAGTCACCAGCATGTGTCACACTGATAACACATGGATATCATCGGTGTGTCATCAGTGTGCAAGACGTTTTGCAGATCGCGCTGCTGTTAAAAAGCGGACATGTCAGCGTGTTTTGCCGACAGACACACGGTCCGTGCAAACACACTGACATGTGCACAGATCCATTCACTTGAATGGGTCTACGTGTGAAGACTGTCACCACACGTACCAGAGACATGGACATCTGAAAGACTCCTACCAGATATTACCTAATATATTGGATTACATTTTCTTATACAGGGTTATATTGGCTGACATATGGGGATTATATTACCTCATGCAACAGATATTGCCTCATATTGGATATTTCGTCATATATCAGATGATATTGCCTCATATCGGATATTGCCTCATAAATGGGATTGTACCACCTTATATATCAGACTATATTACATCACATATTGGATTATATCACATCATATACGGGTATCACCATATATATTGCGTTCTATTATTTAACATGGGATTATTTCACCTCATCTACTATATAATTGTCTAAGGGTCACTTCCGTCTGTCTGTCTGTCTGTCCTTCTGTCTGTCACAGTTATTCATTCGCTGATTGGTCTCGGCAGCTGCCTGTCATTGCTGCCGCGACCAATCAGCGACGGGCACAGTCCGGAAGAAAATGGCCGCTCCTTACTCCCCGCAGTCAGTGCCTGTCGCCCGCATACTCCCCTCCGATCACCGCTAACACAGGGTTAATGCCGGCGGTAACGGACCGCGTTATGCCGTGGGTAACGCATTCTGTTACCGCCGCTATTAACCCTGTGTGTCCCCAACTTTTTACTATTGATGCTGCATATGCAGCATCAATAGTAAAACGATATAATAATAATAATAATAAAAAAAATAAAAAACTTATTCTCACCTTCCGCCGTCTCGTCCTCTCCTCGGCACTGCAAGCGGCAGGTTCCGCTTCCAAAGATGCTATGGGAGAAGGACCTTCCATGACGTCACGGTCACGTGACCGCGACGTCATGGAAGGTCCTACGCTCATACCAATCCTGGGACCGGACACAAGCGCCGGAACTACAATGGGCTCTTCGGATGGGGAGTATGTTTCTTTTTTATTTTTTAACCTGTTACATACGTGTCTGGGCAATATACTACGTGTCTGTGCTGTATACTACGTGACTGGGCAATATACTACGTGGCTGTGCAATATACTACATGGCTCTGTGCTGTATATTACGTGGCTGGGCAATATAGTACAAGGACATGCATATTCTAGAATACCCGATGCGTTAGAATCGGGCCACCATCTAGTATTAGATATTGTTTTATATATGTCTATATTACCTCATATCTCGGATTATATTACCTCATATATTGGATAGTTCCTCACATATCTGATTGTATTATCTCATATATAAGATATCAAACCATACGGCATATTGGATATTAGCTCATATATTGGATAATATTACCTCATATACGGGATATTACCTCGTCCATTGGATTATATTGCATCATTTGGGATTATGTTACGGTACTTCATATAACAGATAACATAATCCAATGTATTAGGTAGTATCTGTTATATGAAGTACCGTAGCCTAGTCTCAAATAATGCAATTTAATCCGATGTACGAGGTAATATCCAATATATGAGGTAATATCCAATATATGAGGTAATATAACCCCATATATGGGGTAATATTATCCAATATATGAGGTAATATACGATTTGCTATCCGATGAGGTAATATAATCTCAAAGATGAGGAAATTGCCAATATAGGACGTTATTTAATCTGATAAATGAGGCGAGATCCCATATATGAGGTAATCTAATCCAATGTATGAGGAAATTGCCAATAGACGAAGCAATATAATCTGATATATGATGTGAGATCAGATATACGAGGTAATATAATCCCATTATATTGGGAAATAGTCAATATATGAGGTGATATAATCTAATATACGATGCGATATCTTAGATAATATAATCCCATTTATGGTGCAATATATGAGGTAATATCCAATGTGAGGTAATATCTGTTGCACGGGGTAATATAATCTCCATATATAAGGCAATATAGTTTTATATGAGATAATATAATCCAATATATTAGGTAATATCACATATAAAATGATATTGCCTCATATATGGAGATTATATTACCCCCATGCAACAGATATTACCTCATATATTGCATCATAAATGGGATTATATTATCTCAGATATCACATTGTATATCAGATTATATTGACTATCTCCTAATATATGGGATTATATTACCTCATATCAGATTTCACATCATATATCAGATTATATTACCTCATATCAGATTATATTACCTCATATCGGATTATATTACCTCATATATAGGATCTCGCCTCATATATCAGATTACATAACCTCATATAGTGGCAATTTCCTCATCTTTGAGATTATATTACCTCATATATGGGATATGACCTGGGGCCTGGGGTTGCATCCAAAAAAAACGAATTGGTTCCTGGAATGGTCTACACCAGATTAGGAGGCATTCTTACAGGTGGGTCCTTTATCTTTACAAGCCGTGAAATTGCAGGAAGTCAGGATAAATGTTACTTAAATCTTGTCCTTCCAGACAAAGCCTTTCTACAGGCAGGATCATCGGCCCCAACTGGTTTTGGTGCACAAAGCAGTGAAATATGTCCAGGAACTGTCCCAATTCTCCTGTATGGCAAGTCGCCATACAAGTTATTCTGGTTAAATGGCTGTTTATTAGCATTTTGCCAGCGCTATCCACTAACTTCATTTTCTTTAACATCCAAGCATGCATTGCAGTTTCCTTTGCCCATTGGTTTGACTCCCCAGAGCTGAAAGCAGGTTTCTCCACCCCGCCCCCTACTTCCCGCACAGAAACAGACACCCTGCCCCTACTTCCCGCGCAGAAACAGACACCCTGCCCCTACTTCCCGCGCAGAAACAGACACCCTGCCCCTACTTCCCGCGCAGAAACAGACACCCTGCCCCTACTTCCCGCACAGAAACAGACACCCTGCCCCTACTTCCCGCGCAGAAACAGACACCCTGCCCCTACTTCCCGCGCAGAAACAGACACCCTGCCCCTACTTCCCGCACAGAAACAGACACCCTGCCCCTACTTCCCGCGCAGAAACAGACACCCTGCCCCTACTTCCCGTGCAGAAACAGACACCCTGCCCCTACTTCCCGCGCAGAAACAGACACCCTGCCCCTACTTCCCGTGCAGAAACAGACACCCTGCCCCTACTTCCCGTGCAGAAACAGACACCCTGCCCCTACTTCCCGTGCAGAAACAGACACCCTGCCCCTACTTCCCGTGCAGAAACAGACACCCTGCCCCTACTTCCCGTGCAGAAACAGACACCCTGCCCCAAATCAGACACCCTGCCCCCTACTTCGTGCCCAGAAACAGAGACCCTGCCCCCTACCTCCTGCGATGGGTCACAGTCTGTGCTGTTAGAGACTGATTACATTTCATAACGGGCAATGGACCGTCAAACAGACAATTAGAAGGGAGACACCCTGCAGCTGGCACTTAGAACTGATGTTTTGGTTGGTAAGACAACATAATTTCGAGATAAAGTAGATGTTAGGCCATGTTCACACGTAGTAAGATTTACAATACAACACATCTGGATGGGGGTGAAAACCCCATAGACATGTGGGAAGCTGTGATCAGCTGGATCTAGGAACCACAATGCTCTGATGATGACCGTAGCTCTGGAGCTCGAGCTGTATATAAGGGTCGTATACAGAAGAGCACCACCACAGAACACACATCCCAGAGATCAGAGGAGATCACTACCCACTTGTGAAACAATGACAAACTCTGACAAGTCTCTGACATGTTAAAGGCCTCTCCTCCAGCTCCCAGCCAGCCGTGTTCTTTGCACTAATGAGAGGCAAAAAGACCAAAACAGTTGTCTGCTAACAGAGATCCTGTTTTCTTCTTTGAAGAGGCTTTCTACATATTTTATATCCCAGGGAGCATCTGCCATTAAAAATACCACTGTCTCATCCTCAATACCAATGAGGGGTGCTGCAATTTTTTTTCCACGCAGATGTGCATCATTATATTAACTTTCATAGATCACCGCATTTTAAGTTATACACGTGGACAGCACACTGATCGTTTTAACATAGCCTTAAAGTGTTCTTCCCTCTTCATAAAAATTGTATTTTTGGATAGAAGGTGTAAATACAAGCAATTTTGTAATTCACTGCTTATTAAAATGTTCAGCCATTCTTGAGATATTAACACTTTTCTTTTCACCATAGCTCGTTGCCTAAGAGACCGACCACCACTGCAGTCTAAGCACTTTCATTGAAGCTGGCTGGGATTTAGGAGCCAACAGTTCCCTCTAGCTTCAAAAACAGTGCTTACAAGCTCATCAGAAAATAGCTTGTAAGCTCTGAGCATGTTCTGCTGTCTAAGCAGCAGTGGTCGGTGTCCAAGGCAACGAGCTGCAAACGAAAGAAAAGTATCTCAAGAACGGCTGAAAAGTTTAAAAAGCAGTAAATTGAAAAATTGCTTGGATTCAGAAGCTTTAACTAACTGTACCCATTAATGAGGACGGGAATAACCCCTTTAAGCACATGCCAGTGCCCAGCTCTAGCATATACTACCAGCCTGCCCTATTTAAAACCATCACCAGCTGTCCACGTAGGAGACTACAGACACGGATAAGTGCCAGGATCACATGAAGTCAGACAATAGATTATTGGTAAGTGCCACAGAACCTTCTGAACTCCTTGGCGCTCAAAATAGAAAAACATAAAAAAATATATATATATGAATTATGACTTTTCTCTATTTCTATAGAGCAGGTCCCCACCTACACGGAATACGGCACTTACCTTGGCCACCTTTATTATGTCAGGAATGTGGAGGTAAGCCTGGACCGGGGGCAATCCCTTCCCTATGATGTAGGCCTCATCAGCCTTCTGTCTATGTATCTGCCCGGTGTCTTGCTCCGAATACACCGCCACTGTTCTGATGCCCAGCTCCGTGCATGCCCGGAAGACTCTGGTGGCGATCTCTCCTGCGCAGGGAAACAAGGAGAGAAGTCAGATGCCAGCGCTTGAGTACGGTGGAAGTTAGAGGACAGGAGTGCGCCCCAGTGTCCTTTTCTCTGCATTTTCGTGGAAGCTGCAGATTTTTAGAATCTATGGGTCTGTTGGAGGAAGCAGGGCACATGTCTGCCGGGAGGCGTGCACCATCAGGCGGTATTACGGCAGGGCGAGTGCACAACACCTGCCAATCACACGTGTCCGGGCAACTATGTGCCACTGTAATGTCATCAGCTGGGGCCGCAAGGCGACTTCAACCACCGCGCAGAAGCAAAGATGGCAGTACGCCACTGCTACAGCACAGAATAATGCCCAATACATGGGGTCACATGGCGGAGGCGGCCACAGTCACCTGCATCACCCCGCCGTGCAGAAGAGGCATACAGCCATCACTGGACGCACCACCTGTGATCGCCCGTCATAGACATGTGCTGTGGATTACAACACCCCTTTTAGCACAGTTCACACTGATATCATGGGTTCTTCTCAGCGACAGGTCGCAATGACTTATTAGGGGGATCAGGCACAGGGGGGGGGGGGGGGGGGGGGGGGAGACAGGCAGAGGGGGGGGGGGGGGATCAGGCAGGGGTCCGTTCTTTTTATTGGGAAGAAAGGAGCAGGAGATAAATATATTTCCATCATCTCTGCAGCCAGAGATCTCCTGACATCAGGGAGAACTGAGCCAAACACCTGTTAGAAGACGGCCGAGCACATGGCAGCCGGCACCAACAGAGAGGAGCGCGCTGCTCACTATATAAGGGACGTGGAGGAGGAGGGTCCGTCCCCGGCCAGCAGCACATGTATATACTGCACACTGACAACGCACAGCCCGAGTGTACCTGCAGCTCTGACCTGGTGATCAGAGAGGGACAGTCTCACATCCCCCATCACTAGTGCAGCCCCAATTAGGCCCCCCATCAATAGTGCAGCCCTGATCGAACACGCGCCCATCACTAGAGCAGCCCCGATCACACATGCCCAATCACTAGAGCAGCCCCGATCGAATACGCCCCCATCACTAGAGCAGCCCCGATCACACATCCCCCCATCACTAGTGCAGCCCCGATCACACATCCCCCCCCATCACTAGTGCAGCCCCGATCACACATCCCCCCCATCACTAGTGCAGCCCCGATCACACATCCCCCCCCATCACTAGTGCAGCCCCGATCACACATCCCCCCCCCATCACTAGTGCAGCCCCGATCACACATCCCCCCCCCATCACTAGTGCAGCCCCGATCACACATCCCCCCCCCATCACTAGTGCAGCCCCGATCACACATCCCCCCCCCCCCATCACTAGTGCAGCCCCGATCACACATCCCCCCCCCATCACTAGTGCAGCCCCGATCACACATCCCCCCCATCACTAGTGCAGCCCCGATCACACATCCCCCCCCCCCATCACTAGTGCAGCCCCGATCACACATCCCCCCCCCATCACTAGTGCAGCCCCGATCACACATCCCCCCCATCACTAGTGCAGCCCCGATCACACATCCCCCCCCATCACTAGTGCAGCCCTGATCGAACACGCGCCCATCACTAGTGCAGCCCCGATCACACATCCCCCCCATCACTAGTGCAGCCCCGATCACACATCCCCCCATCACTAGTGCAGCCCCGATCACACATCCCCCCATCACTAGTGCAGCCCCGATCACACATCCCCCCCATCACTAGTGCAGCCCTGATCACACATCCCCCCCATCACTAGTGCAGCCCCGATCACACATCCCCCCCCCCATCACTAGTGCAGCCCTGATCGAACACGCGCCCATCACTAGAGCAGCCCCGATCACACACGCCCCCCAAATCACACAGCCCCCATCACTAGTGCAGCCCTGATATCACACACCCGCCCCCCCCCCAAATCACACAGCCCCCATCACTACTGCAGCCCCAATCACACACCCCCATCACTAGTGCAGCCCCGATCACACACCCCCATCACTAGAGCAGTGCTGATCACACACCCTCCATCACTAGCGCAGCCCCCATCACTAGAGCAGTGCTGATCACACACCCTCCATCACTAGAGCAGTGCTGATCACACACCCTCCATCACTAGTGCAGCCCCCATCACTAGAGCAGTGCTGATCACACACCCTCCATCACTAGTGCAGCCCCCATCACTAGAGCAGTGCTGATCACACACCCTCCATCACTAGTGCAGCCCCCATCAGTAGAGCAGTGCTGATCACACACCCTCCATCACTAGTGCAGCCCCCATCAGTAGAGCAGTGCTGATCACACACCCTCCATCACTAGTGCAGCCCCCATCACTAGAGCAGTGCTGATCACACACCCTCCATCACTAGTGCAGCCCCCATCACTAGCGCAGTGCTGATCACACATACCCCCATCACTAGTGCAGCCCTGATTACACACCCCTCCATCAGTAGTGCAGCCCCCATCACTAGAGCAGTGCTGATCACACATACCCCCATCACTAGTGCAGCCCTGATCACACACCCCTCCATCAGTAGTGCAGCCCCCATCACACATACCCCCATCACTAGTGCAGCCCTGATCACACACCCCTCCATCAGTAGTGCAGCCCCCATCACTAGAGCAGTGCTGATCACACATACCCCCATCACTAGTGCAGCCCTGATCACACACACCCCCATCACTAGTGCAGTGCTAGTCACACACCCCCCATCACTAGTGTAGCCCTGATCACACACCCCCCATCACTAGTGCAGCCCCCATCACTAGAGCAGTGCTGATCACACATACCCCCATCACTAGTGCAGCCCTGATCACACACACCCCCATCACTAGTGCAGCCCTCTGTGAGTGCAGTAAAGTTGGTGAGTCCCTCTCGGGCGCCTCATTACCTCGGTTGGCCACCAGAACTTTCTTGATGGGCTTGTACTCCACATGCTGGCCGCTCTGGAAGGCTGCCCGCGGCACAGAGACACGTCTGACAGCGAGGAGGCGCAGTCCTCCCTTCACACACCGCAGCTGCAGCATCTGGAGAGGAGACAACACTGGTCACACAACGCGACACACAGCAGATCGCTCTGCTCGTCGGGGAATTGGATCGTGGTCGGTCGCCGATAGATGCCAGGCGCACGCTGGGAGTGTGGAGCCTGCTGGCGTCAGCTGAGACAGTGCCGGCTCCCGACTCTACTATATTAGCTGCTTCTCACATGGATGAAACCGGCGACAGGGGAAAGTCTTATACAAGGTGGTAATAGAGGGATGTCTGCGTCAGAGGGCCGGAGGCCGCCATTTTTGTGGAGAACACATTCTGATTGGTCCAGAGGGACTCAGGGATAGGGGCGTGTCCCGCGGGCTGACGTGGACTATATAAGTGACAGCTGCGCGCACAGAGGAGCAGATCGCTCCGGGATCAGACGGGGGCAGTGTCAGTCACAGAGGCTGTCAGCAGTGCAAACATCATGGTGTCAGCAGGGATGGGGACTGTCACATGTAGTGAAGGGAGCAATGATAATAGGGATATCTAGAAAGAGGAGAAACTGGCCTAGAAACCCGGGTGCATCGTCTCTGCCAAAAAAATCGCCCTCCTCTGTAAGGCTAAGTTCACATTAGCGTTGCGCCGCTGTTGCGTCGGCGACGCGCCCCTATGTTTAACATAGGGGACGCGTGCGTCTTTTTGTTTGCGTTTTTCGCCGTGTGCGTCGTTTCCGACGCTGGCGTCGGACGCACGAAAACGCTACAAGTTGCATTTTCTGTGCGTCCGATTTTGGTCAAAAACGACGCACGCGTCGCAAAACGCGCGCGTTTTTGCGCGCGTTTTTCGATGCGTCGCGCGTTGGGTCGCCGACGCAGGGCGGCGCAACGCTAGTGTGAACGTACCCTTAGGGCGCAGCGCATATGCTGCAGAGTCATTTATCACTGTCCCTGCCAGCTGGACAATGCTCCCTGAGATGGCCTCCTTCACCGTTATGACACTTGCCCTTTCTTACGTCCTGTAGCCCCAGGGGCAGAAACACTAACAGTGAGCCACAGGCTGCGCCACTTTATAACGGGGAATTTTCTCCACCAAAAGATCTAAATGGTAATTTCTAATTTCCCAGGAATATTGTACTGGTACGTAGAAATACATGTCTGCACACCAGTACCACACAGTATAGGTAGAAGGGGGAAAAAAAAGCTTAAAAGTGAGAGCCAGAGACTTTTTTTCTCCCCATAAAGTTACTACAAATAATAATGAGGCGTTAGTCAGACTTTTTTTAGCACTTTTTTTTTTCTTTCAACTAAATGTCACCATCCAATAAATACCACAGACTACTAATGAGAGGAGAGACGTGGGCGCCGAGAGGTCAGAGGTTGGCCACAGATTACGGATGTGGTCAATGATCCAGGATCCTGCGAATCATTTTGCACCAACTCTAGTGAGATCCCCTTTTATTAGCTGCAGTTAGTGCATGCCTGTTTTTATTTCCCATACTCCTGCGGTCCTTGAGAGTAAGCAGGTACATAATGTCCCTCGCAGACACTCATTGGTCACTTGTGGGGGGCGGTGCTGGTACATGCTAGCCCGTTCTTTACTTACACTGTGCAATGACAGTGCGCTCTGTTGTTGGCTCATCACTTCTGATTAAAGCCAGCGAGGGAGCGCACTGTCACTGTGCACTGAAAAAAAAACAGCCTCTGCCCCCTTGTGATGACTTGTCTGACTATCCCAGCATGCAACGGGGATTCTCAAATGAAATGTCATCAAAATGTAGTAGTAAAAACAAAAATGAAATAAGGCAGTTAGAGTAGTTAGGGAAGGATAGCAACTTTTTAATTAAGTTATATAAGAAAAAAAGATGAGATTATGACATTAAATAGAGATTGGGGAGTAAAATAAAATTTAATTTCGTATCGGCCCTTTAAGTTTATTGGAACAGTACGTTTCGGATTAGATTTAACTCCTTCATCAGGCACCTGAGTCTGTGTATAAACTTTGATGTATTTGTTAATATAAATGTAAAAAGTTTTGAAATATTTATAAATATACTTCAGTAACCATTTTACTGCTTGGACGGCTTTTCCTACATGATCTTTAAGGCTATGTGCACACGTTCAGGAATTCAAGCAGAAATTTCCGGAGAAAATCCGGACATTTCTGCCAGAATTCCGCAACAATTTTGCATGCAGAATTACCGCGGTTTTACCGCGGAATTACCGCGGAATTTGCGCGGATTTTCCCAAAAATTTCTCACTGCTTAGCCAGTGGGAAATCCGCGCAAATTCCGCAAAATTAATGGACATGCTCATTATTTTTCCGCAAAGCGTTTTTTGTGCGGAATATAGCGCAGCATGTGCATTAAAATTGCGGAATTCATGTAAAATGATAGGATGCATAAAATATGCGGATTATTTGCGGATTTATAGCGTTTTTATAGCGCAAAAACGCTTAAAATCCGCAAATAATCCGGAACGTGTGCACATAGCCTCAGAGTTGCAGTGTAACCATGAAAGCTCATGGCCTGGGGCTGAGCGGTTTCATTTACCCTTTTTCATGCATCTATACACACATATATAAGTGCAAGTGACATTGACTTTTGTACACCAAGAATGTAACAAGACCTATGTAAAATATTTATCATACTCATATAGCGCCATTAATTCCGCTGCGCTTTACAGACATTATCATCGCTGTCCCCATTGGGGCTCACAATCTACATTCCCTATCAGTATGTCTTTGGAGTGTGGGAGAAAACAGGAGATTCCGGATGAAAACCCAAACAAACACAAGGAGAACATGCAAACTCCTTGCAGATGTTGTCTTTGATGGGATTTGAACCCAGAACCCCAGTGCTGTAAGACTGCAGTGCTAACCACTGAGCCACCATACAATGCTAACCACTGAGCCACCATACAATGCTAACCACTGAGCCACCGCACAGTGCTAACCACTGAGTCACCATACAGTTATAACCACTGAGCCACCATACAGTGCTAACCACTGAGCCACCATACAGTTATAACCACTGAGCCACCATACAGTGCTAACCACTGAGACACCATACAGTGCTAACCACTGAGCCACCATACAGTGCTAACCACTGAGACACCATACAGTGCTAACCACTGAGCCACCATACAGTGCTAACCACTGAGACACCATACAGTGCTAACCACTGAGCCACCATACAGTGCTAACCACTGAGCCACCATACAGTGCTAACCACTGAGCCACCATACAGTGCTAACCACTGAGCCACCATACAGTGCTAACCACTGAGACACCATACAGTGCTAACCACTGAGCCACCATACAGTGCTAACCACTGAGCCACCATACAGTGCTAACCACTGAGCCACCATACAGGGCTAACCACTGAGCCACCATACAATGCTAACCACTGAGCCACCATACAGTGCTAACCACTGAGCCACCATAGAGTGCTAACCACTGAGACACCATACAGTGCTAACCACTGAGCCACCATACAGTGCTAACCACTGAGCCACCATACAGTGCTAACCACTGAGCCACCATACAATGCTAACCACTGAGCCACCATACAATGCTAACCACTGAGACACCATACAGTGCTAACCACCGAGCCACCATACAGTGCTAACCACTGAGCCACCATACAGTGCTAACCACTGAGACACCATACATTGCTAACCACTGAGCCACCATACAGTGCTAACCACTGAGCCACCATACAGTGCTAACCACTCTCTGACATTCATTGGAAATCAGTGGGTACATCACAATATACATTTGAAGTTTTAATACTTTTTTTTTTGCCTATTGACGCTTTTTATTTTTTCATTTACCGTAGACGCAAAGCCTGCTGCTGCAACTGTGAAGGAAATAATTATAGGATCCCTTGGTGATTTTGTAAGTTTGCCCACTGACAAAGACATGAACAGTCTATAATTTTAAGGGTAGGTTAATTCTTAACATTGAGAGATAGAATATCAAAAATAAAATCCAGAAAATCACATTGTATAAATTATATAAATTTATTTGCATTTTGCAGTGAGAAATAAGTACTTGATCCCTCTGGCAAACAAGACTTATTACTAGGTGGCAAAACCCTTGTTGGCAAGCCCAGCAGTCAGACGTTTTTTGTAGCTGATGATGAGGTTTGCGCACTTGTCAGGAGGAATTTTGCTCCACTCCTCTTTTGCAGATCATCTCTAAATCATTAAGATTTTGAGGCTGTCACTTGGTAACTCGGAGCTTCAACTCTCTCCGTTAGTTTTCTATGGGATTAAGGTCTGGAGACTGGCTAGGCCACTCCATGACCTTAATGTACTTCTTTTTGAGACGCTCCTTTGTTGCCTTGGCTGTATGTTTTGGGTCATTGTCTTGCTGGAAGACCCAGCCACGACTCATTTTTAATTTCCTGGCGGAGGGAAGGAGGTTGTCACTCAGGATTTTATGGCTCCATCCATTCTCCCATTGATACAGTGAAGTAGTTCTGTGCCTTTACAGACACACTCCCAAAACATAATGTTTCCACCTCCATGCTTGACAGTGGGGATGGTGTTCTTTGGGTCATAGGCAGCATTTCTCTTCCTCCAATTACAGCGAGTTGAGTTAATGCCAAAGAGCTCAATTTTCATCTCATCTGACCACAGCACCTTCTCCCAATCACTCACAGAATGATCCAGGTGTTCATTGGCAAACTTCAGACGGGCCTGCACATGTGCCTTCCTGAGCAGGGGGACCTTGCGGGCACTGCAGGATTTTACATTTTTATGGTGCAATGTGTCACCAATGGTTTTCTTGGTGACTGTGGTCCCAGCTGCCTTGAGATCAATAACAAGTTCCCCCCGTGTAGTTTTAGGCTGATCTCATGATCAAGGATACCCCACTAGGTGAGATTTTGCATGGTGCCCCAGATCAATGTTGATCAACAGTCATTTTGGATTTCTTCCATTTTCTTACTATTGCACTAACAGTTGTCTCCTTCTCACCCAGCGTCTTACTTATGGTTTTGTAGCCCATCCCAGCTTTGTGCAGGTCTATGAGCTTGTACCTGACATCCTTACAAAGCTCTTTGGTCTTGCCCATGTTGTAGAGGTTAGAGTCTGACTGATTAATTGAGTCTGTGGACAGGAGTCTTTTGTAAAGGTGACTATGTAAGACAGCTGTCTTTAATGCAGGTAACGAGTTGATTAGGAGCTCTTAATGGTGGTAGGGGATCAAATACTTATTTCTCACTGCAAAATGCAAATACATTTATATAATTTATACAATGTCATTTTCTGGATTTTATTTTTGATATTCTATCTCTCAATGTTAAAATTAACCTACCCTTAAAATTATAGACTGTTCATGTCTTTTTCAGTGGGCAAACTTCCAAAATCAGCAAGGGATCAAATACTTACTGTATTTTTCGGACTATAAGAGGCACCGGACCATAAGACGCACCCCAAATTTGGGGTGAAAATTGCAGAAAAAAAGATTTTTTTTATAAGATGGGGGTCTGTCTTATTGTCTGAATTTAAGGTATCTTACCTTAGGGCTGGCGGTGGCAGAGCAGGGTCACAGGAGGCATGGTGGCGGCAGAGGTGAGGTGATGCTGAGGTGCGGTGGTCGGTACGGCATGCACTTGAGCCAGGTCCCTTCCTGCTTAGGTGGGCGACGCCGCGGCCTGGCGTCCATGCAGGGGGTTGCGGCAGTGGTGTGGAGGCTGCAGAGGTGCGGTCACCTACTCAGGTGAGGTGACGCCGCCGCCCGGTATCCAAGGCGAGCAGCAGAGCCGGGTTTCTCAGTGGTGGCGGCCATCTTCCTGAAAATGATGAGGCGCAGTGACCGGTATGGCGTGAGCAGAGTCCCTTCCACAGGTGAGGTGATGCCGCGGCCCGATATTCAAGGCGAGTAGCAGAGCCGGGTGAATCACGGCTTTCTCGCCGTGCCTCATCATCCCAGCACCTCTGCCGCCGACACACTACTGCCACAACCAACCGGTAAGCCTACATTCCAACTATAAGACGCACCCAACATTTTCCTCACAATTCTTTGGGGGAAAAAGTGCGTCTTATAGTCCGAAAAATGCGGTATTTCCTTCACTGTATAAGACTTTTTACAATGCTGCACTCTTGTCCTATGCTCCAATCTTCACCTACTGTCTGACTTGTGTGATTCCGCCATTGATTTACATCTCTCATTACCCCTATTACACCCCACTTGTGTCTGCTGGACTTCTTCCATGCTGCACCCATTCTGTGAAACTCATGACCGCGGAAGAATCAATGAAACGTTCTCCTTACACTCTGATATATGAAATGTTCAGCCATTCCGTTCCCACCGCGACCAGTTTCCTTTTTTTGTTTTCAATTTTTCCTCCCCTTCTTCCAAGAGCCATAACTTTTTTTTATTTTTCCGGCCCCATAGCCATATGAGTGCTTGTTTTTTTTACAGGACGTATTGTCCTTTTGAATTAACATCATTCACTTTATCATATAATACACTGGGAAGCGGGAAAAAATCCAAGTGAGTTGATATTGCGAAAAAAAATGTAATTTCTCAATCGTATTTTTGTATTTTTATTTACCTTGTTCACTATATAATAAAACTGAGCTGGCAATATGATTGTCTGGGTCAGTACAACTACGTAGATACCAAACATGTATAGTTTTGTTCTTTATTATTTCAGTTGTTAAAAAAAATCTGGAAATTTATAAAAAAAAAAAATATATATAAACATTTTCTTGTGTCGCCATTTTTGGAGACCTGCTATGTATATCGAAAATCACTGCCTCCTATGATGCTGGCTTCACAGGAGAACCACCATGACAAGCACGCAGACCCTCAGCTGTCATGTCACCCCATCGGTACCCCTCGATCATGTGATTGGCGTGTAGAATGACGCACCCCCCCTGCCGGCGTAAAATAAATATCACTGTCAGAGATTGACAGCGGCATTTAAAAGGTTAACAGTCACTGGTGGAGATCAGCTCCACCCACGGCTTTTATGATGATGATGGTGGAATAAAACAGCCATCATCTGCCAGGAAAGATGCCGTCTCAACTTGTGAGCCCGCATCAAAGTCAGGGACCCGACATATGACGTAACTGTGCATCATATGTTGGAAAGGGGTTAATATCTTGTGCATTCACATCATATGTGTGCACTTATCAAATGGAGCAGGCTCGAGAGCTGAGCATGCGCTGTACAGTATGGGCGCCAGCTGGGTTATGGATGGTTAGGATTGGAGTTAACTTCTTAGACGCCGCGGTCAATCATGGCAGCGGCATTTAAGAGGTTAGCACCAGCGAGATTTGCTTCTAACTCCATGATTGACTACATAAAGTCTTATTAATTATTACTATTTCTCTGCTGTTTCTCCTCTGTCTTCTATTATTCTGGCAATCATCTATCATCTCCTTTTATATAAAAGATATTTTTACTAAATTTGAGCATAATGCTTATAGTATTATATACAGTATGTAGGTCTAAATGTATGCACTGAAACAAGTAGAAATGTAGACAAAACGGTCAACTATAAGTGTCAGCTGCTGATTACCCTCTGTTCTCTAAAAAGTTAAAACGAAAAGATGTCACCGCTTCCGATTTTAATGGGTTTCTTCAATGACCTAGATACATTGTATCATCACAAGTATAAATCTGTTCTGACTCTCAAAGCTGTGAAACAAGCAGTAAAGATGTCCGTACACCTTCAATTTCAGATCACCCGGCCATTTGATATTCTTCTCCGGTGTTCCAAACACAGGAATGTTTGGTGGGTCATGCGAGTGTCTTCTGTCTGCGGAGGAAAGTGTTGCCCAGAATCCTCCAATCAGAACAAAGGATTGAGCATGTCGAAATCCAACATGCTTGATTTTTTTTCCCCCAACAGGTGGAAGAATTTGGACACCCAATATGCACATGCGATAGCCAAGATCAGTGGATTTTTATGCCTCCCTTTACCCTCAGGCTATCTGCACACAGGCAGATGTTTTGAAAGCAGGAAACCAAATATTTGGATTTCCTCCAAACGGTTAGGATGACCACAATTTCCTCCTCGACCGCAAGACTAATGAGTTGACATCATGTTGCTGGTAGTGATACAAACTAGCAGCTGCATTACGACCATCTGTATGGGGCTATAAACAGCAGCTCCTCGGACACGTCGAGATTCTGACCTGTGCAGCAACCACTGATTGTCAGAGGTTCTGACAATCTAAGAGAAGGGCCGTGGGCTTGTGTTGTGAGGCTCACAACTATCTGCCAGCTTGGCGCACCAGCATCAGAAGAGAAGTCCTTCAGATGGTGACTTTTGTGAGTAGCCCCAAACAGAAGAGTGGTGGATATACATGCCCATGTGCTAGTCTTGGAAGAGGAGCGCCATGGGCCGGTGTTGTGAGGCTCACAACTATCTGCCAGCTTGGCGCACCAGCATCAGAAGAGAAGTCCTTCAGATGGTGACTTTTGTGAGTAGCCTCAAACAGAAGAGTGGATATACATGCACATGTACCAGTCTTGGAAAAGGAGCGCCATGGGCCGGTGTTGTGAGGCTCACAACTATCTGCCAGCTAGGAGCACCAGAAGAGAAGTCCTCCAGATGGTGACTTGTGAGTAGCCTCAAACAGAAGAGCAGATCCACATTCCCATGTATCGGTCTTGGAAGAGGAGCGCCATGGGCCGGTGTTGTGAGGCTCACAACTATCTGCCAGCTTGGAGCACCAGAAGAGAAGTCCTCCAGACGGTGACTTTTGTGAGTAGCCTCAAACAGAAGAGCAGATCCACATGCCCATGTGCTAGTCTTGGAAGAGGAGCGCCATGGGCCGGTGTTGTGAGGCTCACAACTATCTGCCAGCTTGGCGTACCAGTACCAGAAGAGAAGTCCTCCAGATGGTGACTTGTGAGTAGCCTCAAACAGAAGAGCAGATGCACATTCCCATGTATCGGTCTTGGAAGAGGAGCGCCATGGGCCGATTTTGTGAGGCTCACAAGACAACTATCTGCCAGCTTGGAGAACCAGTACCAGAAGAGAAGTCCTTCAGATGGTGACTTTTGTGAGTAGCCCTGAACAGAAGAGTGGATCAGCATGCCCATGTATTGGTATTGGAAGAGGAGTGGGTAGATAAAGTAATTATGTTAAGCTGGTGATAGGATGATACTGCCAACCAGAGGAGGAGGTGCGTAAAGCAAGATTTGACAGTGCCGTGGGTGCTTGTGGCAAAGAGACCAAATTGGGGGAAGGTGGGACCCCCTAGGATGTTAGTATGTTCTCTTTGAGTGAAAACTCTGGCTGTAATAATACCAATAATGGAGGGTCAGAGTATCAATACTGTGTCAGGGGGAGGGGTGAAGGGGTTTATCTAACCAGGGGTCTCTAGATTAGGCTTGCGGCCCCCTCTCAGAGCTGAATTTGGCTATCAAGGTAAGGAAGGTTGGAGACCACTGTCCTAATGCATCGAGAAGTCTCTGAATTGCGTTTGCAAAGAAGAAATAAGGAACCTACGAATGAGACTTCAGTGATCATATTCGCTTTGCTGGAGCAGTAAAATACTGTATTTTTTGGCTTGAAAAATGCAGCAAAAACGGGGTGTGTGAACATGCCCTAATACTTTGGCTCAATCCAATAATGAGAGTTAATGTATTGACCATAATTATGGTGGTTGTGGCTTTCTGAGATAGAGGCAGGCAACCTGGATTGTGCTAATCTCAGTCATCTGAGCAATAGCAAGAAGGCTATTAAGAGAAATATTTAGTGATCCCAACAGATCCAACCTCATGGTCACTAGCTCATACTTGGTGTCCAGTTAGAAAAAAGTATTGATTAGTAGGAAAAGAAGCTAAACATGATGGATTATACACTTTTGCCATAAAATATATATCCTGCAATATTGATAGCTCAGCTCAACGTGATCAATAACCGCCTAGAGACCTATTATGTGACAGAGAGCACTTTCAAGCGTTTTCGTAAGAAACAAAGGGGGTTTATAATGCAAGTCTCGGAGGATGAGTTGGAAAGGCTCTGACCTTCAAGATGAAATGGTTGTTTGGTCCATTTCTGCTCCATTGACCTTGCATTAGAGTATCATGGCTGCCGAAGTTTCACAACAACATTGCATACTTTCTATGTAAAGAAATAAAGTTTTATTATTTAGATGAAATGATACAATGTATCAAAGGATCCACAATCTATAGTTCCTCTAGGACATATAACCCTTTATGAGTTGCTGGTATTGCCTTGGAAATAATAACATATTTTATATGTTTTGTGGTGTAACATATAGCCAGCTAATCTTTCAGACCTTCTATAGAAATCCTGGTTTTAAAGGGAATCTGTCAGCAGTTTTTTTTTTTGCTGTGTAATCTGAGAACAGCATGATGTAAGGACTGAGATCCTGATTCCAGCGATGTGTCCCTTGCTGTTATGGTACAATCACTCTTTTATCTGCTGCATATCTAGCGGAGCTCAGAATGCAGAGCTGTGTATAGCCCCGCCCACACTATACATTGACAGCTGCTAATCAGTGCTGGGGGCGGGGTTATACAGAGCAGGACCAGGAGGCAGGAGACACCTAGTCCAGCAATGATAATCTCCTGCTGATAAAACACTGGTTTTATTGAAACTACACCCCACAGCCTAGTAAGTAACACATTGCCGGAATCAGGGTGCTCTCACATTACATAGCAAAAACCTGCTGATAATTCCCTTTAAATGGAAATGGAAAAAAACACAGTCCAACCATACAACCTATGGATGTAATAAACTGGACCACTATGAATTTAAATAGTTGTGGGATGAGGGGGAAGTAAGAATTTGCTTAGCAAATCATTAAAGGATTGCTGCCAATATTAAAAGTTATATCCTACCCACAGGATACATGATGACTTTCAGATTAATGGGGCTTTCACCACTGAGACCACATCATTCCCCAAAAATAGAGTTCTAAAGGTCCGTAGTTAGAATGCAGTGGGGTTTCAGTGTTGTTCTTGGATTCTATGGAGGTTCCATCGAACGATCCCTCAGCGATCCCCAAGATGTCACCTTTCCTTTGGATAAGTGAGAACTTTTCATTTTCGATAGAACTCCTTAAAGGGAATGTGTCATCAGAAAATGAACGACTGTTTAAACAATGTTCTCATAATTTATTAACTTTTGGGGCTTTTTAGGGAGAACAGAAATGACCTGTATGCCAGGATCTACTATGAGGCAGGCTTATCCAATGCAAAAAAAGGTGGGCAGGCATATCCAATAATAAAATATAATTGCTCCAGAAACACGTCAGAGATGTTCTTGTACCACATCATCCTTGTATGGATTTTTAAAAATATGTATTTGGAATAAAGCTTGAATATTTTTTATTATCGGATGTGCCTGTCCACCTTTTTTTTTTTTGCATTGGATATTTCTTGTCGGTCAGCATCATTGGAATGAGAGTCAGTGATGAGCGGTCATGTGAAGCGCTTAGGAAGTAGCCCAGGGATGGACAGAATGTCGGGTCTCTACCGCAGCTCCAGCCGAGAACCTCCAATGGAGAATGGGAGCAATGAAACAAAGGAAAACGGTCTTAGGAGCGCATGAAAGAGACACAGACCAGAGATGGAGTTAAACCACAACGCGTTTCGGCGGAGGATCTGTCTTCATCAGGTGGATGTTCCACCTGATGAAGACGGATCCTCCGTCGAAACGCGTTGTGGTTTAACCCCATCTCTGGTCTGTGTCTCTTTCATGCGCTCCTAAGACCGTTTTCCTTTGTTTCATAGCATCATTGGAATGGCACTCCGGAAAATAAAAAAGTTTTTCCGAAAATGTGAGTGCGATGGGAATTTTCTCTCCCGTTTTTCTGAGGTAGGATTATGAGACATGTCTGGTATAAATCAAGGATGAAATCAAAAGCTGCTAGGCACAAATCGGAAAAAATGGATTGGAGAGCTACTCGGAACTTTGTGCCTAATCTGAATGGATTGGAGACCTACTCCGAACTTCGTGCCTAATCTGAATGGATTGGAGAGCTACTCCAAACTTTGTGCCTAATCTGAATGGATTTGAAAGCTACTCCGAACTTTGTGCCTAATCTGAATGGATTGGAGACCTACTCCGAACTTCGTGCCTAATCTGAATGGATTGGAGAGCTACTCCAAACTTTGTGCCTAATCTGAATGGATTGGAGACCTACTCCAAACTTCGTGCCTAATCTGAATGGATTGGAGAGCTACTCCGAACTTTGTGCCTAATCTGAATGGATTGGAGAGCTAGTCCGAACTTCGTGCCTAATCTGAATAGATTGGAGAGCTACTCCGAACTTTGTGCCTAATCTGAATGGATTGGAGAGCTACTCCAAACTTCGTGCCTAATCTGAATGGAATGGAGAGCTACTCCGAACTTTGTGCTTAATCTGAATGGATTGGAGAGCTACTCCGAACTTTGTGCTTAATCTGAATGGATTGGAGAGCTACTCCGAACTTCGTGCCTAATCTGAATGGATTGGAGAGCTACTCCGAACTTCGTGCCTAATCTGAATGGATTGGAGAGCTACTCCGAACTTTGTGCCTAATCTAAATGAACTGGAGAGCTACTCCGAACTTTGTGCCTAATCTGAATGGATTGGAGAGCTACTCCGAACTTTGTGCCTAATCTGAAAGGATTGGAGAGTGCCGGAGAGTAGTCACATTTTCCTATTTACAAAAAACACTAGGGAGAAAATATCGCAAATAGGGTCTTATCCGACAAAACAAATTTAAAAGATTTGTATCAGCTTGTACTACCTGATCCATTATTGAAAACGTTTTAAATCTATGTGCGGCTGCTGTGGATCCACGGGCTGTCACACCGATTGGAATGAAGATTAGGAGCATTTGTGGATATCTCCTGCGCTGGTGTATAGAAAACGTCAAAGGTTTATTGAACATACGGATTTATTCGACGCATTTCGAAGTAACAGATACTCCTTCTTTCGGAAGACAAACCACATTTGCTGGATGAGCATTTTACAGCCAATTTGGACACACTTCATGCTCAATAGAACAAAGGCAAACTCTCTTCCCACCAGCGCTATTGTTTTATTTTCCCACCAAGAATCGGCATAGCCGCACTTCTATATTATCTCGTTCCAATATTTTAGATTTTGCAGTACCATAATATAATACTAGTATGTTTTTTAGCTTCATACACTTTGGAAGTGCACAATGTATGTAGCTAGGCTCTAAAACAGAAAGCGACCCTGG
Source organism: Ranitomeya imitator (assembly GCF_032444005.1). Taxonomy (NCBI): domain Eukaryota; kingdom Metazoa; phylum Chordata; class Amphibia; order Anura; family Dendrobatidae; genus Ranitomeya; species Ranitomeya imitator. The sequence goes on from NC_091290.1 coordinate 30,635,885, forward strand.
CACTCACGTTTTAGTAGTTATTTCACCTAATCGTATTCCACGTAATCGACGCAAAGCGTTTCAGCCCATCTCCGGCTTTTGTTAATTGTCAAAATTGCTAAAAGCTTGAGATGGGCTGAAACGTCTTGCGGGGATTATGTGGAATATAATTAAATGAAATAACTAAAACGTGAGTGCCGGGGTTTCCTTCTGTTTTACTTCTGTCTCACCACAGGAACGGAGTGCCGACCACTTGCTAGGATCTGACCTACAGCTATCTGGTATAATTCATCCCGTCATCCAATGCTTCTTTTATATCTTCCAGCTCGGAGCTCACTAACATGTTTTTGCCTAAAGATTCCAAAAAAAGGAACAGATCCAGAAATGTCTTTGAATTTACCGTCGTCCTCGGGATTTCTTTGTGGACCTGCACATACAGAACATTGTGTCCTTGCTATCTGCGCGAAAGCTCTCATTACAGTGGAAGAATGGAAAAGCGCCTTTCCTAGATACAGACTTTGAACCGTCGTGCTCTTTCCTCCAGTTGGCAGAGTAAACATCTGTGTATCCGCACAGGTAACGTCCATACTATATTTTCAAAGTTAACAAGTGTCAGACGCTCAAGCAAATACAGTCGCGGTTGACAGTCTAATTTAGGGCAGAGTTCATCTTTTGCATCAGACACATGGAACATCACCTCCGAGGACTTTGAAGCAAAGACTAATCGTGTTTTCAAGTACAAACTGCTAAAACCGAGCAATCAAAATAACTTCTCGCAATATATGGACATAAAAACACGATAAGGATGATTCCCTGGTGCACGGTGTTTCTAAATGGTAAATGACCATCTTATACACAAATACGACTGATCATGGGCAGATCAGCAGGCGAGGGCTAAAAGTCCTGAAGATTAGAGGTTTTTTTTTTAAAGCTTGGCTCTGCATGGTTTCTAATGATGAGCGAACGTGCTGGGATAAGGTGTTATATGAGCATGCATGTGTCTTTGGCGTGCTCGAATACTATGTCCGAGTCCCCCCGGCTGCATGTCTCGCGACTATTCAACATGTGCAGGGATTACCTAACAAAGAGGCTGCTGTAAAGCCGAGAGATATGCAGCCGCGGGGACTCGAACATATTTTCCGAGCATGCTGAAGACACTCAGCACATGAGCATGCTCAGATAGCACCTTATCCCAGAACTTTCACTCATCACTAATGGTTTCCTCATGAGGCAGTCTCCTTGCTTCCTCTCCAGGTCACTAATTGCCTTCAGTGGTCACCTCCTGCCATCCCCACCGGAGGAGAGGACACTGGTGGGGATTGATAGATCAGTACACTTTTTTTTAAGATTGCTTTGGGCTTGGTTTAAAAAAATAAAGAAAGGACAACTACTTTAACGTCATGTCCAGCACCGACGTTTGCCTCCTTTTGCCCTGAGACTAGACTTCTTGGGGTGTCTTGTGGAGTTGGTACAAATCGATTTGCAGGACCCGAACCATCGGTCATATCCGTAATAAGAGCCCGGAAAACTGCGCATTCCGTCACATCATCCCCAGCGTCAGGTTTGATTAACCAGCCTGGCGCGATATCATCATAGCGGCATGATGCCATGTGACATTGCGCCAGACCGGCAGATCAAAAGAAGAGCCGCGAATGCTGTCAGGTAAGATTATATTTTCAGTTCTTCCATCCAGAGACCATAGATCAGTGACGTGGCCAATGGACCCAAGAAAAAAGGCTAACAAATAAACAAACAAAGCTTTGGCAATAACTCCCATATCTTATATGGTTTAACTTCTACTGAATTGGTCTATGTGCAAAGAGGAGAGGCTGACCTGGAAGAAGGAGTGAAAGGAATCTTCAATACTTCAGCTTCCCATCTCCCTGTGTGGATTCACTCTGCTCTTGGACTGGCGCTCCTTTTTTTTTTTTTTTTCAGCTGTGGGCAATAGACCGGGACCTAGGGTTCACATCAACTCTAGCGACTAGATGTCCCTTAAGGTGGGCATAAATGGGTTAGGAGTAGTGATGAGCGAGTATACTCGTTGCTCGAGTCTTCCCGAGCATGCTCGGGTGTCCTCCCGAGTATGTTGGCGTGCTCGGAGATTTAGTTTGGGCCGACGCAGCTGCATGATTTGCGGCTGCTAGATAACCTGAATACATGTGAGGATTCCCTAACAAACAGGCAATCCCCACATGTATTCAGGCTGTCCAGCAGCCAAAAATCATGCAGCCGTGTCAACAAAAACGAAATCTCGGAGCTCGCCAAAATACTTAAAGGACACCCGAGCATGCTCAGGAAAACCCGAGCAACGAGTATACTTGCTCATCACTAGTTACATAGTAACATAGTTAGTAAGGCCGAAAAAAGACATTTGTCCATCCAGTTCAGCCTATATTCCATCATAATAAATACCCAGATCTACGTCCTTCTACAGAACCTAATAATTGTATGATACAATATTGTTCTGCTCCAGGAAGACATCCAGGCCTCTCTTGAACCCCTCGACTGAGTTCGCCATCACCACCTCCTCAGGCAAGCAATTCCAGATTCTCACTGCCCTAACAGTAAAGAATCCTCTTCTATGTTGGTGGAAAAACCTTCTCTCCTCCAGACGCAAAGAATGCCCCCTTGTGCCCGTCACCTTCCTTGGTATAAACAGATCCTCAGCGAGATATTTGTATTGTCCCCTTATATACTTATACATGGTTATTAGATCGCCCCTCAGTCGTCTTTTTTCTAGACTAAATAATCCTAATTTCGCTAATCTATCTGGGTATTGTAGTTCTCCCATCCCCTTTATTAATTTTGTTGCCCTCCTTTGTACTCTCTCTAGTTCCATTATATCCTTCCTGAGCACCGGTGCCCAAAACTGGACACAGTACTCCATGTGCGGTCTAACTAGGGATTTGTACAGAGGCAGTATAATGCTCTCATCATGTGTATCCAGACCTCTTTTAATGCACCCCATGATCCTGTTTGCCTTGGCAGCTGCTGCCTGGCACTGGCTGCTCCAGGTAAGTTTATCATTAACTAGGATCCCCAAGTCCTTCTCCCTGTCAGATTTACCCAGTGGTTTCCCGTTCAGTGTGTAATGGTGATATTGATTCCCTCTTCCCATGTGTATAACCTTACATTTATCAGAATCCATGAATTTCAACCCATATGGACTCGACATCCTCATTCCCTTCGCTAATATCCTCCCTTAAAGTGGACTTTAGACAAGACTTTACATAGAGACAAACCCCTCCTCCTCTCCGATTTTTACGATCCTTTCTAAACAGACTGTAACCCTGTAAGTTAACTGCCCAGTCATAGCTTTCATCTAACCATGTCTCGGTTATTCCCACTATGTCGAAGTTACCTGTAGATATTTCTGCTTCTAGTTCTTCCATCTTGTTTGTCAGGCTTCTGGCGTTTGCGAGCATGCAGTTTAGAGGATTTTGTTTTGTTCCAATCTCCTCACTGTGGATTGTTTTAGAAATGTTCTTACCTCCCTTCTGAGTATGTTTTCCTGGGTCGTCTTTGTTCGAGTCTAATGTTTTTCTTCCCGTCCCCTCTTCTTCTAGTTTAACGCCCTCCTGATGAGTGTAGCGAGTCTTCTGGCGAATGTGTGTTTCCCAGGTTTGTTGAGGTGTAGTCCGTCTCTGGCGAGGAGTCCATCATACCAGTAATTCACACCGTGGTCCAGGAATCCAAATCCTTGTTGTCTGCACCATCGTCTTAGCCAGTTGTTTGCATCAAGGATCCTGTTCCATCTCCTGGTGCCATGCCCGTCTACTGGCTAGTTAGGAGTAGTGATGAGCGAGTATACTTGTTACTCAAAATTTTCAGAGCATGCTCAAGTGATCTCCGAGTATTTGTGAGTGCTCAGAGATTGAGTTTCTGTCGCCGTAGCTGCATGATTTGTGGCTGCTAGCCAGCCTGAATACATGTGGGGGTTGCCTATTTGTTAGGAAATCTGCACATGTATTCAGGCTGTCTAGCAGCTGCAAATCATGCAGCTACTGAGACAGAAACTAAGTCTCCGAGCACATCCAAATACTCGGAGATCACCCCAGCATGCTCAGGAAATCTTGAGTAACGAGTACACTCGCTCATCACTAGTTAGGAACATATTTCTGCCCATAACGAGCGCCAATGGACAATAAAAGACATCAATTTGCTGTTTAAAGCCCTTTAACACAGGTCAATACTAACTGTATGAGGGCGAATGAACATTATATGTTGTCGTTAAATGCTTATGAGGCTATTCATATTAGATCAAAGGATTCGCTGCCGTTCTGGTCTTTGAATATCAGTGGTGTGAAATCAGACGGCAAAATCTGCTGTATATTCACCACGTGACCGTACTTAAAGGATAAGGGTTTGTACAAATGCCTCGATGCATGAAATGGGTTGTTTCTGCGGCATGTGCAGATATATGGACATTTTCCAACAAATCTGCCTTTTAGGGCCAGGGCCAACTGTATCTGAGAAAATATCCATCCGTCCAAGACACCGTATGGATACCGCATCCATCCGAGAAAATCAGGCCGATTATGCTAATCATATTCTGATCAGAGTGTAAACCAATAATTGGATATATAATCCGATATCTGCATTATACAAATATCAAATACTGGAGGTAACCAAAATACAATATATCAAGCTTATTACCACCAAGCATTACAATAAACAATATCTACCGAATCGATTTAATATAGAATTTCAAACTTTATTATTACATCAGACACAGCACTACAATAATTACATAAAATATACCCCATAAAAAAACCTTAAAAACAGGAGACTAGAGGCCAGTGTGGTTATAAAATATTACAGGCACATCAATAATTCATGTATCAAGTATCACAAAATACAAAGATGTGAAAAATCTCTCATATATATAGCATTAACCAGAAGCTTCCATTCAGCATATACACAGTGTTTGCCTATCAGACATAGTAAATACCTAACTAGCTTCAGGGGTCTCCATAAACTGGTTTAACTAGACAAAGGTAAACAATGTGTCTCATATAGCTCAGATTAACCCTTAGTACAGGTATTTCCCTCTATAGAGACATCTAAACAAAACGAGATTGATTTATACACACCATGTGCCATTATCTGATCAGACCACACTGCCCAGAACCCCAACGCGCGTTTCGCGTGCAGCTTCATCAGGGGTTCAGAATGTGGTCATAGTGCGAACTGATTTTCTTAGATGTAGAGAATTAGGAAAAAAAGGTTTCTCTCTATCTTCTTTGTTCAGTCTGTCCGTGAAAATGTCATCCGAGGGTGGTCCGATGTTTTTCACAGACCAATAGAAGTGAACGGTTGAGTGCCATACGATTGGAGGCAAATCGTGCGTGCTGTAATCTATTCTTTGGAACGATTTGGTGAGAGCAAATAAAATCGGTCATGTTCACGGCTCCAAAGAATAACATGGAGACGAGAGCTATCTGTCAAAACCACAGATATCACTCATCCGAGTCATATAGTCATCTGCTTGAGCCCTTATAGACTCAACCTAAGTTTTATCACATTATACCAAAGGGGCTACACGATGACTTTGGTCATGGTATACAATATTCATGGTCTGAATACGCATTGTGATGTCCTACCTGGCCACGGACTCTTAACCCTGAACTCAGTGACCTCATGAAGCTATTAATTTTGGGTCTGGAGTCACGTGGCGGACAACACTTGGACTGTAAATCTTGGAGTTGGAGAATTTTTTCAGCTTGCATGTCAGAGTTTAGACGACCTGCTGGTTGCAACAATCACATTTTTGATGTAACAATGGCGTAACGTGACCTTTTTCCTTGCAAGTGTGAGTCACGGCCATGTAACCCCAGTCGGAAATTCGGGGTTAGAGGTTACAGAAGTCTATCAAAAGTAGAAACAAAAGATAGACGGGAAACAAATTATGGGAGAAGGGAAAAATAAAATATTTCATTGACCGTCTTAGCTCATGCCACTCTGAATCCACAGCCAACGTCATAAATGGCTGACCATTCACAGGTTTCGCTTCCACCGTTTATAACCATTTGCTTCATAATAATAATTGGAGTATATTAAAGATTTGTAATTTCTTGCAATTTAAGCTCAGATCACAGCACGTCATCTACTGTAACTTGGCACTTCAAGTGCCGTATGCTAAGAAATGTGGACAAGGTCACAATTTTAGCAATAATCAACTAAGAATATATCTGCCAAAATGTTTCACTTTTTACGCCGCCGGCTCTCAGAATTTTTTTTTTATAAAACCGATAACTCTTGTGTTCTCAGCGCCGGCTGCCCACATTTATGTATAGAAAATACTTTTACAGTTAAATCAGTCATAAAGGCTGCTGGAAAAAAAAAATGGAAAATGATATTGTAAAAAGCGTTGCATTTTGAATGGGCTTTTATACAATCCCTAACCATGACTGCCGCCTGCTGACTTTCAGGTCAGCTCCTTTTTAAGAAGATTTGAATTGCTTGCTAAGGTTAAGCTGGATGAAGGAAAATACCATTATGAAAAGCACGGCACTGGCCTAAATGTGCATAAAAATGTCACGTGATTGAGAAAGGAAGTGATGATGAGGGGAAACTAGTTATACCAAATGAGAAACTATCAAGCCGGAGATAATGGGCCTACTAATGATCTTACATGTGGCCGGCACAGAGACAATCGGCTTTATCATTTATGCTTTAGCCTTAAAAGAGGTTGTCCACTACTTCTCCATTGATTAACTATTCTGTAGGATATTACAACAGAGACAGCACTGTCAATCAAGGAAGAGGCGGACAGTAGTGATGAGCGAACTTGCTTGGGTGCTAACTGAGTGTATTCGGCGTGCTCGAAAAAATATGTTCGAGTCCCCGTGGCTAGGTGTCTTGCCGCTGTTCGATGCAGGGACTACCTAACAAACCGGCAATCACTGCTGAAATGATTTGCAAACTTGCTTAAAAATCATAAACAGGGTACGTGCTGTCGAAAACATTATGTCTCGGCAGCACAATTGCAATCGCATTAATTATTGCTCTGTTCGAATGGAAGTGTTGTCGGCCTATCTAAAAATGCCATTAAGGTAACGTTCACATTTGTGTTGTTGGGCGCAGCGTCGGCGACGCAACCAACAACGCATGTACACAACGCAGCATTTTACGACGCATGCGTTGTCATAAGATCGTACAGAGCAGGAATTTTGGCGCAGGGAAAACGCTACAAGTAGCGTCCTCTGCGCCCTGTCTGTGCGTCAATATGACGCATGCGTCATAAAATGCAATACAGCACATACCGGCGCATGTCCATGCGCCCCCATGTTAAAGATAGGGGCGCATGATGCATGCGTCGGTATGCGTCAACGACGCTGCACCCAACAACGCAAATGTGAACGTTACCTAAGTGATCTTGGTCATGTACTGGTGGCATTCGGCCAGTAAATTTAACTTAACAAAACATTGCATATATCAACAGAACGAGCGCATATATGAAAATTTGTAGTATAACTTTCTCCACTTCTGGGAGGGAGAAGAAGAGTGAGGAAAAGGGAGAGGCAGAGAAAAAGATTTTTGCTGAAGCTTATGTAGCAAGCAATTTAGTATCTCATTCCAGAACTGGATGCACAGCTACACTGCTCAGCACTGCTGTATAATGTCTTCCTGATGATGCTTCTGTTTGCTACAGAGAAAAAAGATCAGGAATACATCTCTGTGTGTGTGCGCTGTGTATGGGGGACATCATAGAACTAGTCTCTACCCAGTAGCACAGAAATTTAGGGATAAAGCCTGCAGAGGCGAAAACTGGTGAAACATGCAGGATTCAAGTCATATTGTGGCAATAAATAGTGTCATTTTTCATCAACACACTCATTAAAGCTTATTCTAAGTTACCTGAAATTACAGAAATGCTTTAAAGCTTTACGCAATGAAGTCTGTCTCACTTTTTGTTTACTCTACCCTTTAAAATGTCAGAATTTGGGCATCTGTCCAAATAGACTAACCTTACCTGTCTGAAAACAACCCCTGTTCCATGAATGACATAACACTATTTGGAAGGACAATACCTTCACCTGATTGTATCATATACTGGCATTTGCCCAATTCCAGAGACTGCAAATTATGTTAAAGGGAACCTGTCACCAAAATTTTGTTACCCAACCTGAGAGCATCATAATGTAGAGGCAGAGACCTTGATTCCACCGATGTGTCACTTTCATTACTGCTTACTGTCATTTCTATAAAATCACTTTTATCTGCTGTAGTTCTACCAGTTCTCTGAATGCTGAGCCCTGTATAATCCTGCCCACACCACTGATTGGCAGCTTTCTGACTATGCACAGGGTACACAGAAAGCTGCAAATCGGTGGTGTGGGCGGGGTTGGACTACATGGCAGCAGGTTTACTAGTTCTCTAGATATAATCTGCAGCTGATAAAACTGTAATTTTATTAAAATTATACTAAGCAGCCGAGTAAGTGAAACATTGCTGGAATCAGGGTCTGTGCCCCTACATTATTCTGCTTTCAGATTACTTGGCAAAAACCTGGTGAAAGATACCCTATTAGAAATACTTTCCATTCGTACCATAAGAATAAAACAGGTGACAAAGATAAGAGCTACAGTATACATGCTGAGTTGTGTGCCTTGAACACACGTCTGCGATGCAGTAAAGCCTACATGCCATTTTTTTCACTATGAGAATTTATTCCAAAATTAAAGGGGACCTGTCACTTATCGCACATTTGTTATTTTTGTATCTGCTGTAAATGCCACTGTTCTCCTGAATTTGGGGCTGTTTTTCTTTTGCTTCTGCTCCGCTCCGATCCTGAGATATGACCACTTAATTCCTGTATGTAAATCTAGTATTTTAAGATAAAAGGGGCGTGGTCATCAAAAATACACCCACAGATAATTGAGAACCACGCCCACTTTGCTAAAAAAGATTCAGGTAAGAAGAGGCCATATCTCAGGAACGGAGGGGCGCAGGAACAAAAGAAAAACAACGTCGGATTCTAGAGAACAGCGGCATTTACACCAGATTACAACAAAAAAATTATATATTTTTTTTTTATCATGTCATGTGACAGGTCCTTTTTACACTACAGTTTTTATCTGGTGCTCTGTTCACACTGGTGTCTCGGATCTATAATGAAGAGGACATTAGTTATGATCAGGTACAGTACAATTCATCATGATCTGCGATGATCTATCATGATCTAATCAAATCCATTTTTCCTTGTTGACATAAATACGTTTTTGAGGTTTCTGTCCAATATCTGTTTTTCAATGGATAAAGCAACGACATATAAAGAGGAACAAATCAGCCAATGACCATCCCCTTCCTACATGTTCTCAGGCACGAATAATAACTCATCTGTTCCGGCTGACAAGAGCTATCTGCTAAGACATCAGCACTTTTCTGCCGCCAGACGCTGATCTGAGAGCAGCACGTGGGGCTGACAACACAAGAACTGAACAATCTTGAAAATACAAGCAATTCGAAACTCGCTTCCAGTTTGGATCTTCCATATTTTGTATAAAACTTTCCCAAAAATCCTGGTACAGTTTCTTAATATCATTATCTTGGGAATTTTAAGCTGTAAAATATCATTGAAAAATAAAATCTTAAGGCTGTGTGCATACGTTCCGGATTTTTTGTGTTTTTTTCGCTACAAAAACGTGATAAAAACGATTTAAATACGCATACATATGCATCCCATCATTTAGAATGCATTCCGCATATTTTGTGCATATGTTTTCCGCAAAAAAAAAGAAAACGCAGCACGTTCATTCATTTTGCAGATTTTTTTGTGGATTTTCCACTATATTATTGCATCCCAGAACCTCCAGAAAAAAAAAACGCAAAAAATCCGCAAAAAAAAACGGGCAAAAAACGCGAGAAATACTTGAAAAAAAACGAGAAAAATCCTCATGCGGATTTCTTGCAGAAAATGTCCGGTTTTGTTCAGGAAATTTCTGCAAGAAATCTTGACGTGTGCCCATAGCCTAAAACGAAAAACTTTGGAAAAATTTGAAGTTTATTTAAAAAAAAAAAAAAAATATTGCACTTCCTTGCAATTGAGTAAAAAGGGTGATTGACCGTCTCAAGTGTTCTCCTGGCTTCAAAGCAAAAGATTTTGTAGGTTTTGTCTTATCAATGTGTTCTTGGTTAACGCAGGGAAGACGCTGCCGCTATGTAACAGCTATGACAAGTCCAAGGCTCCAGTACGTACCGTGGGGTGGGCTCCTCTGTGCTCTGCTCAGGGTTTAGGAGACGTTGTGCTGACCGCTGACTTTATACACGTGGAGTCAAACAACAAGTTCTACTACATGTGAGATAAGTATTTGTACTTTGTGCCCCAGGGAAGCAAACACATTTCATCATGGATCCAGTGGGCTTGTCTTACCGGAGGAGCGGCACGAGAAAGTGATTGCCCTATATCCTTTTCTGATAACTCACTCTGTGATAAAAAACAAAAAAATGTACTGTACGCCCTGGGACGTAACTTGGAACTCATGGATCCCAATGCAAAAGCTCTAAAGGGGCCCCCAAATATTGAAATATTGATCTTTTCATATAGGCCAAAAGGGACTTTCTGGGTCCCATAAGGCTCCATGGCCTGGGCAATTATTCCAGTTACGCCACACCCATTTATACCCAGTATTAAGATTTATCCAAAATGGCCAAAAGTACTAAAATATGCAAACAGGAACAAAAAAAGGAACCAAAACATAGACTGTGATTGATGAGGGTCTGAACGCGACGACACAGAGCTTCAAAATTTCCTCTTTAGTTAATTTCTGGACTCCTGAGAAAAATTATCAAATTTTTCACCACCACACGTCCCATCCTTAATATAGGCCATGCCCCCAAAATTCCCGCCCCCCCAACTTCTCCCTAACATAGTGCCCTTGAATCCTCACTGACCTGTGTTACTTTATTCTAACAAATTGCAGCTGAGAAAATGCTTAGGTCATGATGAGCTATCGGCTTTGATAACAAGGGCTTGTTCACGTGCAATTTTCTTGTACCAGTGCTAACTGTGGTCTTCATGGATAGCAATCATATGTATCATATTCTATGGGGCTGTGAATGGAACGCCCCCAGACACAGGGCCACGAGTTCTCGGTACCGGGCCTCTCTGGTTCGGTTCTGAGTCTGTCACGGTGGCTAGACCCGGTCCGCGACCCCGCTAAGGGGCGTCCAATAAAGGTGGTACAGTCTATCAGGGATTCGTGACGCCACCTGTGGTGTTCGGTCAGGGTGACCGACGCTGCTGTGGGGTCCGCTGGGGTGATGGAACGGCAGCTGGATGGTATACCTTCCCACAGGTGAAGTATGTCCCCAGGGCTTCCCAGTAAGGTGGATGGTGATGGTGCGAGGGGCAGTCAATAACGAGGACACAAGGTTGCAGTCTCTTTACCTCTTTACTGAAGATTTCAGGATCCTCAATCCAGAGCACGATTAACAGGGCTTTCTGAGACCGGCCGGTCCGATGGGCACTTCCAGAGTTCCCTTTGCAGGTGGAAATCGTTGCCTACCACTAGCACCTGTGTGTTGTAGTGCTACCCTGCTGAGCATTCAGAATAGTCCTCACAACTGCTGTTCTCGTTCGTTCGTTCTTTCTAATTCTCTCTCGCTTGTTCCAGATGTTACTAGTTTCTCGTCCCCCAGGTATGTTATGGCTAGGACGCACCCATATGACGGGAAGGCTCGGAGCTCTTCCGGGACCCTAGAGATGCCCCTCTCCATGCGTTGCCCCCTATGTCTTCGTAGGAAATTTAAGGTAGACAGCCAACCTATAATTAACTGTCCTGCGGAGTTCGAAGTAAGGCCTAGAGTCAGTTACTCCTGCGGTGTTCCGGCCATCGGCTACGCGCCTCAGTAGGATGTTGCCTCGGTCTCACGGCACGACTCCTACTGGTTCTCCTTTGTGCTTGATCTCGTTTCTCACTGTTCCACAATATCCTTCCCTTCGTGTCACTTTCTTAGGATACCGCCACGGGGTGTGCAGGCGCGGTTCCGTAACGTTCTGCTCTGTTCGCTAGGCACCTGCCAGATTCCCATGCCCGACAGGGACCCCCCTGTGTCTTCTCCCTGCAACATCCCCTGCCACGGGATGTTGCCTGAATCCAACCCAGTCAGCTTCTGACTAACTTCCTATCCAACCCCTAGTTTTACCAGTGTGAGGAGTGGCCCAATAAATAAAGCCTTTTTCTCCCCCTAGTGGCCGGAGTGTGAAGTGTAATGTGTGCTGGTGATACCTGGTCAGTAGAATTCCTTCAGTGCCATCAGACGTACCGCTGCTCCCCTTAGTGGCAGAGTGTCATACTGCAATGACCAGGTCTCTGGGGCGCTGCATGAACATATCTGATTTTTTTTTCCTCGGGCCTAGAGGTCTGGGTAAAATATTGGAGAGATGTCCGATTTTTATCTGAGGGGTGGATCAAAATCGGCAAAGCAAATCTATGGGTCGAAGACAAAAACGGACAGCATTCGTATGTCATAATGGAGAAGGTGGAAAAACTTTTTTTTTCTCTTCACATATGGGAATAAATGATGCCTCGCTGATCAAATTCTGATCAGAATAATCGGTCCGTTTTTGTCATGTAGTTGTACTCTAAAGTTCACATACCCTGGCAGAATTTTTGCTTTTTTGGCCTCTTTTCAGAGAAAACTTTTTCTCCACTCACGGTTAGTGGTTGGGTGAAGCCATTTATTGTCAAACTACTGTCTTTTTTCTTTTTAAATCATAATGACAACCCAAAACATAGAGAACTCAGGAGCTCGTCCGAGAGAGCCCTCCTGTGTAAGGGAGAGTTGGATGAGATGACTTTGGCCGAATGGCCAGCTGAAACATCAGCCATCTAATGTGTATGGCCGGCCTTACTGCATTTGTCTTTCTATGGCCTAAAATGTCTTTGAGTAGAGAAAAACACCATGAGTTCCGTATCTAGTTTCTCCAAATTACTAGAAAAGATAAAGTTTAAATTGGTTTAGTTTTTATGACCCCATAATAGTGACCTCAATGTCTCTATGCAAATAACATCCTTTCTTGTAAACTGGTTATGCAACTTTATATACGTATGTCCTCAAACCATCAACACAAGACCTGCCGGCTCTACGAGAAGGACTACCGGGAACACAGGTCATGGGGGCAGCTGTCTATATGTGACTCTGCTCTTGACATTTTTTTTTACAACGTGCCATTTTGATCATAACAAGTGTTTTTCTCTCAAGTTTTACCTTTACTCCAACAAAGAATGCAAATAACAGAAAAACAGAACAATATTATTCGGAGCAATGTCACAAATGCAGTTGCGGTAAAGAAGAGGTTCACCGATTACAATGATTTCTTGCCCGTGAAGATTTATTGCACAGATAACTCACCTTCTTCCAGAATATTTCCAAGAGTCCTTGTCCTTGAAGGAACACCACCAGAACAGAATGTGAAAATAGGTGTGAATTTACTCAGACATTTCTTCTTTCCTATAGTCTGAGCTGATGCACGTCAAGACATGGTTATTTCCTCCGCCTGTTGTGAGTGAGAACGGGTGCCAATATTAAAGAGAATAGACCCAACAAGAGTCAGGCCTGACAGCAGCCGAAAATTGTAGTTGCTACCAAGTATATCGAAAAACTTGAAATCTGCAGCGACCACCGTTCACCCCACAGCTGCGGTTTGGTCTCTCCACCTGGCCTTACCAAAGAGTCCAACCTCATCCCCCTACCCCTATGATGAGCCATTACATTGGTTTATTGAGTTAGCCAAAAAATGTGTTAATGCTCTAAATTGAGAAAAAAAGAATTACGTATGTAAAGTCACACTTTCTTGTAGTCTTTTATAGCGGGTGAAATAAGTGTTGAACACATCAGCAATTTTCTAAGTAAATATATATCTAAAGGTGCTCTTGAAATAAAATTCTCACCAGATGTCGGTAACACCCCATCCAATCCGCACAGGCAAAGAAATCAAACCATAGATGTCCATAAATTAAGTTATGTGTAATAATGAGAAAAAGTATTGAACACTCTCATTGACATGTATTTAATACTTTGTTCAAAAGTCTTTGTTGGTGATGACAGCTTCAAGACGCTTCCTATATGGAGAAACTAGTCCCAGGCATTGCACTTATATCAAATTAATGAAGTCGGATTGTTGTATATGGCTAGGAAGGTGATAGCTAGAAACTGGATTAGGGAAGAGCCGCCGTCAAGAGGAGAGTTCCTCCAGTATGTGAAACAGGGCCTGACACTAGAAAAAGGGATTTATAAGAAGAAAGGGAAAACTTAAACGTTCAATAAAATGTGGTCTCCATGGATTGCTATGGGATAGTAATGTGAAGTGTGGCTTATACGAATGGTTGAGGGATTAGATACTCTATTGTTTTAGTTTTAATGATGGTAGTAATTAACAAGATGAGCTGCTTTGTGGGGTGGGGGTGGGGGGCTTTGGGATCGAAGGGGGCTGTTTGAAGGGGGAGGGGGGGAAATACTCTATATTGAAAATGTAAATGTAACATGTTAATTGCCTTGTTATTCTTAATAAAAATTTATTTGAATTAAAAAAAAAAAAAAATTAATGAAGTCGGGTAACTCCATGATGCAGATCGGCAAATCCTGTAGGGACTTGATCCCTTACTGCCCATAACACAGTGGTCTTGATGAGACTAGACCTTCTGGAGAAGAAAAACCTTGTTTTTCAAAGCAATAGACAACTGTACATTTAAGATGGCAAGGCACATCAGATGGCTGTCGGACGAACAATGCTTTGGGCAATCGTTTGGCCGTCAGCCACGTTAGCCAACTCTTACTATACAGAAGAGCAGTCATTCGGCTAAGTGCTCCTGTGTTCTCTATGTGAAAGCGCTTGGCTGACACATGGACTGGCAGCTTATCTCTGGAAGAGCAATGAGAGCACCATTACGAAATAGGACAATCATCAGTTGGCTGGCGCTGCCAAACACATTGGACTGTCAAGTGAACCCATCAATATGGATCTCGACCCTTTTCGGTGTTATGGTCACCAGGAAGGCTGTTTTCTGGAAGAGAGTGTATAACTCTGCAACGCTAAAATCTCAAAACGCTGATCACTTAAGCTTCATCTTCTTTTGTTCTGTGACAAAATGCTTGACTAGAGATTCCTGTGCCCAGAAACACCACGTACAAGGCAAAGAACACTGAGACCTTTGGTCTGATAGCCTATTGCATCAGCCATTTCTCAATTCAATCCCGGCTAAACTACAAGACTTCCTTCAGCACTGGCTCTGTTGGGATTACATTTTTGGCCTCTTGAAGGCAAAAGTATCTTAGGATATTGGTGGGTTCGGCCAACAGTTTAATTTGTATGAGGCCTTCCAACTTTTCCCCGAAAGATGATGTTGAGAGAAATAATGGTAGGCAGTTTTAATTTTCATGCCCGCCTTCTTTTTTTTATAAGAGATAAACAGCTCTCCCCAATGAAAACCCATGGATGCTTGGCTGATTCAAAAGGACATGTTTGTGGGAGTTTGGAGATTTTATTGACTGTCGAAAGAGCAACGGTTACCAGCTATCCTATGTGTTTAGACCCTTCTGGCAGCAAATTTTTCTTTTTCCGGTTATCTGAATTGACATCACTCTACAATAAATTCCTCACCAAAAAAGCATGGTCTCTTCTAGATAGGCAAGTGCCCTGGGAGGTAACTACCCTAGAAGTCAATGGTTGACCTTTTAACAACCTTGACGCATGACTTTGACTGTTTAGTCAAATCAGAATCTTCTCCAGACGGAAAAGACACCAATTGCTGTCTGGATTAAAGGTCTCCATATTTACTTGGCGGTCTCCACAGTACCACCCTGGAAGAAAGGTCATCTACAAGACACCTTTAGTACAACTAATCCATGATGGGAATATTGTTGTGCAGTTACCTGAAAAACTCAGTTTCCGAGCCAACACCTCTACAGAATGTTCAAATTGTGCTTTTTTTTTAAATAGGAACATTTTATCAGCGCTTTTTCTGGCATTCTCTGCTCAAAAAATGCTGCAAAAAAACGCTGATAAAACGCTCAAACGAATGGTCCTATTAATTTCTATGTAAAAACAACTCGACCATATGCTTAGGCTTTTGATCGTCTTTAAAAACGCTTCAATCCTTTTAAACCGCCAACCGTTTAAAAGAAAAGTCGTCCATCCTTCAGGTGATAGATGTGAATGAAAAAAGCTAAAAGAAAAAAAATTCCTAGCATTTACTTACTTCATTGCTTTATGGATTTTTTTAAAACATCCAGAAAATGCTTGTAAAAAGACGACCCAAAAATGCAGAAAAAATGAGCAAAAAAAACATGATGATCAGGCGCGTGTGAAAACGGACTTACTTACTATGCAGAGCTAATATTACCCATATTACAGGGGAGCTGGATGAGAATGGCTTTGTATAACAAAGGAATATATTATATTACCTCCATACTAATATCATTTACTGAGAAATAACAATAATACCGACCCCATAATAGATAATTTATTATTACTTTGCTCACATACAAATTTTATCTTGTAACCTTTTTTTGCCACATTGTAATTTTAACCTTTCAGCGTTTGCGTTACTTATTCGCACACAATGACTAAATAATTATGTATTATTAGGATTTTTACAGTTTTTTTTATGCGAATACTATAAAGACTATTCAAAAAGTATAAAAGGTATTTTATTCTGTGTGTATCCAACCTTGTATTCAGAGCAATTTTGAAAACTACTAAATGATTGCTGGTTGGGAAAAAAAAATAATTTCAAGCATCTCTATCATATCAATAGTTGCAAATGTCTGCATTTGTATAGTGCGGTGCGCATTTACATTTACTATTATTTTTAAGTTATCTGGTGTATTAGAAGTGACAATAATTCATAGCATTACTCAGAAACATAATAATTATTAAAGTGAACTGGTCATCGGGTTTGACCGATGTGAGTTATGGCCACCACCTTTCAGGACTGATATATGGCATTATATAATGTTGTATATGTGCCCCCAACCCCGCCTGAAAAATAAGAAAAACACATTCACTTATACTCCCCTGTGGGGCGGTCCGGTCCAAGGGGTGTTATTTTTCTTGGTCCGGCGCCTCCCTTCTTTCTATTCCGCCCTCCTTCATGCTTTGTGTAGATGACGCGTCCCTACGTCATTCACACAAGTTCCCGGGCATCTCAGTCCTATGCAGACGTACTTATCTGCCCTGATGAGGGCAGAGAAAACTACTGCAGTGCGCAGGCGCTGGGAAAGGTGAAAGAGCACTGGCGCATGCGCACTGCAGTACTTTACTCTGCCACAGTCAGGGAAGAGAAGTATGACTGCGCAAGAGCGTGATGCTGGGGACCCTGTATGGACGACGTCATCCACACAAGCTCCTGAGCAGGCGCACTTCACTACTTTGGCAAGAGAAGAGCAAAGCCCTGCAGTACGCAGGTGCTGGGAAAGGTGAAAGAGCCCCGGCGCATGTGCACTGCAGTGCTTTGCTCTGCACTCGTCAGGGCAGGGAACTATGTCTGCGTAGGAGCGCGATGTCAGGGAGCCTGTGTGGATGACGATGACGTAAGGATGCATCATCCACACGAAGCAAGAAGGAGGACGACATCGCAAGAAAAAGGGAGGTGCCAGACCAAGACCAGCGACACCCATTGGAGTGGACCGCCCCGCAGATGTGTGTAATAAAAGCTCTTTTTCTTCTCTTTCAGGTCGAGTTAGGGGCAGATATATAGCCTTATAGAATGCTGTATATCTGACCTGAAAGGTGGTGGCCTTGGTGGTAGGTCAAACCTGGTGACCGGTTCCCTTTAAATAGTCCTTTAGCCTTATTTATACAAAAAGATGTTTGGCTCAACAAGGTCCACACACTGTAGTCAAACAATCAGAGTATGGGAATTCTCCTGCCTAGGTACATTGGTGGGGAGCAGAGAAGCTCAGACAGGGAAAGAACTGTACTCTGTTTAAATATATTGCACTCATCTTGCTGAGCAGCAGCTGAAAGGAGCTTCTAAAGAAGCAAATTTAACATTATTACAATAATTAGGTCTTTGCATTCCTACGAACTGCCTATTATTTGGTGTTTTCCCCAGCAGTTATGAAATATTATATAATATTATGCCACTTGACTATCAAATAGATATCATCCAGATTATCACAGAGGAGACAATATTACTAAGTTTGTATCAGCCTTTTGTTTGGCAGTAGTGATGAGCGAGTGTACTCGTTGCTCGGGTTTTCCCGAGCACGCTCAAGTGATCTCCGAGTATTTGTTAGTGTTCGGATATTTAGTTTTCATCGCCGCAGCTGAATGATTTACAGCTACTAGCCAGGCTGAGTACATGTGGGTGTTGCCTGGTTGCTAGGGCATCCCCACATGTAATCAAGCTGGCTAATAGCTGTAAATCATGCTGCTGAGGCGATGAAAACTTAATCTCCGAGCACTAAAAAGTACTCGGAGACCACCCGAGCGTGCTCGGGAAAACCCGAGCAACGAGTATACTGGCTCATCACTATTAGTACCCCAAAATCTGAGAGGCCGCAGATACTATAAGAAGAAAAAGTCCCAGGAGAGCCAGGCTATATAAGACCTGTTGGAAAGTATGTCGAGTGAAGACCACCCAGTCACATCACGATGCGCGGAGGAAAGAGCCCCACACGTATCGCCACAAAGCGTGGCTTCCTATTTCCCCTGAGGGCGGTAGCTGTAGGCGAGGTACTCATCTCTTGCGCGCTGGCTGCACGTGTGGACTTGTGCAATGAGGGCGCTACACCCGTGCAGGCCGTGTAACCAATGACTTTGGTTGGCCAGGACAAGATGTTTAGGGATACAATAAGGGTGATCACCAGTCAAAAATGAACTTTTTTTCTAAACCAAAACTTGGTAGAGAGTGTATACAGTAGGTAGCGGTACACAAGGTTATGAATATTTACTTCATCATACAGAGTATTTTCATACACAGTCACTGTTCCTTTCTTTTTTTCGCACTTGATGCCTTTTTCTACCAGTTCACTTTTCTTCACCACAGCCCAGCTCAGTATTACAGTCCAGTTAGTGAGAGTCCTATTCGCAACCCACGGTTCTGCCTCTTCTTTCCCCTCAAGGGAACTAGCCTGCCAATAAGGCCGGTGCTTAGCTTTTGTACTCCTGACGCCATGAAACTCTCCCAGGGCACTCTATTCATCCCACATTCTCTGCTTCGTCCTGGCCAGTTACTTCTCTGAGTTATAAACTCGTGGCCGTGCTGCCAGGCGTCCTACACCAGGACCAGTCCCTGATCGATCGCTCTGCCTTTCGGCCACTGCTCTCCTTCTCTCCTCTAGGATCTCGCTATCCTCTGTCACAGATTCCTCTCACGTTAGAAACGCCCACATCACGTGGATCTGCTGATTGACCTTAGGTCTGCTTTTCACACACACTTTGCCCTATCTGTCATCCTGACAGGAAACTGACTCTGCCCCTTCAACCCACCCCTCCCACTCTGGGATAGTCCCAAACTTTAACTGTAAGGCCATGCTCACACTATCAGTATTTGGTCAGTATTTTACATCAGTAATTGTAAGCTAAAATCAGGAGTGGAACAATCAGAGGATAATAGAAACATCACCACTCCTGCATTTATCACCCACTCCTGGTTTTGGCTTATAAATACTGATGTAAAATACTAACCAAATACTGAATGCGTGAACGTGGCTTAACTCTTCCTACCATCGGGCAACACACAAAATTATCACTAATAGTTCACATTATACATTACTTGTGTCTTCAAGGGGGAACATGCGCCCCATCACCTGAGAATCAATGTATCAGCCCCACCCATCAAGCTGCTGTCAGATTACACAGCAAAAACCTGCTGACCGATTGCCTTTAAGCTGCGTTTTTGACTTTTTAGCACCAAAAGTTGCAAATACTTTAAAAACTCAGAAAAATTGCCAAATTGAATACTTCTCAAAAAAACTTACTGCAGAGTGTTGGCGGCTGGAGTAAAATGTGCCAAAATATTTTTTTGAGGTTGGCAAAAGTTGCATTTAATGAATATGTCTAAAACATCTGGATAAGCAAAGTTAAGGGGGAAAAAGGCTTAAAAAAAAATAAATCTGTAAATAAAAAAAGACTCAAAAAGGAAAGACAGCTTAAAAAGTATCACAAAACGTATAGAGAATAAGGTGCAAATACTAAAGCTACTAAAAAAAGGAGCAAATTGCTGCAGAAAATTGGGGAAAAGGAAATAATGATTCAGGGCCATAATGATACTACTGTACAGAGGTTTCTATTTTCCACCACTTGCACAATTTCGATGAATCCTAAAAGGAAATGGATGTCACTCAACCTGACGTTGTGTCACTCTGTACCGGAAAACTTTTGTTAGAGTTTCATCCTCGGACAGAATGAAAGATGAATCAATTCCTCGTAATTATTTGTATGACGAATGTGTATGACCAACATCAAGAAGACCATGAAACTAAAGAAGTATTTTTATTAATAGGATAGATCTGTGGCCAATACGCCGGCAAACCTTGTTTCCTCCTCTTCTGAAATTTCCAATAATGGTGGAACAAATTTTCACAACCCAACGTGAAATATTTGACATTCTGCTTTGGAAGACTATTCAGTGTTGATACAAAGTCACGCATAGGATGTTTTATGTTTGCATTTTCCGGCCGCGGATGAGCCCGTTTGCAGTAACTGATTTTCAGGAAACGAGAGTTCCGAGAAGTTTGTTCACGATAATCATCCAGTGTAAATGCACCTTAAGGCCGAATTTAAAGGGAACCTGTCACCCCCAAAATCGAAGATGAGCTAAGCCCACCAGCATCAGGGGCTTATCTACAGCATTCTGTAATGTTGTAGATAAGCCCCCGATGTATCCTGAAAGATGAGAAAAGAGGTTAGATTATACTCACCTTGGGGGCGGTCTGATCCGATGGGCATCACGGTCTGGTCCGGGGCCTCCCATCTTCATAGGATGACGTCCTCTTCTTGTCTTCACGCCGCGGCTCCGGCGCAAGCGTACTTTGTCTGCCCTGTTGAGGGCAGTACTACAGTGCGCAGGTGCTGGGCCTCTCTGACCTTTCCCGGAGCCTGCGCACTGCAGTACTTTGCTCTGCCTTCAACAGGGCAAAGTATGCCTGTGCTGGAGCCGCAGCGTGAAGATAAGAAGAGGACGTCATAGTAAGAAGATGGGATAAGCCCCTGATGCCGGTGAGCTTAGCTCATCTTCGATTTTTGGGGTGACAGGTTCCCTTTAAACATCCTTGTATCATGATCCAAGTATATATATAAAGCTGCCGAGTTTGGCTCAGGAGAACCACGACCAGCCCGTTCATCGTACATAGACCGTAATAAATGGAAATCTGAATTCGACCTTACCCCAGGAAAAAATATTTACGATCGTTTGGAAATCAACAACCAGTGAGAAGATTGTTTGGTGTTAATTGCCTTTCATAGAGGGCAATCAGATATCAAAGAAAAAATTGTGTTAAGGCCTCTGAAAACTCTGCAGCGTCTCAGAGAAAAACATACTTCGAAAGCCACCGGTGACTGAGCTGCACAGGACACTAGTCGGTCTGGTTTCTCCTCGTCCACTGTCCGGGAGTGACAGGTCTCTTCCAATACGGGCATTGGTAATTCATGATCTTGATGGAGGTTGGTTATATACATATTTTTAATTTGGTCAAAGTATCTGCCTGCCATTTTTTTTTTTCAATAACAGAACAAGAACGCCCAACAAGTTTTATGTACAGTATTTCATTCCCACCTTCCAATATTGGGGTCGGTTAGCTCTCATAGATATTTGGTGATTGTACGCTCTGCTAATAGCTGGATTGGTTGTATAATGTCTACGAGCAGAATTACTCTACCCCATGTGGCGTAGCTGGAAAGTCGTAGGATTTCAATTAACTTTTCGTAAAACAGAAGCCGTTTTAGCACAAGTTTTGAAATGGTGGCGCACCGTCTGAACAATAAGAAACAATACGTCTTCCCTCAATTAATCTAATAATATAGCATTTAAATGCCTGAAGACACTGTAACATCATCTCACATATAATGTAATGTCCAATTTTAATGTTATTACTTGTCTTAAAGTCTTAATTAGGTGATTCCAATTGCATTACTGCGAATTTCCAATTACTGACGGAAAAATATCCTTCGTAAGCAAGATTAACTCACATTTACTACTCTGGGAATGTGATATTTTGTCTGCCGGGTATCCGAGGTCATTGTAATGATGGCTATTTTTTCTTGCAGGTCAGCACCTAATGTTTTCTAAGGGCGTATAAAAAGGGTTTTCTAATAATTTTTTTTTAATGGGTACAATTGGAAAGAACATGTAGAAACAAGCAACTTTGCAATTTACGTATTGTTAAAATTCTTCTCCGTTCTCAAGAATGAAGGGATTTTCCATTGCGTTGTTTACTGGTAATTGCCTAGTGTACCGTCCACCGCTGCATTCTTCAGCGTTGGCTGAACATGAGCAGAGCTTATAAGCTCTTTTTCTATAGAGCTTGTAAGCACTGCTCTTAAGATGATTGGAACGCTAAAGCTCCAAATTTGGCCAGCTTCAGTGCCACCGTGCTCCTCCAGTGCTGGCTGAGGCAAAGCTGCTTCTACTTGCAGCAATGGAGAGCACACCACAATGCTGTTGGTCTGAACTTTCAATCTTCAGGAGTGCACCGCCCCATGGCAAGTAGGAAGCCTTGGGAGCAGTGAATTCCTGCAGAGGATGATAGCAACCCTTCATATTTTTCATGTATTGATGAAATTTACAATACGTTGGCTCTGAACATCAGTTGCAGTCAATTCGATGAGGGTCCTGCACAGTACCTCATTATTATTATTATTACTATTTAACGGCCTTTGGTTCGATCTCAAGCAATGGCGACTTGGTGGAGAAACGATCTGTAGTAAGTTCGATCTTCGGCAAGCCTACATAGGTTCACCAGGGTCTTCTCCACCATTATCTTGATGGTATCAAACCATCGGGTTGCCGGTCTTCCTCTTCGCCTTGTTCCTTCTATTCTTCCGATCATGACGTCCTTCTCCAGTGATGGCTCTCTCCATATAATGCGTCCAAAATAGGCAAGTCGTAGCTTGGTGATCCTTGCTTCCAGTGACATCTGGCTCGATTTGTCTGGCTCTGAGTAGGCTGGAGTCCTTTACAACTTTCAGTTCATTGACGTTCATCTCAAATGTGTTTTGATCGTACCTGGCAGTAGTCAATATCCTTGTTTTCTTTGTATTGAAGAGCAGTCCCATGTTCGATCTTGGCACTCTGTAATAAGTGCTTCATTCCATCTACAGTTGTTGCTATCAAGGTTGTATCATCTGCGTATTTAAGATTGTTGATGATTAGTCCAGCAATTTTGATTCCTTCATCTTTTTCGGCAAGTCCAGCCTTCCTGAAAATGCCTTGAAGAGAAATGGTGACGGGATTCAGCCTTGTCTGACTTTCGCTCTACTTTGAACCATGCCGTGCCGCCATGTTCTGTTTGGACTGTTGTTTCATGGTCAATGTAAAGATTCCTAATGAGGCTGATCAGATGGTTCATAACACATGGTATTCCAAAGTTGCTGGTGATCAACATAGTCAAAGGCTTTGTGGAGTTGACGGAGCAAAAATAGATCATTAATACATTGGCAGATATAAAGAAAATTGGCAGTGGTTAACCGTTACGGTAAATTCTAGAAAAAGATGAAATAGTACAGTAGAAGATCTAAGAAATATTAGAGTAGAAGAACTAAAGGCCCTGATACACATACGATAAAAGTTGAACAATTTTGAATGTAATGATCCATCGTTGGCTGTTTTGGTGAAACAAACGATTGTTTGCTTCAAATGATGCCCAATCGGAAAACTATCATTAAACACCAGCCGGTCATGTTGGATTTTTTCAGCTGATGATAAGCACTGGCTGAATGATTGAAGGGAAATAAGTAATATAGTCGATGAAGTCTGAAATGCTTATTTTTGATAACCAATGAATGACCATCCATCTGCCGACCTTTGTCTCATGTGTATGAGGGGGCCTTAAAATGGTTGACTTGTCCCACCAAAATTGTCAGCTTTGGCAATGGTTGGCTAGGAGGAGTTAGAGGACGACAAATTAAAGGTGGTCGTACACATTACTTATTGTTTTTTGGCTGAACAACAATTAAATGAACAATTGTCTGGTGAATAATCATAGGTGTTCAAAGCAACCACTGATGTTTAAAGGGACAAAAAGGATCTTTTTTAACTTTATATTTAAGGCAAACTTTTTTTTAGACTTTTTGTCTGTTTTTATTTTCAATTTTAGCAGTGCTCTAGTATCAAAAGTGTTTTCTTTACAAAATGCTGTTGTTTTTCAAGCAGTGATCACAAAGAGCTAAAGAGAATGAAAGGGACAGAAGTTCAGTGTTGCTGAAAAGTAATCTCATTCTAATAGTAGGTGGGGGATTGGAACAACTGACAAAGAATGACAGATCTATTGTTCTCCTGATAAGGAATGACAAATCCATTGTTCTCCTGATAAGACTGAACATGACAAGGAAAGAAAGAAATATGGAGAAAAAGTCAATGGCATTGTCAGAATGAATCCTCACTGAACTCCAACCTGGCTGACTGATTGTCAGCAGTCTTAAGCTGGAGTCACACATAACGATTTTGTTAACGATATCGTTGCAACGTCACTCTTTTTGTGACGTAGCAACGATCCCGCTACCGATCTCGTTATGTGTGACAGCGACCAACGATCAGGCCCCTGCTGGGAGATTGTTGGTCATTGGGGAATGATCAGGACCTTTTTTTTGGTCGCTGATCACCCCGCTGTCATCGCTGGATCGGCATGTGTGACGCCGATCCAGCTATGTGTTCACTTGTAACCAGGGTAAATATCGGGTTACTAAGCGCAGGGCCGCACTTAGTAAGCCGATATTTACCCTGGTTACCATTGTAAAAGTTAAAGAAAAAAAACAGTACATACTCACATTCCGATGTCTGTCACGTCCCCCGGCATCCACAGGGTTAAAACTGCTTTCGGCAGGAGCGCTGCTAATGCACGCGCTCCGGCCGATAGCTTCCCTGCACTGACTGTGTCAGCGCCAGCCGTAAAGCAGAGCACAGCGGTGACGTCACCGCTGTTACTGCCGGCGCTGACACAGTCAGTGCAGGGAAGCTGTCAGCCGGAGCGCGTGCATTAGCAGCGCTCCTGCTGAAAGCAGTTTTAACCCTGTGGACGCCGGGGGACGTGACAGACATCAGAATGTGAGTATGTAGTGTTTTTTTTTTAACTTTTACAATGGTAACCAGGGTAAATATTGGGTTACTAAGCGCGGCCCTGCACTTAGTAACCCGATGTTTACCCTGGTTACCCGGGTGCTGAAGGGGGACTTCGGCATTGTTGAAGACAGTTTCAACGATGCCGAAGTCGTTCCCCTGATCGTTGGTCGCTGGAGAGAGCTGTCTGTGTGACAGCTCCCCAGCGACCACACAACGACTTACCAACGATCACGGCCAGGTCGTATCGCTGGTCTTGATCGTTGGTAAGTCGTTTAGTGTGACTAAAGCTTTAGGGCAGGTGAAGACGATCGTGTATTCTCTCAACAAAGAGAATTGGGACGAGTATGCAAACCCAGCTTTCCCAGCGTTGGCAGAAGATTCAAAACATTATCAATAGGCTTCAACCCAGCTTTCTCACTGTCAACTGCAGTCTCAAAGTGTATCATAACTGACACTGGTGTGACTTGCAGTATGGGGGCCCGAGTGCAAACTCTCCAACAGGACCCCCAACTGCCACAGATCTTTAATAGTTCTGATCTTCTCATATGGGCAAAAGGAACCTTATGGGGCCCCTTCGGCTCCATGGCCCAGGATTGTTCCCAAAATTGTAAATTTAACCCCTACAACTTGAGAATTTTTAGTGGTCCGACTGCTGGAGCCCCAAGCCATGGGGCTCTGGATCCTGGCCCTGGGCTCTGTCTGTCTTGAATGGAGTGCAGGTGCACATGCTCGACCTCTGAACTGTTCACTCTGTCGAATTAAGGGTTTGTGCACACGAGCATATTTTCGCTCCGAGTGCTATCCGTTAAAAAATGACCAATGTTATTCCATGAGGCAGTGCAAACGAACAATTTTTTTTCAGACCGACTCAGCATGTGAAAAAAAAATTTACAGCATGCTCAATTTTCCTCACTCAAGTCATATATCCTAAGGAGTCACAGTATAACATCTGATTTTTACAAATACATTACAATTCTGTAACATAGGAAACTGTAAATGATCTTGTAAATGATTAATATGGTTGTGTGAAACCACCCTAACTGAGCATGTGCACCTCCGCTTCATTCAGAGCCAATTACCGTGATCTAGAACCCCATGCTCAGGATTGGTGTGCACCAAGTGGTTAGACCTTCAGTGATCTGTAAGTAATCCACAACCCTATGAATAGATGTGAACTTGTAACGTGGCGTTGGACGGTAACCGTGGGTGAGGTACATGGAAGTGGGGGGTCCTGGCTGGGTATTTAGACTTGTGCTATGGGGGCGCTTACGCCAGTGCAGACCACATATAACTGATGACTTGGGTTTGCCAGGACCAGATGTTGAACAGTTCAATGAGGGAGACCACCAGTCAAAAATAAACTTTTTACTGAACGATAACTTGGTGGGGATTATACACAGTAGATAATGGGTACACAACTTCATAAACATTTCTTTTACAATACAGAACAATTTCCACACACAGTTCCAATACCGTTCTCGGTACGTGTCTTGTTCTCCATCTCTACTGTTTCTTTCTACTTCACCACAACCCAATTCAGTACTACAGTCCAGTTAAGAGCAGTCCTATTCTCAACTCGCGGTTCCGCATCTTCTTTTTCCTCAAGGGAACTATGTTGCCAATATGGCTGGTACTTGGCTTTTCTGTCAGTATTCCTTCTCTCTTTTCTGTCAGTATTCCTTCTCTCTTTACTCCGGTTCATGCTAACCACCATCTCAGTCTCCCCTCACTTCAGGGACACTCACGTCATTGAGCACTGCTTACTGTCCAGACCTTAGGTCTACTTCGGACGCACACTCGGCCATATCTGACGTTCTGACAGGAAACTGTCTTTGTCCCTCCACCTTAGATCCTCCCACTCTGGGCTAGTTCCAGTGATTAACGCTAACTCTCCCTACTGTCGGGCAGAACACAATCTCAATGCACAGTTTACATTACACAATACAACAATACGCATGTTCTTCAGGGTGGAACATGGGCAGTAGGTCCATCTCCATACAAACTTACAAATTCAGTAATGACCTAGTGATATATGGACAGTCCCCAGGTTCTGAACTAGATAAATGTAGGCTCATTTGTAACCTGAATTTGTATGTAAGTTGGAACAGGGCCTGTAAAAGAACCTTGTCTGGTCCTCTTCTTTCCATTGTAGCCGCATCTCCGGCCTCTTTACTATAGACCAGGACTCACAAGCACGTCCAGGTCGTGAAGGTCACTGCCTGTTGTTAGGGCATGACATCAAAAAGTGTGCTGTGACCTCCGAGGACTTGATGCAGCAGGAAGTCGAGGGCCGTGGCCTAAAGTATAAAAGCCAAAGGTTCGGCGAGTGACAGGAGAAAGAAGAGTATTGGACCGCGAGCTGTGGGTCGGCCGGAGAGGTGAGCCATATGGTGAAGTTTTTGTTTTTTCTTTAAATCTTACGTTAGTAATTAGGAGGTGTAAGTAAGTTGGATGTTCGTAAGTTGAGGACTGCCTGAAGGCTTGGAAAGACCCACAGGAGAATCCTCCGATGGGCCCACCCTCTTATATGAGCAGTACTTGGGACAATATACTTCAATCACTATGTGCAGACAAAGGCGGAATCTTATTCATTTACAATCTACCACGTTCATTGCTATATACATTTGTGATTGAGGAAAAATCACATTTGCACGTAGCTGAAAAGTGGGGCCCTGGAGTTGGTTACTGGTGGGCCCTTGGCCCCCCAATCCGACACTGACTGTCTGTGTATAAAACCTGCAATTCGTTAGTCTGACCTGATCTTATTAATCTCGTAGCCTCACTCTACAAGCGTCATATTGTAGCATCTTTTTAAACCAGTAACATTTGACACGAGGGTAAAAAATGAGAAAAATATATTCCTTTCTCCATCACATAAGCTGAAATGGTTTACACATTTTTTTTGCCTTGTAATAAAATTATATTTCTGTCTTTCGCCGCCTTTGCGCATTTATTTCGCACATCAGTACAGTTGCAGGCAAACAAGGAAAACACATTTCAATATGGTGAGAAAGTTATAGAGGTATAAAACAAAATTGTACGATATAAAAAACGGAACAAATGTAAAAAAAAAAGATATATAAAATAGCAATGTGACTGTGTTATGGCGCTGGCTAGAAAAGCCAGCGAGCAAACATAAAGACGGCGGATTATGTCGTTTGCATGCAAAAATGTTTGTTCTGTCGGCATCAAACTGTAAAAAGCTCCTTAACTTAGAGAATAAAGGGAAGAAGATTCCCGGTGGCTACAACAAAGGAACATTTCCGTTGATTAGGAAACTTCTGATGATATTGGTTGAGTATGTTAGACCGGGGAAAAAAAAGCGATGGGCGCGCGCATGTTCGGAATGTAATTAAGAAACGTCATCCATTAAAGGAAGTGAACCGCTTACGAGCGGCGACATAAACTCTCCCAGTGTGAAAAATGACAATTCTTCACCGCCGAACGCATTATCGGAAAGAGTCCAATCTTAAAGTCTCAGTCTTCAGGCTCTTTTCTGTATTTCCCGATTAGAACTATTACCATTCCAAAGAGTTTTATTACCAGGAAACCCATTGGAGATAAATTGGCAATATCCTTCCAGCACAATTAATATTCACCAGTACACCTTTATACTGGCTGCAGGCAAGTGTGACTTTCTACTGAGAAAATTAGTTTTTCATGCACATTAGTTAAAGAAAACTAAACAGGTAATTTTTATGAGTAATCTGTAAACCGTCTGTCTGGAGCTGGTAGTAATGGCGGGACTGACGCGTTTTGGGACGGACGGGATCATTAAATAAGCGCTTTCAATGGTCTCGCAAACAGTCAGTGTTGTCCGACCTTTTGCCGTTCTCTTCTTATTACTGTCATATGTGTGTTACTCCATCTAAATCATTCAAGCGGGCCAATGCCGCTTGTGGATATCCCCGTAATCAATGTCGACCCACTGACCCCGGATTCGGCGTGGTAGGCGCTTAGAGAAATCACTAAACGCACAGGCATCATATGCATTCATACCTACTGCAAAACCCAACAGATAAAGGCATAGGATGGATAGAAAAGGGAATATTTCTCAAAACTCTTCTACATGAAGATGGAAACCTCACGTGCCACCTAAATGGCCAAAAGAGGTGAAGAATATCTCTACATACTGATAAAAGTTGGAAAGTTGGATTGACGTTGCCAACTGCACCAAAAAACAGATCTTTCAACATATTTCACAATACATTATTAAATGAGTCTTGTAAACCTGATGAGGCCAGTGTACTTACTTTGAAAATCCATGTCAGAATGGCTGTACAATCCTTTTTGAAAGTTTAAACTTAATCTCCTCCTGCCTAGACTGATTGACAGCATCTCATTATCCATCCTCCCAGCTCAATTTTTCCACATTTAGCTTTATTGACTGCTTCTCAGTGTCCCCCCTCCCTACAGCTGCTGAAATCTCAGTACAAGCTGCAGGCAGCAGTCAGACTGGGTGGGTAAAGAATGAATACACTTGGTCTCATGGGCTTCTTCACTCTTTAGCTAAATGGATGAAATGCTCATTTTTAAACTGATAAAATTGGAGTACTTACTTTAAAAATCTATGTCAGAACATATTTTATATATATATATACCGTATATACAGTCCTAATATGAAAAATGGGCATTTCATGAGTCCAACTAAAGAGTGAGAGAGCTCATGAGACTAAGTGTATTCAATTTAAGCTTCCCCAGCCTGACTTACAGCTGCAACTTATACCGAGCAGTGTGAGATCTCATCAGGAGCAGCATTGAGGAGGGACACTGAGGAGCTGTCAATCAGATGTCATAGGGGTGGAGCCGCATATTCATTACTGTAATGAGCGGTACCATGTGACCACTCAATACAGGAAGAAACTGCCAGCGCTGCTGAACCAGGGACACTGTGCCAGGAGCAGGTGAGTATAACGCAGTGCCCGATATTCACCAGCTCCCCGTTCCACTGCTGGCCGCCGCTGCGTCTTCCCCGTCCTCTGCAGTGACGCTCAGGTCAGAGGACGTGATGACGCGATTAGTGTGCGCGCCACCCTCTGCCTGAACAGTGAGTGCGGAGGACGCAGAAGACACAGCGGCGCCGATGGTGGAACGCGGAGCAGGTGAATATAGTAAGTGCCGGGGGCCTGAGAAGTGAGTATGTCAGTTTTTTTTTTTAATCGCAGCAACAGCATATGGGGCGAATGTCTGTATGGAGCATCTTATGGGGCCATGTGCAGCATTATATGGGGCAAATATCTGTATGGGGCCATGTGCAGCATTATATGGGGCAAATATCTGTATGGAGCATCTTATGGGGCCATAATCAGCATTTGTGGAGCATTATATGGGGCAAATGTCTGTATGGAGCATCTTATGGAGCCATAATCAACATTTATGCAGCATTATATGGGGCGTATTTTGTATGGAGCATCTTATGGGGCCCATCATGAACTGTATGGAGCATTATATGGGGCTCCTGATTCAATATGGATATTCAAGAACACTTAACCTACTGATGTATCAATTAATTTTACTTTTATTGGTATCCATTTTTATTTTTGAAATTTACCGGTAGCTGCTGCATTTTCCACCTTTGACTTATACTCGAGTCAATAAGTTTTCCCAGTTTTGTGGCAAAATTAGGGGTCTCGGCTTATACTCAGGTCGGCTTATACTCGAGTATATACGGTATATTAGCTCAGTCACCTAAACACTAGGTAATAACTGTAACATGATGCAGAAATAAAATGACTGTCATTGTATGGCTTTTTATTAACTTGCTACATAAAGTGAATATTTCCCTCTGGTTCTCCGCTAATATTTCCAACTATTCTCCAAGATGACAGGGACACATTGGTCTGTAGGTGTACTCATTATTCTTTGGGTGTGAAGGATATGGGAGGATCTAATGGTAGATTACAAATCTCCTTCAGCATCTGTCTCAGCAGGTGGTCCAGCCTCACAAACTCCACAGTGAGAACTCACAACCCCACCAGGTTAGATAGTATCCACAAGGGGTCATCCTGTGTAACTGCTTAATCCAGTCAGATAGGATTCTATAAGGAGATTTAAGGAGAATTTGGAGTGATCTGAAGTCCTAGCTGTGCACCGGTTACATTTTCGAGTTCTTGGGAATGGTACAAACGCTTTCCATGGTCTCGATCCGTTCTATCACCCCAGGGTGGGGAGATATGAAGAACAGATAGTAGAAACCAGGTAGCAAAGCCTTGTATGGTCTACAAGCATAACAGGGACCTGGCCGGATCCGATGGCGCCAGTACCGCCGCTCTATGACCTTCCGTTCAGAAGTTATGATCATTCATAGGTTTGGAGTTTTAGCCACAAAACCCCAAGGGAGGGGGAATTAGGACTTTCCTAGAAGGGCGGAAATGGGTGTGAATGGCCAAGGGGTTAAAGGCTTGTGTAGGGCCATGTGCTTTCTCTGTTTGTCATGATTGCTGTTCACTTCTCAAGGGGAGTCACATCACATCGCGTAACATGCTTGAAGGACCTGGAACCAGCTAGCACCCCATGCGGTCTAGCACATGGTCAAACATCAAACCGGTAACTGACATGTTTGCTCTGCTCATACTTTTGTACTACCTACTGTATTTGCATATCTGACCATTGTATATGTATAACCATTGTGTATATAGTGTTTTGTGTAGTGAGCCCTTAAGGTAATTAAATATATTATTTAAGCTTGGGCTGCTCCTTTATCTTGAACCACAAATCCACACGTCCGTGTCTTGATTTAACTTTCCATGCTACCGGGGCTGGTTTCTGGCCCGATATAATCCTTGTAACGGACCAGGCTCATATCTAACAAGGAATTGGTGGCAATCCTTGCAGCGCCCCAGAGTCCTGGTCATTGCAGTAATGTCGCTCTGCCACTAAGGGGAGTGATGTTATGTCTGAATGCACTAAAGGAGTTCACCTGACCAGGTATCACAGTCACACATTACACTTCACACTCCGGCCACCATGGGGAGCAAAAGGCACTATGTATTAGGCCACTCCTCACACTTTGGTAAAACTTGGGGTTGGATAGGAAGTTAGAACAGAACGCAGCCTGGAAGAGCTCCAGGGAGGACCTGTCAGGGGTGGGTTCCTGGCAGGTACCTAGAGGAAAGGACAGAACGTACGGAACCGCGCCTGCACTACCTTGCGGCGGTATCCTAAGGAAGGACAGGAAGCAAAGGATATTGTGGAGAAGTGAGAAATGAAATCGCAGCACAAGGAGATATCCAGTAGGAGTCGTGCCCCGTGATCGGCAACATCCTACTGAGGCGCATAGCCGGTGGCCGGAACGCCGAGGAAGTAACAGACTCCAAACATTACTTCAAACAGCGGCAAGACAGCTGATTTTAGGTTGGCTGTCTACCATACATCATCTAAGCAGACATAGGGGGATAAGTTGAAGAGGGGTGTCTCTAGGGTCCCAGAATAGTTCCGAGCCTTCCCGTCAAACGGGTGCGTCCTATCCAGACAATAACTTGGGGGACGGAGAGAAAGAGAAAGAACGGATACGAAAGTTGTGAGGACTATCCCGAATGCTCAGCAGAGAAGAACTACAACACACAGGCGCTAGTTGGTAGGCACTGATTTCCACCTGCAAAGGGAACTCTGGATGTGCCTTCAGACCGGCCGGACTCAGCTAGCCCAGTTAACAGTGCTCTGGATTGCGGATCCCGAAGTCTTCAGTAAAAGGTAAAGAGACTGCAACCTTGTATCCTCGTTATTAACTGCACCTCACATCATCGCCACCTACACTACTGGGAAGTCCTGGGGATACATTTCACCTGTGGGAAGGTATACCATCTAGCTGCCATTCCATCACCCCAGCGGACCCCTAAGCAGCGTCGGTCACCCTGACCAAAGACCACAGGTGGCGTCACGAACCCTTGACAAACTACCATCACCCCTTTCATTGGACGCTCTTTAGCAGGGTCACGGACCGGGTCCAGCCACCGTGACAACCCCAGCACCGAGACTGAGAGGACCGGTACCGAGTACCCGCGGCCCTGTGTCTGGGGACGCTCCATCCTGAAGGACTGATCAGGCTCTGTTTCATTGCTGCTTGTAAACGGGGCCTCTCAGCTTGTCAGGGTTGTGAGCAAGTGTTGTGTAACGTCAGTGACTGCGTGGGCCACATCCTTTCAGTCCCCATGTCTCGCTGGGCCCATGTGGACAGGGGATGTCTGTGTTTAACTGTGCCAAGTTGACCGTACATGTCCTCAGGTGGTGCGGAACATCATATTGATGCAAATGGGGAAACCATACCACATAATCTCTCCGATTTAATAGGTATCAGGCGAGGTGCGGGTTCATCACATTGGGTATACCTTTGACATTTAAAATTAGGAATTACATAATGTAATACTAATCATATGCTCTAGATTGACCAAGTCAATGTACCCCTGATATGATTATGAACAACACTCTGAATCAACAGCAAGGAGAATATAAGAAACCCAAATCTCCGGCCTCCTCCATGCAGCCCACTGTCAGACTATTTTAGGAGTATTTTAGGACCTGTTTGGCAGCCTGGGTGGCCATACAGAATGTGATTGTCTTCTCATTGTCTGATTAGCCTTTGGCTAGCGGCACAGCAGACTTGGTTATGCACTGCAGAAGATTGCTGATGCCAAATAATTCTGTCGGGAGGTGAAGGTCTTCATGCAGAACTTTATGACACCTCACAGCACAACTCCGCTATCACTGATCACCGCACCAGCATCTGGAGGTTAGAACTTGGCAGGGACTTGTCTAGGTCTAATCATAGTCCCATCTACTGAGATCATAGCAAGATGGAAGGAAACACAATACAGCACAGGAGTATCACTGGGTCAGCGTCATGTAATGTCTATGTGCATCAACTCTCACAATAGGAGACAGCTCTCAGTCCTGAGGACAAATACACAGCAGCCGCCCCCTCTGTACACACATCAGTCTGCACATCCTGCCTGCAGCACACACAGCAGTCTCCTCCTCCTCCTTGCAGTACACACTGTAACATTCTCCTCTGCACACAGCAGTCTCCTCCTCCTCTTCCTTCTTGCAGCACACCCAACAGTCTCCTCCTCCTTTGTTCAGCCCAGGAATCAGTTCCCCCCCCCCTTGTTTCTCTGTTCACACAACAGTCTCCTCCTCTTCACACAAAGCAGTCTCCTCCTCCATGTAGGACACACAGTAGCCTCCTCTGCACACAGCAGTCTCCTCCTTGCAGCACATACAGCAGTGTCCTCCTCCCTGCAGCACAGGAAGCAGTCTCCTCCCCCTCCTTGCAGCACAGGAAGCAGTCTCCTCCTCCTCCCTGCAGCACAGGAAGCAGTCTCCTCCCCCTCCTTGCAGCACAGGAAGCAGTCTCCTCCCCCTCCTTGCAGCACAGGAAGCAGTCTCCTCTTCCTTGCAGCACAGGAAGCAGTCTCCTCCCCCTCCTTGCAGCACAGGAAGCAGTCTCCTCCTCCTCCTTGCAGCACAGGAAGCAGTCTCCTCCTCTTTCTTGCAGCACAGGAAGCAGTCTCCTCCTCCTCCTTGCAGCACAGGAAGCAGTCTCCTCCTCCTCCTTGCAGCACAGGAAGCAGTCTCCTCCCCCTCCTTGCAGCACAGGAAGCAGTCTCCTCCTCTTCCTTGCAGCACAGGAAGCAGTCTCCTCCTCTTCCTTGCAGCACAGGAAGCAGTCTCCTCCTCTTTTCTGCACACAGAGCAGGCTCCTTTTTTCAGCACACACAAGTCTCTCTTTCTCTGTTCACAAATCAGTCTCCTCCTCCCTGCACAGGCAGTGAACTCCTCTTCCTTCCTGTATACTGAGGTATTCTATTATTTTTGTACCAAGGGTGATCAGCTGGGATAGGTCATAGCGAGGATTCAACACCTTATTCAGACGGATAACAGGAAATATTACCTGGCTCTGACGCTCAGATACAACAAAGAAGTTATCTTCCTGAGGCTTTCAGAGAAGGCATGCTATTGAACAATGGCAGAATCAATGTATCTTGGGAATTGAGGGAGAGTTCCAGCACCTATAGTACTAGCAGAATGTGCTCAAGAAGCCCTCCACTGAGAGAAATAATTATAATTATGCTTTTCTACAGGGTTTTTTTTTTTATTTTAGCAATTTCATAACATGCCAGACAGAATGATTCAGACCTAGACTAGGCATTTAAAGGGCTAGTCCTGTACTTTTACATTGATGGCCTCTCCTTAGGATATCTCACTGGTTGGGGTGAAGCGCTCAACAATCCTACCGATCAGCTGTTTATGGCACCGGACATATGTTTTCAGATCCGGAGCTGCACTGAGCAGCTCCAATCAACTGTATAGTGGTTGTGACCTGGTAATGTATATCCGCGGCCACTATATAATGGGAGCGGCCAGTATATAGTTAATGGAGCTGTGCAGCCCCACAACTGAGCACGCTGGCACCAGGAACAGATGATTGGCTGCAGTGGCGGGTGTCGCACTTCCACCGATCAGATATTGATGACCTATCAAGGAATAGCCACCAATGTAAGAGTCATGGACAACCCTTTTAAATTCCCTGCTGCCTATGCAGAAGGTATTATATTGATAGCAGTATATTGGGCAATGGCTACTGATGTCATATTTATTAAAAGTCATTATTCCTATAGGATTTTCGAGCCCAAATCACGGAGACCCATTATTACCCCTATGAAATTTGTTTATTCTCTGCCCCTCTCTTGGGGGGCATCATTGGGGCTATTATGTGGTGCACATGTGTATGTACGGCAGGCGGCGAACTTTACCGGCGCAAGAAATGAAGTTAAAAATGACATTTCCTATACGACAAGGTGAAACAGCACTTGGCACTGTTATTGTCGAAGAGTAATAAAAAGATGACACTAAATAGCATGGAAGCGGCTGGCACGCCGGAGACCTGTCGGCATTTATGGAAAGAGTTTATGCATTCAAATAGAAATCATAAATAGCTCCTTAGCTTACACATTTACCTTTAGGGAACAAAATGTATATTAGGTAGGGAATTAAATATAAGTAATCCGCTACTCAAATACCGCAAGGGGCAAACGAAAAGACATCAGGAAAGAAACAGATTTCTATATTATGTACTAGCAGATGGGAATATAACTTTAATGGCCATTATTATCCTGCAGAACATTTATACAGTGGATGGTAGTGTATTATACCGGATCCCAGAAGATCTCAAAGTTAACGAGAACCTATCCTCAGTCCTGTTTATTTCAGGAACTATTGAAAATACAAGGTAGTAATAGATTAGGTGAATAGTCAATGAAAGTATATATGCATTCTTTTTTATCTTTAGACACAATTTATTATTTTTTTGTGTGACTTCTTGATAATATTTTATAGCATGTTTTGTTTGCATATACAGTATATTTTATTTCTTTTCTTTTCGTTTTTTACATTTTACCAACTGACTTTAATCAAAATAAGGAGTAGACTTTACTCCGAAACGCGTTGTTAGAATAAATGTTTTTTAAACTTCACCGCCTGGAATCACATTCGTCAACGCCTGGGATCGACTGCTTCTCTCCTTCCCTTCATTCCACATGTCCTCCCCCCATCGGGTGTGAGTTTAGTGGCCAGAGCAGCAGCCCTACACTTGAGGCAAATTCACTTTTTCACAGAGATGTGCCACACAAAACTCCCCTGCGACGGTGATGGGTGTGGACCCGTTGCGCCACTGGCCGTGCTTACCCTGGACGGGCATAACTAAGCGGCTACCTGGTCTTCACTAGAGCCTCTTATGGTGAGGATAGGCTGGGGCATTAGGGTAGCCACCAGGTACCACTCCAGGCCAGTGCTCGGACCTGCAACAGCTGACCAAAGGGTCAGAAGCACAATACAAAGCACAGTTGGCACAGACAGAGATGTGGTCAAACAGTCCGAGGTCAAGGCAAGCAGAACAAGATCGATATACAAAGCCGAGGTCAAGAGTGGGGAGGTCAGACAAAACGAGGAAACAAGCCGGGTCGGTAACAGGAGAGACAACACTAATGAAACTTGGCAGGATAGAAAAGATGCACTGGAACTAGGAACCTAAATTCAGGCAAGGTGTGATGAGAGAATCTGCCTAATATGTTCCCTGCTGGCAAAGGATAGGCCAGTGAAGAAAAGCTCTGCAGCACACAGCGGTTTCAATTCCTACAGAGTCTGGCCGTGCTTGCCTGTAGCCAGGTGGAGACTCTCCAGTCACATGAGGATGCAGCAGTGCTGGGAGTGCTGCCGCTAACCGTGCGAGTCACCAGCATGACAGCGCCTAGGTGAGCAAGCAATCTTCCTATAGGTAACCGTATTACATAGGGAGAGCCTCATTTCTTTTCTCGCTTTAAAATGTATAAGTAAATCACCTGAATATATATATATATCTGAATGTTGACATTTGTGGGAAAAATGAAAGGGGTTGAATGGTTAAAACAAGCTGTTACTTATCCACAATATCATGTACTTTGGATCATGAGCTGGTCCAAGCCTTCTCCATACCTTCTTCTTCCCATCATTCTGTTGCAAAATGGCCGCCGGATGTGTCCCTGAGGGGAGATATGTGTCATTGCGGTTGGTAGTTGCGGTGATGTGAGCTCAGAAGCATGCTCCAGCACATATAGTGCTGAGAGGGTTATTATTCCATTCCAGGGACGGATTTTACGAGCAGTCATAAGAGATGGGTGGGAATGACTGCTCACATATCTCCACCCCAGGGGCTTGGATGGCAGATAAAATGGAGACCGAGTGTCTCATTCATTGTCTCGGTCAGGAGATCTGTGGATCTCCTGTGTGTTGGTCTGTGCTACGGCCTAAAGAACCGGACATTATCCTGAGCGAGAGGATGTTGTATGGACTTTTAACTTTATGTTTTCACTTTGTGCTGGAAAAGGCTGTTCTTTTGTTTGCTATCCTGAGCAGTTTATGAAGTTTTAAAGAACCTTGCCTGGACATTTCAGCAATATTGCTTCCTGTGCCTACCTCAACTGCAGCTGAGTACAAAACCTTACACTGTCTGAAGAATGCTTTTCCAGAACTGGGCGGCTTCTTTAGATGTTTTTTTGGCAAAGTCTAATCTTTTTTCAAGGTCGATTAATGGTTTACACCTTGTTCTGAACCCTCTGTATTTGCTTTCATGAAATCTTCCCTTTATGGTAGAATTAGATACTGAAACACCTTCTTCCTGGAGAGTGTTCTTTACGTGAGTGGATGTCGTTGAGGGATTTTTCTTCACCATGGAAAGGATTATGTCATCATCCACCACTGTTGTCTTCCATTTATTTCCAGGCCTTTTTTTTAGTTCCCAAGCTCACCAGTATGCTTTCTTTTTTTGCAGAATGTACTAAACTATTGATTTGGCCACTTCTAACATTTCTGCTGTCTCTCTGATGGATTACTTCTGTTTTTCAGCCTAATGATGGTCTGTATCTCTTCCACTAAAAGCTCCTTTGACCACATGTTGTGGGTTCACAGCAACATCTTCCAAATGCAAATACCAGGTTTGTAATCAGCTCCAGACCTTTTACCTGTTTGATTATGGATTAGCGAGGGAAAAGCCCATGCAGTCTATAAAAAAGCTTTTGAGATAACTGCCTAATTACTTTTGCTCTCTTTATAAATAGGCAGCTACATATTAAAGAGCTGTAATTCCTAAACCCTTAAGGTACCGTCACATTTAGTGACGCTGCAGCGATCTAGACAACGATGCCGATCGCTGCAGCATCGCTGTGTGGTCGCTGGAGAGCTGTCACACAGACAGCTCTCCAGCGACCAACGATGCCGAAGTCCCCGGGTAACCAGGGTAAACATCGGGTTACTAAGCACAGTGCCGCGCTTAGTAACCCGATATTTACCCTGGTTACCAGCGTAAAGGTAAAAAAAAAAACACCACATACTTACCTTCCGTGTCTGTCCTCCGGCGCTGTGCTTTCCTCTGCACTGTCAGCGCCGGTCAGCCGTAAAGCAGAGCGGTGACGTCACCGCTGTGCTTTCCGGCTGGCCGGCGCTCACAGCCAGTGCAGAGAAGCAGAGCGCTGGGGACAGACACGGAAGGTAAGTATGTAGTGTTTTTTTTTTTTACGTTTACGCTGGTAACCAGGGTAAACATCGGGTTACTAAGTGCGGCCCTGCGCTTAGTAACCCGATGTTTACCCTGGTTACCAGTGAAGACATCGCTGAATCGGCGTCAAACACGCCGATTCAGTGATGTCAGCGGGAGATCCAGCGACGAAAGAAAGTTTCAAACGATCTGCTACGACGTACGATTCTCAGCGGGGTCCCTGATCGCAGTAGCTGCACCACCAATGATACGGACATCTTACTCCTGGATTCTACTTGGAACTGTCCTTGGGGACTCTCTGCTCTTACCTTCTCTTCCTTACCACTCCTCCCATTTAACTGAGGTTTTGAAAAAGACCGTGCCAGGTCGAAACGTTACCGTGTTACCGTATTGTCCGCAATCACTTGTTTTGCTCTCTTTAAAAATTATTTGGTGGTGCCTGTGCACTTGAATAAAAACTAAAAAACTTTCTACGTTGAAACCAAGACTGGAGTGCGGCTGTTTTTTTTGTATATGTATTGTCTTTATATAGTGGTTCAAGTAAATAGTGCCAAGTACTGCTCATATAAGAGGGAGGTGGCCCACCAGAGGATTCTCCTGTTCTCTTGTGGGCCAGTCCAAGTCTGTCTGAAAGAGACCTTACTAAAACTGCATGTGATCGAAGTTGTAATTTTCCACCGAGGACACCCTTGAGGGGTGAGTAAATGTCACCCTGCCACATGTCCTAACTTCACCTCTAAGTGAAAGCTGAATGTAATTGTTTCTTACTGTGCAGAGAACCTGTTGTTCTGTCATTTTTCCTCAAAAATTTCTCCCCTTGGGCTCAATCACACAGGGCGTCTCCATGGTGTCTACCTTGTGATTTATTGTACTGTATATCAAAGAGCTCATGCACACAGGTACGTGAACTACCATGCAGGCTCCATCTGACTCCATGTTTACGGAGAAATCTTTTCCTAGGAGTGATGCTTGTGAAAAAGAACGGCTCTGTATATACAGATGAATCTGGAGGCACACAGATGTATAGTACAGAGCTCATGTACCTCTGTGAATCACCAATTCTGATCTCATGCAAAACTGAGCTGTTATATGTCCATGTCCATGAGCCTTTAAGGTTAAAATACTTTGCAACTATTTGATTTAGTATCTGATAACTGTGAATTACCCCTATATAAAAGGGTATTCTCAAGTTTGGAAGTTATCTCCATACCCATCCCTAAAACAGGGGCTCTGAAGAGTTCCGTGTGAATGGAGCGGCGGCCAAGCATGTGCACTGTTGCTCCATTCATTCTAAAATGGGACCGCCAGAGCTGCGCTCGACTGATTTTAGGCATTCCCATAAGAATGAGTGTAGAGGTAGTGTGCATTATCGACCACCATTCCATTTACATAGGGTTCTTCAGAGCCCCGGTCAGGGCCGGACTGGCCATCTGGCAATTCTGGCAAATGCCAGAAGGGCCTGTCTGGTCATGGGCTGCCTTGTCTGCTATGTTGTTAACAGAATAGGTGTTCTCAAGATACCCATACTGTTAAGAGTTGTGATGGATCACAAAGTTGCTGACTCCGTCACTTACCCCAGCAGGCCATGGGTATCATTAGAAATATTGGTCTTGTAGAAAATCTTCCTTTCCTCCATCCAGCGTAATATTAGTGATATATCCCATCTGGTTCTTGGGAACGGGGACAACATGGACCTGTGATTTCAAATGCCTTGGCTGAATTTCAGCCCCAATTTGTACCTGGCCCAAGTTCTCAGGATGGGTGGGGGTCCCAGCAATCAGACCCCCAGTGATCATGAAAGTATCCCCTATCTCATGGATAAGAGATAACTTCCAAACTTTGGAAATGAAAAGATGTGGAGAATCAAATGTGCTGCGCTACTGATGTCTCAACAGATAAAGATGTCAGAAGACACTTGAGATGATGGAGTAGATAATGCAGTTTTATTCTCAACGCGTTTTCGAAATGTACCCACTTCTTCATCAGGATAACCACATGTTGAGACTCCAACAGCGCAGCACATCCGCTTTTCCACATCTCTTCACTTCTAAGTTGGATCCACCAACTTGCAGAGCAGCAGCTGCTGGACCTTTTATTTCTGAGACCTTCTAAAGTGCTGTGCTTCCTGATAACACCACAAGGAGAGCATTTTCCACTTAGTTAAACGCCGATTGTCTGGATAACACCCAATTTGCGCTTCTATGTCCCACCAGTTGTTATTGAACTTCCAAACCTCAGAATACCTCAATAAAGTTAATATATCGAATATTGGTCAGGATAGTCATTGCCACACTTTCCAGCTTTTTACCAGTTATCTGGCCCAAAACATTCTGATGACCTTGATCCCTTTTTGAGACCAACCTACCATACCCCCTTGAAAGCACATCCAAACATCTGGCACAAAAACTTTCTGGAAATGCTTGTTTTTAAGGGGTTTACTAGGCACCCGGAACGTTTGAAGACTCATCTTTGCTTTTTCCGGGAGACTTGTCAACTGAAAAAACCCTACTGTACACGATCATCACGGAAGGATCTATGAAGCCGCCAAGAAAAATGGTTAAAAGATAGCCATCATTTCAAAACATTTGTATTATTATAGAGTCTACAAAATGTTGTTGATTGGTTTGGGTTCAGATCTTGAGACCCCCACTGCTCCGAAGCCTGCAGTTCCGGCATGAGTCCGAGCTCAGAGCCTTGTGTACGGACCTGTTGAGTTTCTATTGATCCGGTACACCGCTCTGTACACACATTCATGCGGGAGTTGCTCACTTCAGAGCGATATTTTGAGCTGTCATTGGGCTTCAGAATGTAGACCTCCCTACACACCGATCGGCAGCACTTTGTCGTCTCCATAATATTTTTCAAATCTTTGAAATAATAGTTACTGGCATTGAGGAAAAAAAATGATAGGACCCTTGTCCAGCAAACACATCGGTCATATGTGAGGGATACGCCAGAACCTTTCCATTCTTCTCTTGCCAGTTGGCAACGCCGGTGCCTCTTCTGATCAGTGGGTCCAACGTCGATCAGTGGGTAACGTCGAGTCTACTGTTCAGAAGTGGGGATGTTGGCAAGTAGGACGAGGTTTGAATGGACTTTTGTCTTGGCCACTTGGCCAGTGTCCTACAAATCGTTTTGCACAACCCTAATAGTTTGAGTATTAAAGAAGTGTAAAAAGGAATTAAGGGCTGTCATAAGTTTGTAATTTAAGATCTACATTAGATACAGTATAACGGTGCCATACTACGAGTCCAGCCGTCATTTTCTGCCTCTCCCACAGGGGCGCCACTTGTGCCCCAGGGTCCCCGTCTCTGCCCATCCCATATACAGTACAAACATAAAATGTAAGTTATGAGGCTTGCTCGAGCACGCTCCTCCGACTTCATGGATTCTTTCATCACATTCCATTTAGAATTAGACAAGAAGAACCTAACCTTTTTTTTTTTGTTCGTACAAACTGCTATGAAGCAAATCACAATTCACATCCGGGCAAAGTAAGGCAGGCCCAATTGGATGAAAACCGTTCACGCGTTCAGTTATTGCGGT
Source organism: Ranitomeya imitator (assembly GCF_032444005.1). Classification (NCBI taxonomy): domain Eukaryota; kingdom Metazoa; phylum Chordata; class Amphibia; order Anura; family Dendrobatidae; genus Ranitomeya; species Ranitomeya imitator. Next base: position 30,678,668 of record NC_091290.1, read on the forward strand.
GCCCGCTCGAAGAAGGCCTTGGTCTCAGCATTGTGCTGCGGGCACTGTCACAAGTGAGTCGCGCAGGCAGATTGCAGCGTCTCCAGTCTTCCTTCCCCCTCTCTCATTTCTGCGCTCCCTTGTTAAGAGTTTGTAGGAGTCTGAATGACATGAGTGTTAGGAAGCGATCACGACGATGGCTTTGATCGTTTTTCCTGCTCGTTATGTTAGATGAGCAGAAAACATCTTGGGTGGAGAACATTGACGAACAACTACAGTGAGCAATCGTTCATGGAAGAAAATGAGATTCAAAGCACAAATTTGCCTTTTGTCGGTTTCCTTCCCCCTAGGAAAATCCTGAATGCAAAACAGCCTCATGGGAAAGAAAGTACAAAGGATCTGCATGCATAGGGAAATATAGAAAGGCCCCATGCACCAGCCTGTAGATGAAAAGTACGTGAGGGGCCTACAGATGTCCCCACCACTGGCACACTTACCTTAACCCTGCACAATGGGCGAGCGTCATATGCACCGTGACTCTAAATCATGAGGTTTGCAGCAGCAAACACCATAAATCGGCCACTCCCCTGATTACCAAATATAATCTCCGGCCAAATAATTTCAATCACATGCTCGGAGCTGTGTGACCTCACCTAATCCAAAGATCTTTGTGCTGATGGATTTCCAGAATGCGGCTATTAAGGTAAAATATGTTCACTCTTTATGTCACAGTCCTGCAGTAATGGGATCAGCGCATTGCTGGGGATTTGCTCGTAAATTTCTATTTCGGTTCCCTTCCCCGTATCAGGTAACTGTCGACAGGTAACAGCCTTCGCCGAAGACCATGAAGTCCAGAAGAAAATGCCGAGCCTTGGGCGCATCTGGTTGGGAGAGTCCAGATGTAAAGTGGATCCAGCGGGAGGGGAATTCAGCGCAGGTTCTATAGAAGAAAGTTAAGAAAGTTTCTCCAAGGTGTAAATAAAATGGATGATACTTACTGATCGGTTGAGGTCCGACCACTGGGACCAATCAGCAGAATGGGGAATTATCATTCCTGAACTAAAACTTTTATCTCCATAACAAAATGTCCGACCACTGCTGCATTCATTTTCTATGGAGCTGCCAGAAAAAGCCAAACGCAGTGATCGACAACCCCATAGAGAATAAATGGGACAGTTTTTTGCACATGATCTAATCCTAGCAAAGCAATTGTATAGGAGGAGGTGAGCTGTGATATCCCCTATTGTGAATGGTGGCTCCTGTGTTATCTACTGTATATAGAGGTGTTATCAGTCACTGTACAGGAGAAGGAGGTGAGCTGTGATATCACCTATTGTGAATGGTGGCTCCTGTGTTATCTACTGTATATAGAGGTGTTATCAGTCACTGTACAGGAGAAGGAGGTGAACTGTGATATCACCTATTGTGAATGGTGGATCTTGTGTTATCTACTGTATATAGAGGTGTTATCAGTCATTGTACAGGAGGAGGTGAGCTGTGATATGACCTATTGTGAATGGTGGATCCTGTGTGATCTGCTGCATATAGAGGTGTTATCAGTCATTGTACAGGAGGAGGAGGTGAGCTGTGACATCACCTTTTGTGAATGGTGGATCCTGTGTTATCTACTGAATATAGAGGTGTTATCAGTCATTGTACAGGAGGAGGAGGTGAGCTGTGACATCACCTATTGTGAATGGTGGATGCTGTGTTATCTACTGTATATAGAGGTGTTTTCAGTCATTGTACAGGAGGAGGTGAGCTGTGATATCACCTATTGTGAATGATGGATCCTGTGTTGTCTACTGTATATAGAGGTGTTATCAGTTATTGTACAGGAGGAGGAGGTGAGCTGTGATATCACCTATTGTGAATAGTGGATCCTGTGTTATCTACTGTATATAGAGGTGTTATCAGTCATTGTACAGGAGGAGGTGAGCTGTGACATCACCTATTGTGAATGGTGGATCCTGTGTTATCTACTGTATATAGAGGTGTTATCAGTGATCGTACAGGAGGAGGAGGTGAGTTGTGACATCACCTATTGTGAATGGTGGATTCTGTGTTATCTACTGTATATAGAGGTGTTATCAGTCATTGTACAGGAGGAGGAGGTGAGCTGTGATATGACCTATTGTGAATGGTGGATCCTGTGTGATCTGCTGCATATAGAGGTGTTATCAGTCATTGTACAGGAGGAGGAGGTGAGCTGTGATATCACCTATTGTGAATGGTGGCTCCTGTGTTATCTACTGTATATAGAGGTGTTATCAGTCACTGTACAGGAGAAGGAGGTGAGCTTTGATATCACCTATTGTGAATGGTGGATCTTGTGTTATCTACTGTATATAGAGGTGTTATCAGTCATTGTACAGGAGGAGGTGAGCTGTGATATGACCTATTGTGAATGGTGGATCCTGTGTGATCTGCTGCATATAGAGGTGTTATCAGTCATTGTACAGGAGGAGGAGGTGAGCTGTGATATCACCTATTGTGAATGGTGGATCTGTGTTATCTACTGTATATAGAGGTGTTATCAGTCATTGTACAGGAGGAGGAGGTGAGCTGTGATATCACCTATTGTGAATGTTGGATCCTGTGTTATCTACTGTATATAGAGGTGTTATCAGTCATTGTACAGGAGGAGGAGGTGAGATGTGACATCACCTATTGTGAATGGTGGATCCTGTGTTATCTACTGTATATAGAGGTGTTATCAGTTATTGTACAGGAGGAGGAGGTGAGCTGTGACATCACCTATTGTGAATGGTGGATCCTGTGTTATCTACTGTATATAGAGGTGTTATCAATCATTGTACAGAAGGAGGTGAGCTGTGACATCACCTATTGTGAATGATGGATCCTGTGTTATCTACTGTATATAGAGGTGTTATCAGTTATTGTACAGGAGGAGGAGGTGAGCTGTGATATCACCTATTGTGAATGGTGGATCCTGTGTTATCTACTGTATATAGAGGTGTTATCAGTCATTGTACAGGAGGAGGTGAGCTGTGACATCACCTATTGTGAATGGTGGATCCTGTGTTATCTACTGTATATAGAGGTGTTATCAGTCTTTGTACAGGAGGAGGAGGTGAGCTGTGACATCACCTATTGTGAATGGTGGATCCTGTGTTATCTACTGTATATAGAGGAGTTATCAGTCATTGTACAGAAGGAGGTGAGCTACAATCTATGAGGAAATAGGGGAGACATGAAAGCTGGATGGTAACAATTGCTTGTATTGTATGGACCAGCCATCAATGTAATAAATCTGGTGTCCATGTAATGCTGCATGAACCAGTCACCCACCAGTATGTGTAAAAGTACAGACGCAGAGGGTTATTAATTGCATGGAGGGTGTGAGAACAGATGATATGAGAGTCCTGGTATATAAGTATGCTAAGGCGATAGGCTAGGCTGAAGAAATGCGTTTTAGGGCACGCTTAAAACTGTGGATATTGGGGATTATGGAAATGAATTGATTTGTCCTAGGTAGCGCATTCCAAAGGATTGGTGCAGCACACGAGAAGTCTTGGAGATGGGAATGGGAGGTTCGGATTATTGAGGATATTACGTGTAGGATGGTAGATTGAGATGAAGGAGGAGACGTAGGGTGCTGCTGAAGCATGGTACGGTGTGTGGGCTAGAGAGATAAGTTTATATTGAACTCTGTAGCAGATGGGCAGCCAGTGCAATGGCTGGCACAAGGTAGAGACAACGGTGTAACGGTTGGAGAGGAATATGATCATGACTGCTGCACTCAGGACGGATTGGAGAAGGGAGAGTTAGGTAAGAGGAAGACCGATGAGTAGAGAGTTGCAATAATCCAGACGAGAATGAATACGAGCAACAGTAAGAGTTGAGCACCATCCATATCTATAGCCATAAGTGATAAAGAGATCACCGATGTCTATGGGATGTTCTTTTTCAGGAGCTAACTAGAGTATCACATACACTAATGATCTCCACATCACTGGTCGGGTATCTGGTTTTTGGCTAATAAAATAATGCTATGAAATGGGAAACCGAACAAACAACAGAATGCTGATCAAGTGTATATTGAGGACAGCAGGAAAATAAGGAAATGAGCAGCAAATTCTCATAAAAATGGAGTGCTTCACTGGGTTCCTAACCAAAATCTTCCAAGTAGGATATTTCTTCAGCATAGAAATATCATTACCAAGTGAGAAGATCTATAAAACGGCCCATATTTCAGGGCATTTGTTCTGTACACTGATTTAAGCTCATTTTTGTGTATAAACCAGATGTTTTATTACAGCTATTTGCTTTTTTTTGCAATGTAATTTAGAAAATAAAAGCAAATGCTTGGTTGCTACTGGCAATATCACAGCTTCACCATTTTGTAACTTTCAGATTTTTTTATCAGAATATACCAGTATAATCTTTCAATATGTAGGAACTGACTATAGTATGTGTCCAGGAAAAAAGAAATTGTAGAAGCGTGTCACGATAAAGATAAGCCAGACACCGGCTGGAATTAATTGCTAGATTGATTCCATATATCCTAAGTTATGAAGAAGATCATATGAAGTCGGAGAAGAACTTGGAGCAACTAACGCATCAAAATGGTCATTGTGACAATCTGTGCCCTCTGTGCTGTGCTGACTACTGTCATGTTGGCCAGTAGGTTTTTTTTTTGCAGAAAAAGAAATGGAGACATGTCCTACTTTGATGAATGATGGTAAAAAATGTTTTTCTTCTCATAAGAATAATATGGCTGCAACAAGGTTTGTAAAAACTAGCACACGGACCAAACATACTAACTGTCTCACAGATCAAAAATACGGTACTAACTGACTCACAGACCAAAAATGCCAACTGACACATGGAACAAAAATACTAATTGATATACGAGCCAAAAATACTGACTCGCAGATCAAAAATACTAACACACAGACTAAAAATGCAAACTGACACACGGGCAAAAAATACTAACTGGCACATGGACCAAAAAAACTAACTGACACATGGACCAAAAAAACCAACTGACACATGGACCAAAAAAACTAACTGACACATGGACCAAAAAAACTAACTGACACATGGACCAAAAAAACTAACTGACACATGGACCAAAAAAACTAATTGACACGTGGACCAAAAAAACTAACTGACACGTGGACCAAAAAAACTAACTGACACATGGACCAAAAAAACTAACTGACACATGGACCAAAAAAACTAATTGACACGTGGACCAAAAAAACTAGCTGACACGTGGACCAAAAAAACTAACTGACACATGGACCAAAAATACTAACTGACACATGGACCAAAAATACTAACTGACACACGGACCAAAAATATTAACTGACACATGGATCAAAAATACTAACTGACACATGGACCAAAAAATATTAACTGACACACGGACAAAAAATACTAATTGACACACGATCAAAAATACTAACTGACACATGGACCAAAAATACTAACTGACACAGGGGCTAAAAATGCCAACTAACACACAGACAAAAAATACTAACTGACACACGGACCAAAAATACTAACTGACATATGGACCAAAAATGCTAACTAAAACATGGACTAAAAATGCCAACTGACACACAGACCAAAAATACTAACTGACACACGGACCAAAAATACTAACTGACACACGGACTAAAAATGCCAACTGACACACAGACAAAACATACTAACTGACACATGGACCAGAAATACTAACTGACACACGGACCAAAAATACTAACTGACACACGGACCAAAAATACTAACTGACACACTGACCAAAAATACTAACTGACACATGGACCAAAAATACTAACTGACACACGGACTAAAAATGCCAACTGACACACAGACAAAACATACTAACTGACACATGGACCAAAAAAACTTATTGACATGTGGACCAAAAATAATAACTGACATATGGACCAAAAATACTAACTGACATATGGACCAAAAATACTAACTAAAACATGGACTAAAAATGCCAACTGACACACAGACCAAAAATACTAACTGACACACAGACCAAAAATACTAACTGACACACGGACTAAAAATGCCAACTGACACACAGACAAAACATACTGACACATGGACCAAAAATACTAACTGACACACGGACCAAAAATACTAACTGACACACGGACTAAAAATGCCAACTGACACACAGACAAAACATACTAACTGACACATGGACCAAAAAAACTTATTGACACATGGACCAAAAAAACTAACTGACATGTGGACCAAAAAAACTAAGACTACTTTCACACTAGCGTTAACTGACACACTGACCAAAAATACTAACTGACACACGGACCAAAAATACTAACTGACACACGGACCAAAAATACTAACTGACACACGGACCAAAAATACTAACTGACACACTGACCAAAAATACTAACTGACACATGGACCAAAAATACTAACTGACACACAGACTAAAAATGCCAACTGACACACAGACAAAACATACTAACTGACAAATGGACCAAAAATACTAACTGACACACGGACCAAAAATACTAACTGACACACGGACCAAAAATACTAACTGACACACGGACCAAAAATACTAACTGACACACGGACCAAAAATACTAACTGTCACAATGATCAAAAATACTATCTGACACACAGTTCAAAAATACTAACTGACACACGGATCAAAAATACTAACTGACACACGAACCAAAAATACTAACTGACACACAGTTCATAAATACTAACTGACACAATGATCAAAAATACTAACTGACACACAGTTCAAAAATACTAACTGACACATGGACCAAAAATACTAACTGACACACGGACCAAAAATACTAACTGACACACTGACCAAAAATACTAACTGACACATGGACCAAAAATACTAACTGACACACAGACTAAAAATGCCAACTGACACACAGACAAAATATACTAACTGACAAATGGACCAAAAATACTAACTGACACACGGACCAAAAATACTAATTGACACACGGACCAAAAATACTAACTGACACACGGACCAAAAATACTAACTGACACACGGACCAAAAATACTAACTGACACAATGATCAAAAATACTATCTGACACACAGTTCAAAAATACTAACTGATACACGGATCAAAAATACTAACTGACACACGAACCAAAAATACTAACTGACACACAGTTCAAAAATACTAACTGACACACAGTTCAAAAATACTAACTGACACAATGATCAAAAATACTAACTGACACGCGGATCAAAAATACTAACTGACACATGGACCAAGCACCTGATAAAAGCTCACTTATCACATAAAAATTAATGTATGAAACCAGCCTTATCATGAATGAGAATATTTAGTTACAGAAGTGGTGATCTCCAAACTGTGGAAAGAAGAAACACCAAAGTTTCCGTTTCCCTAAGATGATATTCCGGCACTGAACACTTCCGCATCAGGAGGTGATCAGGATCGGTGATGTCACATAAATAGACACCTGCATCAAGGAATAGTACAGGTTCAGGGTACCTGCAAATCACTCACGCGATCTATGATTAGGAAAATTGCATGATATCTGTCAGTCGCTCACTACCTGGCAGCAGGTGCCAGTAGACATGAAATGCCCAGCCTCGCTCTTTTCCCAATGAAGAAGTGAGCGGAGCTGAAATACCCCTTCAATTTTCACACACCATAAACAGCAACAGTAGGTCCATACTGGACTGTTCCACGGTGAACTATGCGTAGCGGAAATTCTGCAACGTAAGGCTTTGTTCATATGCAGCGTTTTTACAGCTTTTTTTTATGCAAATAAGAAGCTATGTTTTACAGTACCATAAAAAGCTATAAGATTTCTCAGCATTAGTGATGAGCGAGTGTACTCGTTGCTCGGGTGGTCTCTGAGTATTTTGTGACTGCTCGGAGATTTAGTTTTCATCGCCTCAGCTGCATGATTTACAGCTGATCGACAGCTTGAATACATGTGGGGATTCCCTAGCAACCAGGCAACCCCCACATATACTCAGGCTGGCTAGCAGCTGTAAATCATGCAGCTACGTCAGCAAAAACTAAATCTCCGAGCAGTCACAAATACTCGAAGACCACCCGAGCAACGAGTATACTTGCTCATCAATACTCAGCATGTCAATTCTGCAGCATGTCAATTTTTTTTTTTGAGTTTTTGAGGCATTTTATTCACCCGTAGGAATCAATGAGAAAGTGCAAAAATGCTGTAAAAAAAAAAAAAAGAAAAAAACACAGCAAACAGGTTTAGCAGTGTTTTTGCAGCATTTTTGGCGAATAAAACCGCATTTATGAAATATGTACTGTAGGCAAATCACACAATCTGCATGGAAAAAAAAAACGGTACAACAATGCAGTGAAAACACGATGAAAATGCAGCAAAAAAAGCGCAGAACTTTTACTGCCAAGGGAGTAGGTATTGGCTGCTGAAAAATGCTGTGTGTGCACATAGCCTTATTTGTAGCTCCAAAATTCATGAGATTTGTTGCAGAGATGCTACGTATTTGTTGCGTTGTAGAGGGTGAAAATCAGCAGTGTAAATTTAATTTGGACCTCAAATTAAAGTAGAATTATAATGTCACATTTGCAGCAGAAGTAAATTTTCCACTGTGGATTTTCTTTGCAGGGTGCGGTTGAGAGTTTGTAAAATGGCAACCGCAATGCTGGGACTGTAAAATGCAGTGGATTTTTCCTGATGGAAAATCTGCGCACAAGGATGTCCTCCGATATTAAAGGGAACCTGTCACCTGAATTTGGCGGGACTGGTTTTGGGTCATATGGGCGGAGTTTTTGGATGTTTGATTCACCCTTTCCTTACCTGCTGGCTGCATGCTGGCCGCAATATTAGAGTGAAGTTCATTCTCTGTCTTCCGTAGTACACACCTGCGCAAGGCAATCTTGCCTTGCGCAGGCGTGTACTACGGAGGACAGAGAATTAATTTCAATCCAATATTGCGGCCAGCATGCAGCCAGCGGGTAAGGAAAGGGTGAATCAAACACCCAAAAACTCCACCCAAATGACCCAAAACCAGTCCCGCCAAATTCAGGTGACAGGTTCCCTTTAAGGAAAATGGACCAGAAGAGCTGCAAAGCGTTGCGACCTGTGAACTTTCCTGACATGACTTGTATACCCCGTACAATAGCTATCCTGTAGTATCTTAGAACACTGGGTTATGTCCTTCCTCTGTTATTCCTACTGTAAATATATAAATAAAAGGGCATTCCGCTTTTGAATAGTGCTCCCATGTACAGTCTTCTCTAGGGGCGAGCGCATTCATTCCTCCCTCTCAGATTGTGCCAATCACAGCTTGAGACTGTTAGACTGCTCCATCAGCTGCTGAGCTGTGATTGGCAGCATCTGGGAGGGAGGGGTCATAGCACACGCCTCCAAGGAAGACTCTGAAGAAACGCCCAGTTGATCGGCAAGCAGAGATTTCACATACTGTGCTTCAAAAAGCAAACAAATGTGAATATCTCTACAATGGAGCGACGCAGCACAAAATGGAAAAGAGCTACAGAAACAGAGAAGCTCAGGGATTTTTTACAAGGTATTTAAGTCAATTATTTTGAGCAAGCAACAGTTCCTCTTTAAATAATACAGCTCAGAAGTAGGTAAGTAATATAAAAATGATGTAGCAGCGCTGTCTGCAGGGTTCTGATGTCTGCGATATTAATAATCCCACTACTAATCTGATTTATTAAGTCTCCGTCTGGGGGAATGATAACAAATGTGACATTCATGGGCAATGCAAACTCAGCGCTTTCTAGAGATGTGAGGGATTGTTCAGGCAACCGTTCAATCTGCTTCTGACACACGTGGAGAAGTCGTCCCTAACTTGGAATCCTCCGCAGATCTTTTATTTTAATACAGTAATTGAGCATTTTCCTTTGCATTTTTTACACCATGCGCTTTATATAAATGTGTGATCCATTACCTGTCAGATTGAACTGTATGCTCCGGTACAGGTAGTGCTGCAGCTAAGTCTGTTCTTTCCATGATCTGGGACCACGGAACCTATAAATATGGCTCCATACAACGAAGGCTGGCAGCTCACTGCTGTCTGTACATTTAGATTAGCCAAGAAAATAATTAAGAATATTCCTTGACTTCATGTTATTTCACCAGAGCTAAATAACAATCCCTGCAAATAAGACAGAACTTTTGTCACTCAAAGTTATTTTAATCCAATGATTCCTTTACATTGCTTTCACCTGAAACTAGGGTTCCCTCTTGTGGGCAACCTAGGAATTTCCGCACAGTCTTTTGTGTTTTATGCAATGCTGGAGTTAAAGGGAACCCGTCACCAGGTATTTGCCCTATAAAGTATGGCCACCACCATTAGGGCCTTTTTTTTACAGTATATTGGAATGCTGTCCCAATCCAATCTGCGGATCCCAAAAAGACCTTTTATTAAACTCACAGATGGGGAGGTCCGATGGGTGTTTTTGGCCTTGATCCGACACATCCTCTCTTTTTGCAATTGCCGTCCTCCCCAGCTTCATGTGGATGATGTGTCCTACGTCATCCACACTGTGCCCTCTATCGAGCTTCTGCACAGACGCACTTCTCTCTACCCTGCCAATGGTAGAGCACAGTACTGTTTAAACCTGGACCCTATTCAGATGAATGGGGGGACCAAGCATCCGTTGTTTGCAACGGTGTCATCTGCATGACAGTGCGGCAAACATGGGCTCTGATCAGAGGTATCAGAGAGCTGCGGTTCAAAAGCTGTCAAATGACAGCGTGAGCCAGCAGCTGTGACCGGCGGTAGAAAGGTTACAGCTGGTCAAAGATGTTGGATGATGAGAGAGTCCTGCTCCCATCAGCCTGCACCTGCTGTCACTGATAACAGCAAGAGCAGACACCACTGATGAGAGTATTCATCAGCCAGCGCCTGTGCTATAAATATATTTTTTTGAAAAATTACATGAGATCTTTTTCATTTTTGATAACCAGCGCAGGAAAAACTGATAGCTGCGGGCTGCAACCCTCAGCTGTCAGCTTTGTCATTGCTGTTTATCAAGAATAGAGGGGTCCCGCGTCATTTTAAAACAAAAATTATTTCGATAAATGCTATCATTATCAGCGATAGCAGGCGTAGGCTGAAGGGAGTAGTACTCTCTCATAAGCTGACACCTGTGGCTGGAGGTAACTTTTTTACCGCTGGTCACAGCTGCTGGCTCATGCTGTCACCTGACAGTGTGGGAATTGCAGCTTTCTGACTCGCGGTAATGATCTTACCACCGATTAGATCACCGGTGTTTCTGGAGCTGCTTCTCTTGTAGGATGTTAGATCCTATTCTTTATTCATCTGTGTGCTGTTAGGCAAAGTTGTCAGTGATTCCCCTCCATGGGTGAAAAGCCCCCACACATGAATGATCTCAGGACGGTTTACTGTTGACTCGGGACTCATGGCATCTCTCACTATTTCTTCTCTGGACAATCATTCTCCAAGATATCCGAAACAGTCCAAGGGGATTTATCAGTGAAAATAACTTTGCGATAAGCACAGGAATTGGACTGTAGAGGATGGGGGTACAGTTATTTCTCTGACGAATAAACATGTGAATAAAAGATATAAAAATACAAAAGCGGCAAACTTTGTGAAAAAGAAAATTTGTGTCAGTTTCGAAACTTTTGGCCGCAACTGTACTTTAAAAAAGAATGTTACTTATTTTACTTGCACGTGATACATTCGGTATTGTAATCAGACAAGTTCAAGCAAGAAAGATGCACGCCCCCGAAAAACTATATATGAAAGACACATTGAATTGATTTGTCCGGAGCAAAGACTTATGAATGGGGTTTTCAGGGAGTTTGCAAAACTTGGCCAAAAGTAGGGAATGCTGAAAAAAAAAAGAAATAACCTGTTGAAATTCTCACCACACCTGTGTTCCTGCGGTGATGATGTTCCGACTATCATTCATATGACCACTGCAGCCAATCATTAGCATCAGCAGTCATTTAGCATACATGCAAACATTACCAATGCAAACAGTCAAGTGAATAATGTACAGTTGCTTCAGGACTGGCAGGGACAAGTGGACTCAATTAGTTAATAATGACTATATATTTTTTTACTTTTTACCATTCCCAAGTTTTGGAAAAAAATCTGAAAAAAAAAAATACTTTAAGGCTCCTTTCACACTAGCGTTGGAATCTCCCCGTCGCAATGCGTCGGGGAGAGATTCCGACGCTAGCGTTTGCTGCATTGCACAATGGGTGCAGCGGATGCATTTTTCCGGCGCATCCGCTGCCCCATTGTAAGGTGCGGGGAGGTGGGGGCGGAGTTCCGGCCGCGCATGCGCGGTCGGAAAAAGCGGTCCGTCAGGAGAAAAAAACGTTACATGTAGCGTTTTTTTCTCCCGACGGTCCGCAAAAGCACGACGCATCCGTTGCTCGACGGATGCGACGTGTGGCAATCCGTCGCAAATGCGTCGTCAATGCAAGTCTATGGGGAAAAAACGCATCCTGCAAGCACTTTTGCAGGATGCGTTTTTTCTGCAAAACGACGCATTGTGACGGATTGCAGAAAACGCTAGTGTGAAAGTAGCCTAAAATGCTTTAAAAGTTTGTTATCCTAAACCTAAAGAGTGCAATCTGTTGTTTGCTGAAAGATACATTAGTTTCCCTGTTTTTTTTTAGCTTTTGTGATACCAGCGGGACCATAGCCGTGTCTCCTTGACTTGTGAAAGAAGAGAGAAACCTTCTTCTTGTTGTGTGCGGGGGGAAAAGCCGACTATCATCAGTGTAAAGTTACATTATTATCAGCCGCACAAAAGCCATAGAAATGGACACAAGAGAACAGATTTCTGTACATTGTCAATGTCTTGAGTTTTATAAAAGGTTGAAAATAAATGAATTACTGTGGGTATGGGCACAATTGTGTATTTTTTTGGGTGGTCATGGGGGAAGAATGCTGTAAAAATGGGTGAAGATGATTAATCATGTAACAACTCTATGTGCATAAAGGTTCTTCAGTTTTTTATAGTATCTTATGATTGAACTTGAATTTGTAAAGATTTGTACACAAGCTTAAAACAGCCCTCTACGTTATAACCTGATACTTACTATCCTCCTCCTGCAGACCAGCTTCCATTTACTTCAGTAGGAACTGAGCTGCAGTACTGAGATTGACCACTATGAAGTGTACGGATTTGTGCTTTCTCAGCTCTATACACTGGGTACATCTTGTCCCAGCTGGAGTTGCGAACTGCTGCAAGCGCGCGTCGGGGTGTTGGATATATGCTAAGGAACCCTCGTACAACCACTGGGTGGAATATAGGATTCCTGGGCAGCTGGGTACCACAGAAAATCTGGTCTTCATGAAAGATTTTTTTGGCCTGGATTTTGAACATGTGGCAGGAAGTTTATAGTGGGGCCCGCCACTCTCCTGAGATGAGATTTTGCTTGCTGGTTTGGCTTGGCTTCCTATTAGAATTTATGTGTTACACATCTGTTCCTTGTATCCTGGGTTCCACTTCCTTCCCCTGGGTCCGCTGCCCTTTGCTGTGCTCCACGTTGGGTTTTGCATGTTGCCTGGTGTGGATCAATTACATCATATCCCTAGATCTATTTAAGGCTCATTTAGGCACACACGTGTGTCTTGGGGTTGAGACTCCTTTTGTGCATGCTGCTTTATCGTGCTTCCATCCCTGCTGGGTTCCACTTCATCTGTCCTTCAACTCCACAGATTCCTGGGTGTGCAAGTCCTCGTCGCTCACGTGCCTTCCAGCTCGTGGTCCGTGTGCCCAACCAGACCTGAAGCTTAGAGGATCCACCTCACGAGGTGAGCCTAACACTATGAAAAGAGCTAGTTGCAGCTCCTATTATACTTGATGGAAAGAGGATAAGGCGGGAAGAGCACCTCTTAATATACTGTGTGTACAGGGGAGGAGGAAGGAGAAGTAAGGAACAGAGAGAGGAAACAAAAAAGAGGGAGACACAAAAAGATGCTGCTGCAGTTTTAGTTATCTTATCCCAGTGCAGGATACACAGCTACACTGCTCAGTATTGCTATATAATGTCCTCCATGCTGCTGCTGCTTATTGTCTTTGTGCTATGGAAATAAGAACAGGAATCTATATGTGTGCTGTGTTGTGTATATGAGACATTATAGCAGCTGGTATTCACCCACTAGTTCAAATAAATTTGCAAGTGGATGGAGCCTTCAGAGAGATAAACTAGTGAAAATGCACCATGCAAAACATAGAAGAGCCAGAAATAGGGATATTCCTCATCTACACATACAGGGCAGCTTATTCTGAAAAGTTTTATGAAAGTGCCGGTACACTTGGCTCTTATCTACGCTTGGTTTCATTTTTCAGAGAGATGAAACCAAAGTGTCAAAGATTACGATATATCTCATTAAGTGTAATATGATTGTTTAGGTTCCCATTTATTTTCTTAAAGGGAATCTGCCACTTAATATGAAAGTAACATATTCTAGCGATGTGTCACTAACTTGCCCATTTGTCCATTAAAGGGGTTTTTCAATCTTGGACAACCCTTTCTGAATCCTTATGTTTCCACCCAGTAAAATAATAACACTTATACTCACTTCCGTTGCTGATGCTGCTCCAGCGGTGTCATCGCTGGCTCTCTGGGATTGCTTTACATTGTTATGTCACGCGATCACTGAGGCCAATCAATGCCGGCTTCACTCTCCTCTCCTTTGGACAAATAACGACATCTGGAGGAAGTTAGATAGCAGACACAGCTCTCACTTCCTCCGAATATTAAGAGTGAAGAAAGCATTGAATTGCCACAGGGACAGACTGAGTTAACAATTACACCGCTGGAACAGCACTAGCACCGGAGATGAGTATAAGTGTTTTTATATTACTGGGGGGGGGAATATTGGGATTCAGAAGGGGTTGTCCTAGTAGTGGACAACCCTTTATTTGTATTTATTTTTTAAAAATACACATGTAAGCGAAGGGAGCTGCAAAATATATAAAAAATAAATAAAATGCTAAAAAAAAATAATACAAAATATTTAATAACTATTTTAATTTATATTTGACATGCAGTAGTCATTGTACTGGACCACAATGTACAAGAAGCAGAATACAATATCTGCACATTATTAATAAATGTATGTACATAGGAAGCTCCGTTGACACGCATCTAAGAACGGATCAGAGGCCTGGAAGCAGAATAAAGACTCCCTGTGCTGAGCTCAGCGAAATAATTGGGGAATATAAAGCGGCCAGGAGGCCCCCACTGTGGAAAGCGGTTCTACAAGGTTCACATGGCCTATTCATCCGTGGGATTTGTTTTTCCAGAAAGCACAGTTGTCCTCCTCCCGGCCCCATCCCATCAATGTATAGCTGTATGTACAGCAATGTGGAGCGCAACAAACGGATAAAAATGTCAGAAAACACAGTCACATCCTATGATGACTAAAGCTCCTCAACATGTGGCTCCTCGGCTGTGGCGAGGCTTCAGATCCCAGCATGTCATGATAGCACAGGGCCGTCACCGCATGCTGGGAGTTGCACGTTCACCACAGCTGGAGAGCCACAGGTTGTAGATGGCGTCATAAATTATGCAACGCTTTCATTTTATTTCTTATCCGACAGTATCTCTTGTTCTAACATGAAGCGCAAGTCGCCGGCTAAGTTATAAAAACATCTTCTAGCTGTACAGTATTATCCCCATCGGATGGGCGCATTTATTAGACGATGCCAAAAAAACGGCAAAAACTGTGCTCCAAAAACTTGCAATTGTTGCACCATTTTCAAATTTTTCACTTTTTGCACAATGCTCGCCAAAAGTTGAAAAATGGCCTTCATGTGCCGTTCACTGATGTCTACTTTAAAGGGACTTTGTCACCTGAATTTGGCGGGCTATGTAAATGCCCTCTGTCCGGTCCCATGGGCGGTGTTTTCTCTCCTTTCATTCACACCTTCCTTTCCCGCTGGCCACAATATTATCTTGAATTTGATTCTGTTTCCTCCGTAGTTCACGTGTGGGCAGTGCAATCTTGCCTTGCGCACGCGCAGTATGCTTTGCCCAACTGCGGGCAAAGCCCAAAAGCATTAGTGTGCATGCGCTGCCGCACTATGTCCCGGAACACAGCTAAATACTTCCGGGACATAGTGCGGCGGCGCATGCGCACTAATGCTTTTCGGCTTTGCCCGCAATTGGGCAAAGCATACTGTGCGTGCGCAAGGCAAGATTGCTTTGCGCACGCGTGAACTACAGAGGAAACAGACTCAAATTCAAGATAATATCGAAGCCAGTGGGAAAAGAAGGGGTGAATGAAAGGAGAGAAAACATCGGCCCGGACAGAGGGCATTTACACAGCCAACCAAATTCAGGTGACAGAGTCCCTTTAAGGCAAGATATTATAAGCCTTAAGTAAGAAAATGTTCAAAATGTTGGTGCATGAGCAATTTATCAACCCATTGAAGTAAGGTGTTTAAAAATGTATTAAGATCTAAGGAGTAACTTTCTCCTTATGACATGCCAGTGTAAGAAACACAGAATATTTGTGGTCCATATCTGCACTGCCAGCATGTTTTTTATGCTTTTTTTGGTGATTTTCACCCATGGATCTGCAGTAGCCATACAATCCTGGATCAAGATTCCTGATAATTACGAGTATCAATCAGATAAAATCCCATTTTTGCGCTATTCTTTTTCCCTCAGACTTTTTGTGTATACATGTGTAAGGAGACTTGTAGGCCATGCAATGATTTCTTGGAAAATTAAATATGAAAATGCCTCTTTAGAGAGGAAGAGGACTAGAACTTTAGCACCACCTATTGGAAGTAGCAATCCTAAAAGTCAATGTTGACCCTTGCCGCAAGGCTTAAGATAAAAGCCTAACCGGAATCTGAATTTGCAGACAAATGTTTCAGGGTGTTGCTCCTCCTCAGTGCAAAGCAAGAGATCTGATTTGGCTAGGTGAGAGGCCTCTGACTGTGGTCTAAGGGGTGACATTTCTCCTTGTGTATTAAGAAGCTCAACTCTTAATGAATTTGACGCTTTTCTGGACTGCCCCTGCACCACAAAATGAAAGTTAACTACAAACCGGCAGAGATTTCAACTACAGTGTATACAGTATACGGTTTATCCTGTGGTGGCTGGCCATGCTCCTTTTTTGCTAAGCCCCACATAATTTTTATAAAAGCAATAGGGCCAGCGCAAAAAGTTGGCAAATACTCCCACTTTTTTAGACCAAAAGAAGGACAACATTTACAGGGAGTTTGTTTGTTCTCCCCATATTTGTGTGAGTTTCCTCCGGGTTCTCCAGTTTCCTTCCACACTCTAAAGACGTACTGATAGGGAATGTAGATTGTGAGCCCCATCGGGGACAGCGATGATAAAGTATGTAAAGCGCTGCAAAATATCATGGCGCTATTATAAGCATTACATAATAATAAGGCGCACAGTTCAGGCCATGTGCTCAGCCATGTCGACAGACAGAATTGTCAATCTTCTGGAGCGCACTGTCATTCTGGCGAACAAGAAGGCTGGAAGACAAGTGGAGCGGTGCGCTCCTGCTGACACAACATGAGACAATCCTCCTTATATATTTTGTGCCACTTTTCTCCAAATTTCTCCAATTTAATAATCTGCCTAATTGATGGTCAGGATTTATTTACACCTTGTGGTTATGTCATTTCATTACTTACCTTTTTTTTTGTCTGATTTTCTGACATCGCTGAAAATAGTTTTCTTTTTGGAAAACATGCCAAAAACCAAGAGATAGTTGCAACATCTTGAAACAACTCGTTCATAGGATTTTTTTGGAGCATGTATTTTTTTTTTAAGGGACCATAATGGAAACATTACAAATGGCTGGAACTTTGCTGATACAATTTATGATTGTCCAGTAGGTTGTATCGATGAATACAACCGACATATGGATGGTGATGATGATACAACCTGGCTTCAGAGACGGAAAAAATATTGGAAAAAATATTTTCATATTTTGGGTCTAAAAAAATGAATTCCTGAGAAATCCCAAATTCCTCTCTACCAAAATTAGGGATTTTTGTGTACTCACCGTAAAATCCTTTTCTCTGAGCCATTCATTGGGGGACACAGACCATGGGGACAAAGGAACCCAGGTCCCCTATAGGCCAGCCAGCAGTAGAAAACTCATTTCTGGACCTTTCGCACCATTCCGGACTGGCCCATTTCTTCCTCCACATCAAGGCCATGTCCTTACCGGTTGGATAAAGACAGAGCGAGACAGATTTTCTATCTGGTGGTCCGTAGGATTTTAATCGATGGGGACCTGGGATCCTTTGTCCCCATGGTCTGTGTCCCCCCAATGAATGGCTCAGAGAAAAGGATTTTACGGTGAGTACACAAAAATCCCTAGTATAGAAATGTGTAAGAAATGCCGTCTGTTCTGCGCAATGGTAACCTTACCAATCTGATCCCTTCAGAAATAATGATCAAGGCTGCGAACAAATACAAAGAAATTGTCGATGCAACGAGTAGTGACAAGAGGCGGATTAGCTAGTTTTTTTTAGACTTGTCTCTTTACTGAGGGGCTATTTATATATGACCCCTTGGCAGCTCTTTCTGCCACGCAACAGTAGTTTGATGGCTTTTCTCCATAATGAAGGCACATATTCTCTAGCGGAGGTCCATTGCGGAAGACTGATGTTAGTTGTATGATATCATGCAGATAATGCATCTTTGTTAGCAACGTTTTCTTCTACACCATGTCACATATGATCAATTAGAAACACATGACTCCAATTTCACATAGTTAGGGAATAAAAGGATAAAGTGTAGACCACCCAATCTGCCATCTATATATTGTACCCTACGGACAGTCTGCAAAAAAATGGAAACACATATTTGCATCTAATGGATGGCACTGCAAGCAAATAAAGTGATTAATGTGGCACCGGCTCAGCTTGATGACACCTCTCTGAATTATCTTCTATATAGAGAGACGTAATGTGAACTGTGAATGTAATTTAGACTGGAAAGTGCTGAATCCGGCAGAGATAACCTGCATATCTAGTTTCATGTTGTAATGACAAAATATATAGAAAGACAACGTGTTGTTTTTTTTCATTTACGTGCGCCTTTCCCATTTACTAAGCAGAATAAAAGGCTGCACTAAGAGCAAACGCTACCATTGATGCTGAGATGAGCGCCTTGCTAATGGACTGGAGCGGATGCAACTTATTCATTTTTTTTTTTAACCATTCATGTTTATTGGATTTCCATAAAAAAAAAAATACAGAAGTGGAATAATTATACATATACAGCACAAATCATATAAGAGCAGGAAAGGGTATGGCCGGTTACAACAGCCGGTTACCATTGATGCCAAGATGAGCACCTTGCCAATAGACTGGAGGCAGGGCCGGCTCCAGGTTTTTGAAGGCCCTGGGCGAAAGAGTCTCAGTGGGCCCCCCCCTTTAACACATACCACGATTCATGATCGCATATAACACAGCCATGTAGTATATAACACAGCCCATGCCGTATGTAACACAGCCACGTAGCATATAACACAGCCATGTAGTATATAACAGACCACGTAGCATATAACACAGCCACATAGTATATAGCACAGCCCATGTAGCATATAGCACAGCCCACATAGCATATAACAGCCCATATAGTATATAGCACAGCCACATATTATGTAACACAGCCCATGTAGTATATAACACGGCCCACGTAGTATATAGAACAGCCATGTTTTATATAGCACAGCCCTCATAGCACATAACAGCCCATGTAGTATATAACACGGCCCATGTATATATAGAACAGCCATGTAGTATATAGCACAGCCCACATAGCATATAACAGCCCATACAGTATATAGTACAGCCACATAGTATATAACACGGCCCACGTAGAATATAGAACAGCCATGTAGTATATAGCACAGCCCACGTAGCATATAACAGCCCATATAGTATATAGCACAGCCATGTAGTATATAGCACAGACATGTAGTATACAGCACAGCCCCCCTCCCCCCAAAGAATGGCCCCATAGTCCAGTACTCACTGTTACAGTTACAAAAAAAAAAAACACTCCTCACCTCTCAACGTGCCCACATTGCTCCCTGCTTCGGTCTTGGTGGCTGCCGCTGCACTGCCTGACGCACAACGAGTGAGCGATGACGTCATCGCGCACCCGCAGTGGCAGTGTCAGAGGCAGAGTGGGTAATGATGGGAGAGGGAGCGTCAGGTGATGCTCTCCTCCATCATTTGCTTTGAACTTTACCGGCAGACGCCGGTATAGTTCAATGCGGCGGCGGGGGAGTTGGCGCTGGCGACAGGCGGGCCCCCCTGCCTCACAGAGGCCCCATAGCAGCTGCGTGATGTGCCGCTAGCTGAGGGCCCCTGGTGGAACGGGGACCCTAGGCAGCTGCCTGCCCCTAACGCCGGCCCTGAATAGGCCTCCCTGTCTCGCCAGGGCCCCGGCACTTGCCCGAGTACGCCGGGTGCTGACGCCGGCACTGACTAGAGGGGATGCAATTTATAAATTATTTTTTTTAGCCATTCATATTTACTGGCTTTATATTAAAAAATAAAATACAGAAGAGGAATAATTATACATATACTGCACAAATCATATAAAAGCAGGAAAGGGTATGGCCGGTTAAAACAGCCGGTTACTATTGATGTCAAGATGAGCACCCTGCTATTAGACTGGAGGGGATGCAACTTACTAATTATTTTTTTTAACCATCCATATTTATTGGCTTTAGATACAAAAAAATACAACACTGAAGAATGATTATATATACAGTATACAGCACAAAGCGTATAAGAGCAGGAAAGGGTATAGCCGGTTACCAAGATGAGCACCTTGCAAATAGACTGGAGCGGATGCAACTGATTAATTATTTTTTTTAACTATTCATATTTATTGGCTTTACATACACAAAAAATAAAATACTAAAGAGGAATGATTATATATATACAGCACAAAGCATATAAGAGCAGGAAAGGGTATGGCCTGTTACAACAGCCGGTTATCATTGATGCCAAGATGAGCACCCTGCTATTAGACTGGAGGGGATGCAACTTATTAATTATTTTTTTACCCATTCATATTTATTGGCTTTACATTAAAATATAAAATACAGAAGATGAATAATTATAGATATACAGCACAAATCATGTAAGAGCAGGAAAGAGTATGGCCGGTTACAACAGCTGGTTGCCATTGATGCCAAGACGAGCACCTTGCTAATAGACTGGAAGACTGGAGGGGATGCAACTCATTAATTATTTTTTTAACCACTCATATTTATTGGCATTACATAAAAAAATACAGAAGATGAATAATTATACATATACAGCGCAAATCATATAAGAGCAGGAAAAGGTATGGCCGGTTACAACAGTCAGGATTTACTCTCCAATATGGAGATTTCTTTCCAAGTTAGAAAAGAAGGAGAAAAAAATAAAACAGGGAAGGATAGTAATGAAATGTAGAAAGACAGGGCATAGCGCTAGTATAAATGAATCCTGATCGCTAGCAGCCAGTGCCATAGCTCTCCCGGGAACCCTCCAAACGAGATTCCTGGATCAATAGGAATGCAGACTGAATAATATAACGGACACCCTTGGCGCAGCAGATGAAAACATGGTTATTTCTACAGACACATCCAGATTTTAATCAGTTCAAAAGTAGGATGTGTTTTCTTGTGAATAAAAATGTATACCACGCGTTTCGCACCTAATAAAATCCTGACAATAGCTTGTTGGTCTTCAGGGGTTTGGTGGTGCCATTTCTACTTTGTCATCGGGTAATAAGTAAACTTGGAGTCTTACTGATGCTCTTCGCTTGTTGATATTTATTCTGAGAAATCATATTTATCAAGTTCTGTGATTTATATCTATTTGAGCTTTTTACCCAATTATTATCGCCTGTGTTGGACCAGTAATAGCTAAGGTTTATTACATTTACTCGAGGTAAGGGATAAAATATTTGGCCAGTCAGATTATATGTTTTGCCATTCAGACCCTATCATTAATTTTTATATATATAGGAGTGTGTTGTCACTGCACATATATTTAACAAAACATTATCATTATTAAGCCATTAAAGGGAACCTGTCACGTTGTACGTCCAGTCCGACCTGTGGACAGCACAGTATAGAGGAGGGGAAGTTGAGCAGAATGATGTATAGGTTCATAGAAACATATCATAATCCTCTATAAAGTCAAATGTACCTTCATTCCACAGCATATAGAACCTACAGAATACAAATAGAAGCCATAGGATCCAAAATCTCGAGCAGATACCAAATTTTATTGAAATACACAATTACATCAATAAAAGTGGTGAACCTAGCAAGGTCACCACAACATGTACAGGAAAGCAGTAATGGACTCAAGACAAAAGCACAAGATAAACTGTGCACCCTGAAAACAATACGCTATGTATATGAAGTCTATATACTGTATCTAATGTGCCTATAGATAGAGCACAGAATGTTATATAGTGTAAATCATTAAGTAAATAGCCTATGGATGAAATAACTGGATATCAAAAATATATTATATGGATAAATCAGCCATCTAGACATAGGAATATTTGCATATAGAGGGAGGAATAAATTTATGACTGTAATGGTCTCCAAAAACCTATGTATATAACCTCAAAGCCATCAGTGTGACACAGATGATAACCAAGTAAAATACTTGTAACTAAGAACAAGAATGAATTCTCACCGCCACACAATAAGAGAAAAAAGAATGGATCTACCTGTGGCAATACATTTTTGTCTCCCAAATCATAACAATATGGACATGAAATTACTTGTGTTAAAAGGTAGCTTCAAATCTCAGAGAGACAGAAGAGTCTGGGAATATAAACTGATGATGACCTTTGACACTCTCACTGCAGGAATGAATGTGTCGCATGGATTTATGTCTTTTTACATCAACTAAGGAACTTGCCCCTCAGACTATGAGGGGTCATCACAACAGAACCAGACCCCAATAAAACAATCCTTATCTAAGAACTGGCCCAATATTTATGAACATAACTGTTTATCACTCATGGTAATTCTGCTTCATGTCACCTGTCTTATCCATGGTTTTTCCCTTTTTTTCTGTGTTATGTTGTGCATAAATATGTGATTCTTCAGAATTTGTTTTAGTTTTTTGCCTGATGAAGAGACCTGTGTAGTCTCGAAAGCTTGCAATTTGTTACCATCTTTTCAGTTAGCCATTAAAAGGTATCAACCACTGAAAGCTCTCAATTCTAAATATTTTACTTGTAACTAATAAATTAATGGTTACCTGTGGCCATGGTTTGAGGGAAGGAGTGCTGCACACCTCGACGCGCGTTTCACTGCCTACATGCGGTTTCGGCAGGAGGAAAAGAGCTTGTGTTTTACTGTGTTTTATAGCATGGTTGATTGTAAATTGCCTACTGTGTGTGGTGGTGTGTTACCACGTTTCTGCGTCATCGAGGGGACAGCGCTCACTATGGGCGGTACGTGACCCGTCCATTTACGCTATTTGAGCACTGCTCCACAATAATGAGACAGTGCATGCGTGGCGAAAGCTCCCAGACAACACTGTACAATGGTGATTATATTAATTGATACTATGATAAATATATAAGGAGTGTAGCGTTACAGCCATACATTAATTGCAGCATATATGTAATCTAACTAAAGCGCCATCTACATGCTTCAAATATACACAGACGAATATGCGCTCAATGAATAATCACAATGTAATGGCAGTAAACGCCCAATTCAAAGACATGCTATATTATAGATAGAGGAATGCACAACAATAGTGTACTAAGTTGTTACAAATAAAGAACACATAGGCTACAAGCTTTAGAAGTGTCCCAAATATGGGACAAATGTAAACATAGATAGGAATAAAGTGACAAATGCAATTAAATAGATGCCACAATTACAACTAAAGGATTATAATTATTATTATTATTATTCATTTTTATAGCGCCATTTATTTCATGGCGCTTTACATGTGAAAAATGGGGCATACATAGACAAGTACAATCAACATGAGCAATACAATGCACACACAAGAACAGAAGGAGTGAGGACCCTGCCCGCTAGGGCTCACAGTCTACAGGGGATGGGTGAGGATACACTAGGAGAGGGTAAAGCTGGTCATGCAGCGGTTCAGTAGCCTGAGGATCACTGCAGGTTGTAGGCTTGTCGGAAGAGGTCGGTCTTTAGGTTCCTTTTGAAAGTTTCCGTGGTAGGCAAAAGTCTGATGTGTTGTGGTAGAGGGTTCCAGAATATGGAGGAAGCATGGGAGAAGTCTTGTATGCAGTTGTGGGAAGAAGAGAAAAGAGGGGAGTAGAAAAGGAGATCTTGAGAGGATTGAAGGTTGCTTATAGGTAAGTAACGGGCGACTCTGTCACAGATGTATGGAGGAGACAGGTTGTGGATGGTTTTGTATGTCATAGTTAGGGTTTTGAACTGGAGCCTCTGGACAATAGGAAGCCAGTGAAGGGCTTGGCAGAGAGGAGAGGCTGGGGAATGGCGGGGAGACAGGTTGATTCGTCGGGCAGCAGAGTTTAGGATAGATTGGAGTGGTGCAAGATTGATAGAGGGGAGGCCATAGAGCGGGAGGTTGCAATAGTCAAGGCGGGAGATGATGAGGGCGTGCACAAGCGTTTTTGCGGTTTCTTGGTCAAGGAATATACGGATCCAGGAAATGTTTTTGAGTTGGAGTCAGCAGGAGGAGGCAAGGGCTTAGAAATGTGGCTTGAAAGAGAGGGCAGAGTGAGGATCACTCCGAGGCATTGAGCATGTAGGACTGGGGAAAGTGAGCAGCCATTGACATTGATGGATAGGTCTGGTGGAGGGGTAGAGTGAGATGGGGGAAAGATGATAAATTCTGTTCAGTTTTAGAAAGCGAGTAGAACAGAAAGATTAAATAGTGGACAGACATTGTGGGATTTTGATCAGTAAAAAGGTGATGTCAGGTCCAGAGAGGTAGATCTGCATGTCATCGGTGGAGAGATGATACTGCAGACCGTGGGATTGTATGAGCTGTCCCAGGCCAAAGGTGTAGATGGAGAAGAGCAGGGGTCCTAGAACTGAGCTTTGGGGAACACCGACAGACAGGGGGCGAGGTGAGGAGGTGGTGTGATAGAGGGAGACACTGAATGTCTGGTCTGTTAGATATGATGAGATTCAGGACAGGGCCAAATCTGTGATGCCAAGAGATGACTGAATCTGTAGCAAGAGAGAATGGTCCACAGTGTCAAAGGCAGAAGACAGGTCCAGGAGGAGGAGGACAGAGTAGTGTCGCTTGCTTATGGCGGTTAGCAGGTCATTGGTCACTTTAGTTAGGGTAGTTTCAGTTGAGTGATGCTGTTGGAAGCCAGATTGTAACCAGTCAAAGAGGGAGCAGGAGGAGAGGTGGGAGGACAGTTCAAAATGTACATGCTTTTCCAGTAGTTTTGAGGCATAAGGGAGAAGTGATATCGGGCGATAGCTAGACACAGAGGATGGGTCAAGAGAGGGCATTTTGAGGATGGGTGTGATTGAGGCATGTTTGAGGGATGAGGGGAAGACACCAGTTGCAAGTAAAAGGTTGAAGAGATGTGTTAGGGTTGGGGGATGAAGACTGTGGCGAGGTTAGGGATGAGGTGGGACGGGAGCGGGTCAAGCGTGCAAGTGGTGAGATGAGATCTTGACAGCAGGGTGGAGAGTTGAGATTCTGTCATGGCAGAGAAGCTAGGGCTGAGCAGATAAGAGGAGGGGCATTGGGGGCTGCTGGCCAAAGCTTTCTCTGATTGTATCGATCTTCTTAAAGAAAGAGGCAAAGTCTTCAGCAGAGATGAGAGGAGAAGGGGGAGGTTCTGGGGGACGGATGAGGGACTGCTTGTATGCAATAAAGTGCTCGGCAGAAGGGGATCTCTTCCATCTCCGCTCAGCAACCCTGGAAGCCCATCTCAGTTCTTTGGTCAGACTGGTCTGCCAGGGCTGCCTGTTGATTGTACGAGATTTGCTGTGCGTAAAGGGGGTGACCGAATCAAGTGCTGCTGTTATTGTTGTGTTGTATAAAGTGGCAGCAGCATCTTTGTCATGTAAGGAAGCTATGTCTGTAAGAGGGAGAAGGGACTCAGAGAGTGATTGTAAATTGAGGAGTTTGAGATTTCTGCGAGAGTGGAGGAGTTTGTGGAGTGGGGGTTGCACACTAGGAGAGGAGAGGGAAGAAAATGTCAGTAGGTTGTGGTCAGATAGGAGGAGGGGTGAGTTAGTGAGATTAGAAAGGGAACAGAGGCGGGTGAAGATAAGGTCCAGTGTGTGACCATCTTTGTGAGTGGCCGCAGAGAACCACTGAATTTGGCCAAAGGAGGCAGTCAGTGATAAAAGTTTAGAGGCAGCTGATGTGGAAGTGTCAATGGGGATATTGAAGTCACCCATGATGATAGTGGGAATGTCAGCAGAAAGGTAATGAAGTAGCCAGGTGGTGAAGTGGTTGAGAAAGGTGGAGATGGCTAGCCCAGGCGGGTGGTAGATGACAGCAAGCTGGAGGTTGGAGGGGGAGTAGATGCAGACAGAGTGCATCTCAAATTAAGGAAGAGTAGCAGAGGGTGGTAGGGGAATTAGGGCAAAAGAGCAGGTATCAGACAGTAGCAAGCCAACTCCTCCACCACGTTTGTTGCTGGGGCGAGGGGTTTGAGAGAGATGGAATCTGCCATAAAAAAGTGCAGCTGGAGAGGCTGAGTCAGAGGGAATGAGCCAGGATTCAGTGATGCCAAGCAAGGAGAGTTTGCTGGTGATAAAGAGGTCATGGATATACGATAGGTCATGTGTGTCTGGAGAAAAAGGATTGTATGTGGAGGAACAGTTCTGAGGAGAAGGTTAGATGGCTGGGGAATATGGAGGGATAAATGAGTAGTTCTTTACTAGGTGGAAGGATTGCAGGAGATTGTAAGAAGTAAAGTAGTATGGGAGTGAAAGTGAAAAGAAGCAGAAGCATTGAAGTGGTTTTCTGTTCCATTACCCTTCTGTCAATTACAGTCCAATCCAAGTCTAATTCAAAGTATTGTAATTAGAAATCTGTAATTTGAAAGATACATGGACCAGACTAAAGTCAGGATCAGACTCCTGGGTCTGAATATATCCCCAGCTAAGGGCAATCAGGTGTGAATGAGTAGGTGGGTAAGTATGGCGAGACCAGATGTTTGGAGTTAAGCAAAGGTCATAAAGAGAGGGAGGGGTTGGAGTTACCAAAGATATGCCAGAATCACATAATAAGAGAAATGAAACAGGTCATGAAAACAAGATGATAGGTAAGAAAGCATACCAGAAAAAGATTGTATGCACTGCACATAGACACTCAGATGCCAGGGAAAGCTGAGTAGATATAAAACATACCAGAAAAAGATTATATGCGCTGCACATAGACACTCAGATGCCAGGGAAAGCTGAGTAGATATAAAGCATACCTGTGGAAAGAGGAAACAAATTGATCAGATTATACAGATGGTGATAATAATACAGCAGTAATATCCATCACAGTGACCCTAAAAAATAATGAGAGAGAGAGAAAAGCAAAAAAGTATACAAAAAAGAAGCAAGAAAGTTATTAGTAGCCATTAAAGCAGGGGTGAGGAATCTTTTTTCAGCCAAGGGCCATTTGGATACTTATACCATCCTTCGGGGGCCATACAAATTCCGCCCACAAAGTACATCCTGACTGTGGCACTTGTGTCAGGACGTAATCTATCATTGCATGCCCTTCAGTGTTCAGTAGTGAACACTGCATGCGTGTGCTAACAGAGCAAGAAGAAATTAATGAGCTGGTTGTGATCAAAATACAGCTCCCTGCCCAATAATGCGGTCCCTGAGAATCTGCTCGGGGACCTGATAAAAGGTCATTGAGGGCCGCAAATGGCCCTGGGGCCTAAGGTTCCCCATCCCACCATTAAAGGAAACCTTTCACGTTGTACATCCAGTCCGATCTGTGGACAGCAAGGTATAGAGGAGGAGAAGATGAGCGGAATGATGTATAGGTTTGTTGGAAAAGGTTCAGTAAATCTTGTATTTTACTCATTTAAATCCTTGGTGTTTATATGTATAAGGGTCCAGTGGGCGGTCCTAGTAGTGATTGACAGTTATCTCTGCAGGCACAGTAAAGGGAAGACTGTCAATCACTGAATAAGACCGCCCTCTGGTCTCATATACATGCAAACACCAGGGATTTCAGCAAGTAAAATACAAGTTTTACTGAAACTGTTCTAACAAAAAATGAATATGAGTCTGATCAGCTCCTCCTGCTCTATAATATCCTGCCTGTAGATCAGAGACCTTCATGACAGGTTTCCTTTAACCCTGCTGTTCTGTTGGTCAAAAATGACCGACTTTGAACTTCAATATTCTTTAAAATATTCAAGATGCGGCTCTGAAACCCGTGGCCGACCGACCCATCCTCATTTAAGTCAATCAACCACAAGTTTCAGAACCGCATCTTGAACACCCCAAAAAATACCAAAGTTCAAAATAGGTCTCCCCAGACCGAACAGAACAGCAGGGTTAAATAGACCACACCATAGCCTTTTCATCTGTATTACTGGCATGTATAGCTTCCCTACTTGTTTGGTCTCCTGATGATCTGAAGTTACATATCTGCTCCACTCCTGTGAAAGTTTCATTCATATGAAAGAGAAGGTGAGAGAGACCGGTAGTGTGCCACCCCGTCCAGGCCACTGCAGTAACAGTACTGGGTCACGATGGTTCTGAGTGCTGGTCAAGTCGGACCGGGGGCACGCGCCAGTCTTTGTCGATTGTGGGGAACCGGTAAAAGTTGTAATCACTCTACCTAAAGAAGAGTAAACTTTGAGGGAAAATCCCATACATCTAATACCGTGAAGAAGTAGGACCAGAAGAGGTCTTCTAACCACAGAAGATGTAATATGTTAGGATAAGACAACATACATAAGGTAACCATCACCCGCAACCAATCTAAAGAAAGCGACGGCAACAGACATATCCTTTCACAAAAAGTTTGGATACCCATAATTCTACCAGTTCTACTTAAGACAACTTTTCTACTACTCCCAAGGTTAGAGAAAAGCAGGTGTCACTAATAAAACAAACAAAATAAAACAGTAATCCTGTGAGTGCCATTTCCCTAAAGACAACCTTTCACTTGCTCATACTGTAAAAATTGAATGAAATGCCACATAAAATTCCCTGAGTTCTTCTGATTCTACCGCTTTTTTCCATTTTGCGCTGCGTTGCACTATTGCAGAGATATTAATATTTGATGCTTCAAGAGCGCAGCATGTGAAATCTCTGCTTTGTAGTCCAACTGAACATTTCTTCACAGTTATCTTTGGCGGTGTGCGCTTTCACCCCTCCCTCCTAGACGCAGCTACCTGGAGGGAGAGGGAGGTCAAAGTGCACATCCCCCAAAGAAGACTGTGAAGAAACGTCCTCTTGGACTACAAAGAAGAGATTTAACTTAGTGGCAACAAGAAGAAACCGATGGACTTACGGTAAATTTGTTTGTCTGTTTATTGATTGACAGCGAGGACAGTTTTTTCTGTATTTCCTCTCCTGTGCTCTTGGCCAAAATCTTGCACATGCGCCACTCCACTTTCGACTCACATTTGGTTTCTTCACTTGATAAAGATGCCGGTATGGCGTTGAAACACATTGTGAATAAAAAAAGCCTTATTATCATGACTTGTGAAGAATCGATTTCTCCAGCACAAAAGCCCACCTAACGTGTTTTGTCCTACTGGATCCAATTTCATCTGGAGGATTTATCCACCAGCCAAGGACCAGCAGCTGTTTTTATTCATGCCTACATAGGAGTTGTGCCTGTCACAACTCCACCAGTTGAGCGTTAGGGCTCCTTCTCACTTGCGTGAAATACGGCCGAGTCTCCCAGGTTAAAACCCGACTCTGCCGCCGGCACTTGGGAGCGGAGTGTGCAGCCGCACGCTCTGCCAAAGTACCCGGCTCTGCGAGACTCTGCCGTATTTCACGCAAGTGAGAAGGAGCCCTTAACCATACATCTACCCACACTAACTTCATAGGGTATCCCCCTATAGTGAGCTCTATTCCTCACATCTACATCTCTTCAATCCTTTTTCAACTGGCGCATGTGCAGTACGAGACTAAAGATTTAATCAACTCATAACAGTGCACTGCACGTGCACTGACCAAAAAAGTAGTGGTGCGTGCAAGAGCTTTCAACCAGTAAAGAGGTGACGTCACACAGCAGAGACTCTGTTTCCATTGCCAATCAAGAAGTAAAGAGGAACCATTGACTGCAAGTGCATTGATATGCCCAACAGTGCACTTGCAGTCTAATTTTGTCACAATGGATCACAATTGCAACTTTTGCCCTCTACCCTATTTGCACTTCTTATGGTTTGCTAAGGAAAATGTTGCAGACATGTTCCCATTAAAGGTTTCAATTTACAATCCAGTTTATTTGAGACTTGCATCTATTTTCGGGGTGTCTGGCACCGCTCTGGAACGTGTTGATGCTATCGATGCTTACAGTTGCACTGGTTGGGCCCAGTCCTTTTGTCTGCCCTTATTCACACTGAGGTCAACATTGACACATGGTAAGGTTTTAATATTAGACAGTGTAGGACTGTCCCAGTCAGAGTTACCTTGACGCGGTGGGATGGCTTTTGTGCTATTTTTTGATAAAAAAAAACAGTATTACTAAAAACTCTTGTGTTATTTAAATGCACTTTTGCTTTTTTACTTAGTTACATCAGGGTTTTTGCTTACTTTTTTCTTTTGTAGGTTTTACCGATGCTTATATGATGCAAGTACTAAGAAAAGATGTATTCGCAATTAAAGTCCCCAAACTCTGCTGGCCCAGGAGGTAAGCAAATGATTGTGTAATATAAAGTGACAGACATCCATAGAAAAAAATATAGAAATATCTCTGATAAACTACTGTTTTTCTATCAGCCGTGGCATGGTTATGATGATATCTCGAGCCTGCAATAAAGATCTGATTACTGACGGAGCTGGAGGAGCCACCAACAATATCCTGAAAGCAAAGATGCTGAAAGTAATTTCCACCGCGGTTCATTTGTAGTCCTGTCCTGTCAAATTCTCGAGTGGTTTATCCCTCCAGTAAATAAAGCCATACTATCATTTTCATAAGAAAAGCTACGGATTTATAAGCAGAGCTGCGTAAAGATTACTAGAAGATAGAAAGAATCCCTATGGAGCCAAGTTGTTTTTTTCTGTTAGGAAAGTTTTTTAACTTTATTTCTAGAAATACTTCTGTATCCATCTGACTTTCCCTTGACCCAAAATTACAAAAACATATTCAATTATAAGCCAAAGCAGATACAAATATCTGCCATTGACTCTCGTCGCCTCTCGACACTTTTTAGCCAAAGCGTGAATCATAGGTTCCTCACAGGATACATCTTTTTAGGTTTCCTTCACATGCCCTTGTTTATGGCACATGTGGTATTCGTTTTCACACGTACCTATTATAATCTATGGGGTTGGGCACATGTCCTTGTTTTCACACAAACTGTGTGTCCATGTGACCCGCACGTATACATTTACATTTTTTACTGGCAGCGTGCTGCACCTGTAATAGTATGCAGGTACTGAGTATGTCACCACGGAACAGACAGACCAACAGTTGAAGGGTTTAATAACAGGAATCAGGTTCTCCTCGCAGGGAGGAAGCAATGGAAAATAACTAGCAATAAAACAGTGCAAAAATATGGGAGTCAAACAATGTAACAGAAGTAAGCAAGATTTCTTGAGAAAAGAACACTTATCAGTCTGATGAGGACTTGCTTGAAGGGTCGTCTTCTCCAACGTAGGCACCGAGAAACAGCGGCACTTGTCGTCCCTCTGCAGTCCGTGGGCTGAGTAGTCTCTAGGAGCCCGATGTCTGGGGTTTCGGGAGTTAATGTGATATGCACAGGCTCTGAGTCTTTAGCTTTTACAGCACAGCCTATCCCGGGACAACGATGGTCAGTCTATTATTCAGTCTCTCACCAGGAATCAGGGGCTCTGCACTGTTAAGTCTGTCACCAGGAATCAGGGGCTCTGCACTGTTAAGTCTCTCACCAGGAATCACAGTCTCTGTACTGTTACTGTGGGTAACAGGGGGTCGCAGTCTCAGCACGGACCAATGTCTCTACACGGGTCTCAAACCGCCCCTCTCCAGTCACAGCAGAGTCCGCTTTCATGTACTCACAAGATGCAGTCTTTCTGGGCAATCTCCCTGTATTTGTCCTCTGACCGGGAGCTCTCTCTCCTGGAGCGCTGCTGCACCCTGCTCTGACCGCTGCTCATGCTGCTCTGTCTCTTGCGCGTGTGCCTTTCCTGCTCTCTGCCCGGCTTCCTTCCTGTCCCAGTCTCTAAGTCTGCCCCCTGGGGAACCTGCAGCACAGCTCAATGGTTCCAGGCACAGAGCCGAGAAGGTAACCGCCCCAGACTTTTCTTGTGCTTCACCTCCTTACACACCCATGCAAATAGATGACATAAAGTGTGACATCCTTGTAAGAGGTAAAAGAATAGAATGCAGAATAAAAATTACAGATATATATATAATTTGTGCCTTTTGTGTGTTTCTTACTGTAAATTTATAAAGCTAATAAATTAATTTGATAACCAGCAAAGGTAAAGCAGACAGTTGTGAGCTGATATTATCAGCCTGGGAAGGTCCATGGTTATTGGGCCCTTCCCAACTTAATAATATTAGCCTGCATCCACCCAAGAAGTGGCGCATCACATTACATGCTCCAATTCTGGAGCTTTGCCCGCCTGTTCCTGATTGTCCTGGTTTGTTGGCAATCGGGGTAATGTTGATGGGAGTTGATGTCAGTTGTCATTTGTCAAAAACCACAGCTGACATTGAGCCATAGTGTAAGTAATGGAGAGCTGTCAATCAAACACCCCCATTACTAACCTGGTAATCCGAAAAAAAAACACACACAAAAAATACTTCATTTGAATAAACACTCCCCAATACTTTCCCTAGTTCATGAATTCATTTTTTACAAAAAAACATGCAGATCCAACGTAGTCCAGGGAATTTGATGTAATCCACAAATAGAAACCTGAAAAACATAAAGAAAGAGAAATGAAAACATTGTCCCTCATTCACAAATTTATTAGAAAAAAAGTTCCCAAGCGAGTCTGAGGTACTCTAGCGTTTCCCCCAATGTTCCCCAATCCCAGCCTGGTGACTGAACAGCAGTGACGCTGAGCACAGCTTGCGCCGATTACCGATTGTCAACGCACCAGCACAAAAAGTGAATGCAATAAGCCAGTACAAAAAAGTGAATGAAGTCAGCCAGCACAAACGGTGAACACAGTGAATGCAATCCACCATCACAAAAAGAAAGTGAACGCAGTCAGGCAGCACAAAATGTGAATGCAGTGAATGCAGTCAGCCTGCACTTTTGTGTGGTTCCATCTTTGAATCAGAACAGAAGCAGCCAGTGCTTAGCATAGGGAGCAGTCCATCATGGACTCTGAAGTCTGGCACAGCTCTCTTAGCCCTACTCCACAGGGAGAGCTCTCTTAGGCCTACTGCCCAGGTACAACGCTCTTTGCTCTACTACCCAGGGACAGCTCTTAGTTCTACTACCTAGGAACAACATTCTTACCCTTAATTCCCGGGGGCAGCTCTCTTAGACCTATTTTTTAGGAAGAGTGCTCTTATCCCTACTACCCAAGGACAGCTCTCGTAGTCCTACTATTTAGAAACAAAGTTCTTAGCCCTACTTCCCAGGGGCAGCTCTCTTAGCCCTACTACGCAGTTACAGCGCTCTTAGCCCTACTACTCAGAGACATCTCTTTCAGTCCTACCACCTAGGGACAGCACTTAGCCCTAGTAACTAGGGACAGCTCTCTTGGTCCTACTACCTAGAAACAAAGTTCTTATCCCTACTTCCCAGGGACAGCTCTCTTAGCCCTACTACGCAGTTACAGCGCTCTTAGCCCTACTACTCAGAGACATCTTTCAATCCTACTACCTAGGGACAGCACTTAGCCATATTACCTAGGGACAGCTCTCTTGGTCCTACTACCTAGAAACAAAGTTCTTAGCCCTACTTCCCAGGGACAGCTCTCTTAGCCCTACTACCCAGTTACAGCTCTCTTAGCCCTACTACCCAGTTACAGCTCTCTTAGCTCTACTACCCAGAGACAGCTCTTTTATAGCTCATGGTCAGTCCATGCATTGCAATCCACGCTCATACCATGTGTTACAGACTGACCTGGTTGGAGTAGTGATATTGCAACCACTAGGGGCAGCAGCGGGCAGGTAGCATAGTCTGGAAAAGCTAAGGAGTCGATACACAGGAACAGCAATGTAGTTTGAAGGAATAAGCAAGAATCATAGTCAAGGAAGCCAGAGGTTGTTTCCCAGGAGCAGTAGTGTCGTTTGGAGGATTAGAAGGTGGAAGGAAGCTTGACTAAAGGCAGGTAGCTTAATAATCACACAAGGAACTGAGAGTAAGGCCAGGTTTACATAGGATGTGCAATCAGAATGAACCAATCAGGAACTCAGGGTGGTAACCAACAGGACACTCAGGGAGGAGACATCAGCAGCGAAATAGGTTCAAGTATTTGGATAAGCACAGAACTGTCCAGCAAGCTGAATATCTCAGAAGGAAGAGCTGCCGACTGGGGCACAGGAGCTGATAGGTTCAAATCCTGACACAGTGTTGCACTGACTTCTGAATGAGCCCTTACAATTGTAAGCTACTCTTTGAAGGCAACCACAATGTGCATGTGGCTTTTTGTGAAAATGAGTTTTACTGAGACCACTGACAGACAATCAGTTCATGTGAAAAAAAAAGTGTAATCTGGACAGCCCTCTTCACCAACATTGCTCAGCGTGCTGTAGGTGGGTTCATCGATTTTATCTCAGACAGCAAAAGTCCGATTATTTAGCTCAAATGAACAAACTCATAGGCTGCGTTCAAACAACGTGCATTTTTTTCCTATAACCATGTGAAAAAACACACACACGCAGTTTTTCAATTACTTTTAAAAAAAACTTAACAAAATGGCATTGTAGTCGCAAACTTTGAACGCAGCCTTAGATTTTGCAAAGGGATGGAACTATATTGTATAGTCAGTGTTACGTTTTGTTGGAATACACAGCAAAATACTGTTAGTTTGCAAATAACAGTCCAAGAATCTCAATGGACTTGGAGATAAATCGGCCAGATTTGGTTGGAAATGAGTTGTTTAATTTAGTTTGGGGCTGCACGGTGACCTTGGGTGCATCAAAGGACGTGCCGCCAAAGACCGCGCTATGCCGGTGCCACATCGTAGCATTATGCAAGTGAATGGGGTTACATTGTGACTCACAAGGTAACGTGACTGCTTGACTTGTCTTGGTCACAGTTCCTTGTGGGTGACAATAACTCATCATAATGTACAATCTCACCTGCCTTGGGGGTATTGTGGCCCCCTTACATCTCGGACCCCTGTGTGACAGCACAGGCTGCGCCAATGATATATCCGCCCCTGGATTGCTCTCTGCACCAGCACTTTTACATGCAGCTAAAAGCCATTGTTCTGCAACAACTACGAGACGTTCCTCAGTGGAGTCTCGTGTGTGGCTTACAATTTCAGGGAATGCTCTGGTTACATATATCATTGACTGAAATTGCGCCTGGCTTCCAAGTATAGAACTTGCACACAGGCGGAGAATCACTGCTTACTCCCTGATCACATATCCAGCCAGAGACTTCTTATTGATTTTTCATACAGCGAGAAAATGAGTTCGGCCACTCATCCATGAATTAATTCTTCATAGATAATTGGATTAAGACCGGATTTAAACAATGCATTGTGGGAGCGCTGCTGCGTCACGTATGATAAATTCCATCAGTAAATTATTTCTAAATAAATGAAATAATGGGTATTCAGCAACCTTCACATATAATCTATGAAAATGAGCTCAAGAGAAGAACTTGCCATTTAGGTGGGACATTTCCAGACGAAACAATGAAAAAATAATTTGGGTTAACATTAAAACCGCCTTCCCAATATTGTGTAGGCGCCCCTCATGACACAATAACAGTCCTGTAGTATCTGTAGTAGTAATTTGTCCAGGAGTCCTGTCGTAGAAATTTGTCACCTGACCTGGCTTTTGTTAATTAAATTAATAGATAATACCATGGTGTAATCTATCTTGTGTTGTTAAATTGAGGTTTTATTTCCTTAATTTTAACATCATTTATTTAAATTATTACCTATCAAATCATTCCTGGCAGCTCTCTGCAACACACACACACACCATGCAACTGGAAATATAATTTCTGTCTTATATAAGAAAGTAAGACTATTGTTATCAACATCAGCCTGTCTTCTGCTTGCAATAGCTAAGAAGTAGAAACCTATCACAAGCAGGAGGCAGGAAAGACAGACTAATGCTGCGTCTGAACGGCACATTGTGATTCTGCAGTGCGAGTCTGTGGAGAGCAGTCCCATATCACTGATCTATCAGTGCTACAATGTGATGATACTCCACTCTCTCTGCAAAGCCAGAGGCTTCGTAGGAAATCAAATCTGTATTAGGGGAACCGTTTCAGATGGTACACGAACATGCTCAGACAATAATTTTTCCGAGCATGCTCACTCATCACTATAGACTAAAGCCGGAGGCTGAATGGTGGAGTAAGCTGACGGCTCCCTGCTCCACTATTGTGTTCAAATGTATCTACACTTTAGGACACAAAGATACAATCCGGGATGATAGGGAGGAATTAATTTGTACAACTTAGTAGCATCCATTTTAACTACCGGCCTAATAACAATCAGTAGAATTTGTTTTTTTTTTGTTGCTTTTGATTAAACTAATTTGGAATGTGTAAGTAAAGTTAGAGTCTAAGCAACTCCGAAAAAAACTTTATCTACAGTTCCCGCAACATCATTCTTGTCCTCTGCTGCAGCCGAGTACAAATGAAGGGACAACAGGGAACAATGTTAGCGGTTAGGAGAGAGGGTTTATCTACAAGTAATGGCTGCACGTCCCGAGTCCGGAGAGCCTCTAATCTGCAATTCATCTCTCCAACTAGCAAACAAATTAAAGCTTGTTGCTACATAACCTTGACGTATGATAGCATTACACCTAAGCAGCGGGACAAGTGCGAGATGAATGCCCCGGTATCGAGCGCATAAAGAAATAGCAACAAGGCCAAACCGCCATCGAGGCAGGATAAAGTATTATAAACACGACGCAGAGAAAGGTATAAAATACGCATAAAACCAAACCTCCATAAAGAATGCTCGATAACAAATTTTTCTGCTACAGGATTTATACCAACTGTTTTGTAACTGGGTATTTAACCCCTTATTTACGATTTACTAATTATTGGTATACGTCTTCGTATTTGGTGTGCTGCCATGGTGCTGAGTGTGAATAATGGAAACGTATTGCCTTTATTGTCCTCCTCACAGGCCAGTGCTACAACATAATGATACAAAAAGTCTGTAGAAACCCACGGGTAAGAAATTTTTAATAAACAACTATTGCAAAAATGCTTCGTATTCAATCTTCTATCGAGGCTATTCCATTTAATGGATTCACCCAGGGTTATAAAAATAGGGCTGCTTTTTTCAGAAACAGCACCCCTTCCCTGACCATAGGATGTGCGTGGCATTGCAGGTCAGTTCTCAGTTCCATTCACAATCCGGGACAACCCCTTCAAGATTACATACTGTCTACCAACATGCCGATACAGAGAATAAATCAACTCCTAAGGGAAAGCAGAAGGGTGAACAACTGCTGAAATGTAAGTTGAACCTGCAAAACCTTTTTAACCTCCTTAGAGGAGCATTGAAACAAACTTATAGCCACAGAACTTTATTTGCAGTTTGCTGGTCCAGAAGGCAGGTTGAGAGCGACAGACCCCACATTACACATGGAGGACAGGTAGAGAGTGACAGACCCCGCACTACATATGGAGGATAGGTAGAGAGTAACAGACCCCGCACTACACATGGAGGATAGGTAGAGAGTGACAGACCCCGCACTACATATGGAGGATAGGTAGAGAGTAACAGACCCCACATTACACATGGAGGATAGGTAGAGAGTGACAGACCCCGCACTACACATGGAGGATAGGTAGAGAGTGACAGACCCCGCACTACACATGGAAGATAGGTAGAGAGTGACAGACCCCGCACTACATATGGAGGATAGGTAGAGAGTAACAGACCCCACATTACACATGGAGGATAGGTAGAGAGTGACAGACCCCGCACTACACATGGAGGATAGGTAGAGAGTGACAGACTCCGCACTACACATGGAAGATAGGTAGAGAGTGACAGACCTCACATTACACATGGAGGATAGGTAGAGAGTGACAGACCCCGCACTACACATGGAGGACAGGTAGAGAGTGACAGACCCCGCACTACACATGGAAGATAGGTAGAGAGTGACAGACCTCACATTACACATGGAGGATAGGTAGAGAGTGACAGACCCCGCACTACACATGGAAGATAGGTAGAGAGTGACAGACCTCACATTACACATGGAGGATAGGTAGAGAGTGACAGACCCCGCACTACACATGGAGGATAGGTAGAGAGTGACAGACCCCGCACTACACATGGAAGATAGGTAGAGAGTGACAGACCTCACATTACACATGGAGGATAGGTAGAGAGTAACAGACCCCACATTACACATGGAGGATAGGTAGAGAGTGACAGACCCCGCACTACACATGGAGGATAGGTAGAGAGTGACAGACCCCGCACTACACATGGAAGATAGGTAGAGAGTGACAGACCTCACATTACACACGGAGGACAGGTAGAGAGTGACAGACCCCACACTACACATGGAGGATAGGTATAGAGTGACAGACCCCGCACTACACATGGAGGATAGGTAGAGAGTGACAGACCCCGCACTACACATGGAGGACAGGTAGAGAGTGACAGACCCCACATTACACATGGAAGATAGGTAGAGAGTGACAGACCCCGCACTACACACGGAGGATAGGTAGAGAGTGACAGACCCCGCACTACACATGGAGGATAGGTAGAGAGTGACAGACCCCACACTACACATGGAGGATAGGTAGAGTGACAGACCCTACATTACACATGGAGGATAGGTAGAGAGTGACAGACCCCACATTACACATGGAGGATAGGTAGAGAGTGACAGACCCCGCACTACACATGGAGGACAGGTTGAGAGTGACAGACCCCACATTACACATGGAGGATAGGTAGAGAGTGACAGACCCTACACTACACATGGAGGATAGGTAGAGAGTGACAGACCCCGCACTACACATGGAGAATAGGTAGAGAGTGACAGACCCCACATTACACATGGAAGATAGGTAGAGAGTGACAGACCCCGCACTACACACGGAGGATAGGTAGAGAGTGACAGACCCTGCACTACACATGGAGGATAGGTAGAGTGACAGACCCCACATTACACACGGAGGATAGGAAGAGAGTGACAGACCCCACATTACACATGGAGGATAGGTAGAGAGTGACAGACCCCGCACTACACATGGAGGATAGGTAGAGAGTGACAGACCCCGCACTACACATGGAGGATAGGTAGAGAGTGACAGACCCCGCACTACACATGGAAGATAGGTAGAGAGTGACAGACCTCACATTACACACGGAGGACAGGTAGAGAGTGACAGACCCCACACTACACATGGAGGATAGGTAGAGAGTGACAGACCCCGCACTACACATGGAGGATAGGTAGAGAGTGACAGACCCCGCACTACACATGGAGGACAGGTAGAGAGTGACAGACCCCACATTACACATGGAAGATAGGTAGAGAGTGACAGACCCCGCACTACACATGGAGGATAGGTAGAGAGTGACAGACCCCACACTACACATGGAGGATAGGTAGAGTGAGAGACCTCACATTACACATGGAGGATAGGTAGAGAGTGACAGACCCCGCACTACACATGGAGGACAGGTTGAGAGTGACAGACCCCACATTACACATGGAGGATAGGTAGAGAGTGACAGACCCTACACTACACATGGAGGATAGGTAGAGAGTGACAGACCCCGCACTACACATGGAGGATAGGTAGAGAGTGACAGACCCCGCACTACACATGGAGAATAGGTAGAGAGTGACAGACCCCACATTACACATGGAAGATAGGTAGAGAGTGACAGACCCCGCACTACACACGGAGGATAGGTAGAGAGTGACAGACCCTGCACTACACATGGAGGATAGGTAGAGTGACAGACCCCACATTACACACGGAGGATAGGAAGAGAGTGACAGACCCCACATTACACATGGAGGATAGGTAGAGAGTGACAGACCCCGCACTACACATGGAGGATAGGTAGAGAGTGACAGACCCCGCACTACACATGGAGGATAGGTAGAGAGTGACAGACCCCGCACTACACATGGAGGATAGGAAGAGAGTGACAGACCCCACATTACACATGGAGGATAGGTAGAGAGTGACAGACCCCGCATTGCACATGGAGGATAGGTAGAGAGTGACAGTGACAGACCCCGCACTACACATGGAGGATAGGTAGAGAGTGACAGACCCCACATTACACATGGAGGATAGGTAGAGAGTGACAGACCCCGCACTACACATGGAAGATAGGTAGAGAGTGACAGACCCCGCACTACACATGGAAGATAGGTAGAGAGTGACAGACCCCGCACTACACATGGAGGACAGGTAGAGAGTGACAGACCCCGCACTACACATGGAGGATACGTAGAGAGTGACAGACCCCGCACTAGGATATTGGTGGTCAGGATGTCTTTGCTTTTGTTCTGGAGGAGCGACAGCTATGAAGTGAGTAGCAGATCCTTGGGGTATAGCTTCTTTTTTTTTATCAGTATTGTAAATGAAAAATAAAATTAAAAATTAAAAAACAGCCTGATAAAAATCTACATAGGCAGAAAATTAGAAAAATTCCAAGCAGTTAATTCCTTTGGTTGAATAAGGCCGGCGTCACACACAGCGTATGAAAATACGGTCCGTATATTGCGGCCGTAATACGCTGAAAAGTCCCGAAAATAGTGTTCCGTAGCTCCTCCGTAGGCAGGGTGTTTCAGCGTTTTTTGCGCATGGCATCCTCCGTATGTCATCCGTACTGCGTGTTTTTATCGCAGGCTTGCAAAATCGACATACGGCTATACAAGGGATCCATGTGTTAAAAAAAAAAAAACATATATACTGTCTATATATATATATATATATATATATATATGTCAGTAGACACATATATGTATATATATTAATATTTCATCCAGCGCGATATAGCAGAAAGCCGGTAATTCAATTACCGGCTTTTGCTTTCTCCTTCCTAAACCCGACATGATATGAGACCTGGTTTACATACAGTAAACCATCTCATATTACCATTTTTTTTGCATATTCCACACTACTTATGTTAGTAGTGTGTATATGCAAAATTTGGCCGTTCTATCCACTAAATTAAAGGGTTAAATGGCGGAAAAAATTGGCGTGGGCTCCCGCGCAATTTTCTCCACCAGAGTAGTAAAGCCAGTGACTGAGGGCAGATATTAATAGCCTGGAGAGGGTCCATGGTTATTGGCCCCCCCTGGCTAAAAACATCTACCCCCAGCCACCCCAGAAAAGGCACATCTGGAAGATGCGCCTATTCTGGCACTTGGCCACTCTCTTCTCATTCCCGTGTAGCGGTGGGATATGGGGTAATGAAGGGTTAATGCCACCTTGCTATTGTAAGGTGACATTAAGCCAAATTAATAATGGAGAGGCGTCAATTATGACACCTATCCATTATTAATCCAATACTAGGAAAGGGTTAAAAAAAATACACAAACACATTATTAAAATTATTTTAATGAAATAAAAACAAAGGTTGTTGTAATATTTTATTGAACGCCCATTCCAATCACTGAAGACCCTCGTTCTGTCTCAAAAAAAAAAAAATCAACAATATCCTTACCTTCCGCAGATCTGTAAAGTCCAACGATGTAAATCCATCTAAAGGGGTTAAAATGTTTTGCAGACACGAGCTGTGCTAATGCATTGATGCTCGTGGCTGCAAAACCCCGGAGAATGTAGGTAAAGTAGGTCAATGACCTATATTTACCTGCATTTGCGGTGAGGCGCCCTCTGCTGGCTGTTCCTAGATTGTGGGAACTTTCCTAGAAAGCTCCCAGGCTCGAGTTCATAAGAGGACAACCAGCAGAGGGCGCCTCACCGCAAATGAAGCTAAATATAGGTCAATGAATTACCTTAATTCCCTGGGGTTTTGCAGCTACGAGCATCAATGCATTAGCACAGCTCGTGGCTGCAAAATATTTTAACCCCTTCAGATGGATTTACATCGTTGGACTTTACAGATCTGCGGAAGGTAAGGATATTGTTGGTTTGTTTTTTTTTTTAGACAAAACGAGGGTCTTCAGTGATTGGAATGGGCGTTCAATAAAATATTACAACAACCTATGTGTTTATTTCATTAAATTAATTTTTAATTATGTGTGTGTGTTTTTTTTTAACCCTTTACTAGTATTGGATTAATAATGGATAGGTGTCATAATTGACGCCTCTCCATT